>NC_058133.1:302042544-302080701 GCF_016433145.1 Gracilinanus agilis
CTAATCAGCAGTGACATTCTTAGGTCTATATACCAAAGAGATAAAAGATAAGGGTAAAGGATATACTTTTACAGATATATATATATATATATATATATATATATATATATATATATATATATATATCTTATAGCAGCTTTTTTTTTGTAGTGTCAAAGAACTGGAAAGTCAAAGGATGTCCATCAGTTGGAGAATGTGGTATATAACTATAATGGAATACTATTGTGTCAAAAGAAATGATGAACAGGATTATCACAAACAGATACACACACACACATGCACACACACAGAGAAAACATGATAAGTCTGATACGAAGTGGGATAAAGTGAATTGAGCAGAAGTAGGAGAATTTTATATACAGTAACAGAATTAAGCATGTTTATCAACTATGAATGACTTAGCTATTATCAGTAAAGAAAGCATCCAGGAAAACTCCAAGGGACTCAAGACAAAAAAGCATATTCACCACCATAGAAAGAACTGATGGAATCTGAATGCAAATTGTAACATGTCATTTTTTACTTTATTTCCTTTACAACATGATAATATGGAAATGTACTGCATGATAGCACATGTGTAATCTATATAGTATTATCTGCTATCTTGAGTGGACGGAGAGAAAGAAAGGAGAGAGCATGGATTCAAAACTTCTGAAAATGACTATTAAAATTATATCTATATTTGAAACCAATAAAATGTAGATCTTCCTCAAATAATTTTATTTTTGACTGATTTATTAAACTCTTAGATTAGGTAATACTCTGTAATTTTCCCAGATTTTAACAGCTTTTGATAAAATTCCTCATGCTCTTCTTTAGATGAAGTAAAATGCAGATTTGACAATATTAAAATCAGATTTGGAACTTACTAAATGCCCAGACTCAATGAGAAGTATTCAGTTTGGGAAAACTAGCTATTTTCTACTTCTTGCCATATTATATTCCATCTACTATCTCCACATATTTATATGTCCTTATACCTTGTCTTCATACTTTGTATGTCCTCATACCTCATGCCCTCCTCTTATGGCCTACAAATTTTAGAATACCCTGTTTTCTCCCAAATTCTGCTTCAAATGCCACCCCCTACATGAGACCATTCTTTTTTTAAAACTCTATTTAGAATATTTTTCCATGGTTTCCTAAATCATGATTTTCCCATCTTTTTCCTTCCCCCTTCCCATAGCTGACAAGTAATTCAACTGAATTATACATGTATCATTGTTTGAAACCTATTTTCATATTATTCATATTTGCAATAGAGTGATCTTTTAATGCCAAACCCCCAATTATATCCCCATCTAACCACATGATCGATCATACATTTTTCTTCTTCATTTCTACTCCCACAATTCTTTTTCTGGATGTGGATAGCATTGTTTCTCAAAAGTTCCTCAGGATTGTCCAGGATCATTGCACTGCTGCTAGTAAAAAAGTCTATTACCTTAGATTGTGCCACAATGTATCAATCTCTGCGTACAACATGAGAACATTCTTGATCTAACTTTTGGCTATTCATCTGTGTCAAATGACCCCACTCAATTTTTTTTCATTTATTTTATATATGTGAATATATGTTTTGCCAAAATGGAAAAAGAAGGTAAGAGAGGTAATGTATATGTGCATTATTTGTTGATGAAGAAGAAAGGGGATGGAGATAACTAAGTGGTACAATGATAAAGTGTTAGACTTGGAATCAGAAAAATCTGATTCCAAAGTGTCTCAGACACTTTTTTTTGAAAATGTGCAATAAAAACACTTATTTATTGGCTCAGTTGTTACTGAACCTGTTCATCTCAAAGTTTAATATTAACACTTTGAAGAACTGTGAGGGCAAAATGTTGCTATCATTGGTAATTTGTGCTTTCATAATAAAATGACTAGGCATGTCACTACAAGTTGCTTAACTTTTCTTCAGTTTCTTAAGCTGTAGAATAGGAGTAATAATGACATTTCTTAAAAAGTTTCTATGAGGATTAAACAGGTTAATATTTGTAAAGCATTTACGCAGTGACTGGAACTTATTAGATGCTAAATAAATGCTCACTCCTTTGTCTCCCCTTGTTGGAGAAACCAGAATAGACAATTCCTAAAGTTATCTCTAAGGTAGCATTATTATTCCATAACAAATAAGGTGTACTCCATAGTCATTCTCAGGTGAATGGGGAATTGTAAATAGTCAAGTTTTTTCTTGACATTATCAAGTACAATTTCAGCAAGTGTGATGGTAACTGCAGTTCTTTCAATATACCTTGTGTATTGAAATGTGAAATCACATTGCTAACATTAATTAATATTATAGGTAAGGTTTATGCAATTTTAATGCATACATAGCTTTAAAATGTGTTCTGCAATTTAATCAAATCACCTTTTTGTAATATTTAGCATTCTTAAAATGTGATCATTATCAGCAAGGCATTATCGCATTCTTCATAGGGCATCTTTTATCCATAGTCCTGAATCATAAGTATAAAACCTCTTTAGCTAGCTATATCTTTGCGATGTAAGTCTTTTCTCTTTTAATACATTTTTCAGATGAAATACAGAATAAGAGCAACAAATACTTTGCTTAAATCACTCTATGTCTTAGTGAGAATATTTAAAATTCAGTGCAAGGAATTCCTTGGCATTGTTAAAATCTGCCACTCAATTCAACATAGATTTATTTATTAGCACTATTGAATTAAGGAGTATACTTTTTGTTGACAATGGAGCTAAGGCTTGAGTTTAATCCTTAATCTTTCATAGAAAGTCAGAGAAGAGGCTTATAGATTTCTTGGGATGCTGAGGTGTCTAAACTCTTTTGTAAGAGACACTCCTTACTCTTTTATTCAAAATTCTTAAAGTGAAAAAAATATAAATTAGTTCCTTGTGTCTCACTGAACTTGCTATTCTACTTATGACAAAAACAAAACAAAACAACAAAAAAACTAGATCTTTTCTTCAAGTTGAAGAAAATAACACCTCATATTTAATTTTAAAGCTTAGAAATGTTAGGAATATTTATTTACTGCTATGACGTTCCCTCATTTACATGAAGATACAAAATATTTTTTTCTCCTCTGTACTTTTTCTGACTGAATATTTCCTCTTGCCCCTCTAATATACATAAACATGTTTCCAAAAGCTACTTCAGTAAGTTCCTGTATAAAATGATATTTTTTTAAAGAAAAGGTAACATTGATTTTCTTGCTGCAAGAGAACTTCATAAGAGATTGCTAATCTTCACAGACTCTCAGAATGCTGACCAAGGGCTAGAAAGAATTTCAAAAGTAGTAGCTCAAATTACAACTTAGGAAAAATGTGATTGTCAAGTTCTTGAGGTAATATGACAAAACTCTGTCACCATTTGGAGAAAACATGTATTGTAACTGGACAACTTAATATATTTACGGAAGGTAAATGTTTTCTGACAAGTTAAAAATGACACTGCTCTTATGTGCAAATAACTGATAATTTAAAATTTCAATTTAGTTGCAAACATGGAAGAAGTGTAAAAATGAAACATAAATTTTAGCAAATTTGGGCTACTTCAAATTAAAGGAACTTATAGTGAATAAAGTCATACGATGAGTAATCTTAAATTAGATTCAATATTTCAATTTTCCCTAAAGATTTATGAATATTATGCATTTTCCAAATAATAAATGCTTGCACCTCCCCAATGATTTTGCAATTTAAAAATATTTGAATATTTATATAGTATTTTAGGAGATTTAAAAACAACATTCCCTGGAGAATAGATTACATGAGTAGCCCTTTTGGAGTTGTAGACCAGTAAGTTCTGTTACTATGAAATGAAAAACAAAGAAGCATCCCTATAGTCAGTCAAATTGATTTACAGAGAAGTATTTATTAACGACCTATTCTGTTCTAAGTACTATGCTAGGAACTGGGTCTACAAAGATAAAAATGAAGTAATCACAGTCTACAAGACCTTACATTTTTTTTAAAATTTAAACATTTATTAATATTCATTTTTAACATGGTTACATGATTCATGCTCCTACTTTCCTCTTCACCCTGTGCACTCCCCCCACCCAAGTCCGATGCACATTTCCACTGGTTTTGTCATGTGTCCTTGATCAAGACCTATTTCCAAATTGTTGATAGTTGCATTGGTGTGGTAGTTTCGAGTCTACATCCCCAAACATGTCCACCCCGACCCATGCGTTCAAGCAGTTGTTTTTCTTATATGTTTCCTCTCCTGCAGTCCTTCCTCTGAATGTGGGTACCGTTCTTTACCATAAATCCCTCAGAAATGTCCTGGGTCATTGCATTGCTGCTAGTACAGAAGTCCATTACGTAAAATTTTACCATAGTATATCAGTCTCTGTGTACAGTGTTCTTCTGGCTCTGCTCCTTTCACTCTGCATCAGTTCCTGGAGGTCTTTCCAGTTCACCTGGAACTCCTCCAGTTTATTATTCCTTTTAGCACAATAGTATTCCATCACCAGCATATACCACAATTTGTTCAGCCATTCCCCAGTTGAAAGGCATACCCTCCTTTTCCGGTTTTTTGCCACCACAAAAAGCGCAGCTATAAATATTTCGTACAATTCTGTTTATTTATGATCTCTTTGGGGTACAAACCCAATAATGGTATGGCTGGATCAAAGGGCAGGCAGTCTTTTATAGCCCTTTGAGCATGATTCTAAATTGCCAGCCAGAATGGTTGGATCAGTTCACAACTCCACCAGCAATGCATTAATGTCCCAATTTCATCCCCTCCAACATTCATTACTCTCCCCTTCTTTCATTTTAGCCAATCTGCTAGGTGTGAGGTGATACCTCAGAGTTCTTTTGATTTGCATTTCTCTAATTATTAGAGACTTAGAACACTTTCTCATGTGTTTATTGATAGTTTTGATTTCTTTATCTGAAAATTGCCTATTCATGTCTCTTGCCCATTTATCAACTGGGGAATGGCTTGATTTTTTATACGATTGATTTAACTCCTTGTATATTTGAGTAATTAGACCCCTGTCAGAGTTT
This sequence comes from Gracilinanus agilis, assembly GCF_016433145.1. Lineage (NCBI taxonomy): Eukaryota > Metazoa > Chordata > Mammalia > Didelphimorphia > Didelphidae > Gracilinanus > Gracilinanus agilis. The sequence continues at coordinate 302,047,540 of NC_058133.1, forward strand.
TTCATTATAAAGATTTTTTTCCCAATTTGTTGTTTCCCTTCTGATTTTGACTACATTGATTTTGTTTGTACAAAAGATTTTTAGTTTAATATAATCAAAACCATTTAATTTACATTTTGTAATTTTCTCTAACTCTTGCTTGGTTTTAAAGTCTTTCCTTTCCCAGAGATCTGACAAGTATACTATTCTGTTCACTTAACTTATTTATAGTTTCCCTCTTTATATTCAAGTCATTCACGGATTCTGAATTTATCTTGGTGTAGGGTGTGAGATGGCGATCTAAACCTAATCTCTCCCATATTGTTTTCCAAATTTCCCAGCAGTTTTTGTCAAATAGTGGATTCATGTCCCAAAAGTTATAGACAGCACAGATACAGATAGAGATACAGCACAGAGCTTGGAGTTTGTGGGGTAAATAGATAGAAAAGGTGATTAGGAGAAAGAATCAGAAAGATCTCAGCATTTGTGCTATGCAAATTCAAGAAATAGAAGGCTGATAGTAATGTTGAGATTTATTCTGAGGTAGTAGATAATATATTAGCTATTATAATCTGGAAGTTATTCATTAAAAGACAACTAGAATGGTGAAGAGGAATTTGAGTTCCTACCATATGAAGAATAATGAATAATTGAAGAAATTCAGAATTTTCAGCATGTGGAATGAATGACAGAGGCAGGAGAGTTAGCAATCTTCAGCTATTTGAATCATTGCCACAAAGATGAGCAATTTATTATTATAACCATTTGTTCCAAGAGCAGAACTAGAAAGGGCTGGTAGAAGATTCACACTGATTTATAATTTATATTCCCAAAAAAACCACTTCATTACAAATTAGATCTACTGAGAGGCATGAGTTAGTAAATCTGTCTTCACCAGTGGTCTCTAAGCAAAGGGTGTATATACATGTAGACTGAATAGAGGGGATTATTATTAAGTTAATGTTGGATTGAATTGACCCTGAGAACCTTTCTAACTTTGAGTCTATAACTAAATTAGGTTACTTCACTTTAAATCTCAGCTTTGATACCTACTTCCTACATAACCACTAAAAGACATTTAGTCTCTTATAGGCTTCAATCCTTTCACCTCTAATATTGGCATTATAATAGATGCGTTACTTTCTTAATCAGATTGTTATGACTACATAAATATGAATTATTATTATTGTCTTAATTCCTGAAAAAGAAATTTAGAGTATTCCTGAATTAATGCATTTCCACAAACCACATACACACACACTCAATCACTCAGAAGGTACACTAATTAGAACTGGTTTAATGAAAATTTAGCTTGAATATTGGAAATGCCATTTAATAAATGTGTTTTGGAGGACTGGTGACTAAAGACCAAATCCTGAGAACTAGTATCAAGAACTATATAGATTTTTGGTAAGTCAGTGTCTTTACTTCTTTGAATAATCTTTACTACTACTACTACTACTACTACTACTACTACTACTACTACTACTACTACTACTACTACTACTACTAATAATAATAATAATAATTACTACTTCTTCTCCACTACTACTGCTACTGTTATTACTACTACTACTACCACTGCTACTGTTCCTGTTATTCCTACTACTATCCCAAATTTATGCAGTCCTCATAATAACTTATTGAAGGATATAATGAATATATAATAATTCTAATATTAAATGATTTTTTGGTCAGACAGAATATTGGTATCCAAGCTATAATTCAGTAATAGGCAAATCAATTAAAATATAGACCAATAAATTAAATATTAAAGAAGACCTTCTCAGATTCAAGAAAATTCAATCCATAATTTAATAAGTATTTTCTCTGCATTCTATTTAAAAGTATATACATACTTTCCTTGAAGATCCCTGGTGTAAGTGAACTCATTAATGGTCCTTCTACTTTTGAGTAGTTCTAATTTTTAAGAAAATATTTTCCTGACATCTTTTTGAAACATTTCTATCCCCTCAAATCTACTTGTCCTTTCTGGGTACATTCCTTGAAGTCAATGATAATGAAAATGGTAAAAAAGAAAGAATTAACTATCCACATGACAACTATTCACATATTTGATGTATAATTTGAAAAATCTTACCTGTTCACTTTCCACAATTTCATAAAATTGCCTGTGGAAAAGATGTGGATCAGTTTTGTAAAAAAAAGAATATAATGGAAAAGTTGATAGTTGGGAATATATTTTTTAGATTTAATAATTTTTATTCCAAAACTAACAGACTAAATAAAATGTAATTAATCTTTAGATCTTTATGCTATACAACTTGTTTTAACTTTATTTATATTGTGTATTCAGACTATAGATTTGAATCTGCTATTATTTTTTATTATTTTTATTCTGGTTTTATTTCTGTTTCTGAGGGGTTTTTTTAGATGCCTTAATAATTCCTTCCTTCCTTCCTCCCTTACTTCCTTTGTTCCTCCCCCCTTCCTTTCTTCCTTCTTTCATGCCTTCCTTGCTTCTTGACTTCCTATCTTCTTGCTTTCCTGCCTTAATTATCTATTTTAATTCATAAAACCTTTAATCCTACTTGGAGAAATTTGTGGGGAAGGTTGTGAGTTATCTTACCTTTTCCTTCTTCAAAATCTTTCTATGTCTTCAGCCATTTTCTGCTGTTTTGTTATATAGTCTCTGTGGATAAGGAGGTTCTTCCTGTCATTGCTAAATTCCTTATTTTCTCTTAATACCAATATCTATTGTCTTTGACAAGACTGACCCATTTATTGTCATCTAGGTTACCCTTTATCTTCAGTGTTTCCCTCTCTACTACTCATTCTTCCCTTATTCTGAACATATTCAATTATTCTATGAATGAAACAACAAAAATCATCATTTGATTCTATCATTCCCTTGAATTATTTTCCTATATCTCTCTTCCCTTTCATTTCTAGGGAGAATAGGTTTTTCCTTCTTCATTTCTTTAAACTTCTGTTCATTTCTGAACTTAGTGAAATCTCACTACTTATCCTACTAATGTTCATGATTATTTCTTTTTATTATTATTTTGTATTTTTTAAAACATTTATTAATATTTACTTTTTAGAAAAGTTAACATGGTTACATAATTCATGCTCTTATTTTCCCCTTCAACCCCCGAGATCTACCTCCATGCCTGATCCAGATGCATATTTCCACTGGTTTTCACACGTGTCATTGATCAAGACCAATTTCCAAAATGTTTATAGTTGCATTGGTGTGGTAGATTCGAGTCTACATGCCCAATCATGTCCACCTCAACCCATGTGTCCAAGCAGTTGTTTTTCTTCTGTTTCCACTCCTGTAGTTCTTCCTCTGAATGTGGGTAGCCTTCTTTTCCATAAGTCCCTCAGAATTCTCCTGGGTCATTGCATTGCTGCTAGTACAGAAGTCCATTACATAAAATTTTACCACAGTGTATCAGTCTCTGTGTATAATGTTCTTCTGGCTCTGCTCCTTTTTCATTCTGCATCAATTCTTGGAGGTCTTTCCAGTTCACATGGAATTCCTCCATTTTATTATTCATTTGAGCACAATAGTATTCCATCACCAGCATATACCACACTTTGTTCAGCCATTCCCCATTTGAAGGGCATACCCTTGCTTTCCAGTATTTTGCCACCACAAAAAACATGGCTGTAAATATTTTCATACAAGTCTGTTTATCTATGATCTCTTTGGGGTAAAAACCCAACAAAGGTATGGCTGGATGAAAGGGCAGGCATTCTTTTATAGCCCTTTGAGCATAGTTGCGAATTGCATCCTGAATGGTTGGATCAGTTCACAATTCCACAAGCATTGCATTAATGTCCCAGTTTTGCCACATCACCCCCCAGAATTCATTACTCTCCCCTTCTTTCATTTTAGCCAATCTGCTAGGTGTGAAGTGATACCTCAGAGTTGTTTTGATTTGCATTTCTCTAATTATTAGAGATTTAGAACACTTTCTCATGTGCTTATTGATAGTTTTGATTTCTTTACCTGAAAATTGCCTATTCATGTCCCTTGCCTTTTTATCAATTGGGGAATGGCTTGATTTTTATACAATTAGTTTAACTCCTTGTATATTTGAATAATTAGACCCCTGTCAGAATATTCTGTTATAAAGATTTTTTCCCAATTTGTTGTTTCCCTTCTGATTTTGTTTGCATTGTTTTAGTTTATACAAAAGCTTTTTAGTTTGATATAATCAAAATCATTTATTTTACATTTTGTAATTTTCTCTAACTCTTGCTTGGTTTTAAAATCTTTCCTTTCCCAGAGATCTGACAGGCATACTATTTTGTGTTCACTTAACTTATTTATAGTTTCCCTCTTTATATTCAAGTCATTCACTCATTCTGAATTTATCTTGGTGTAGGGTGTGAGATGTTTATCTAAACCTAATCTCTCCCATATTGTTTTCCAGATTTCCTAGCAGTTTTTGTCCAATAGTGCATTTTTGTCCCAAAATTTGGCCTTTTTGGGTTTATCATATACTATCTTGTTGATGTCACTTACCCCAAGTCTATTCCACTGATCCTCCCTTCTGTCTCTTAGTCAATACCATACCATTTTGATGACCACTGCTTTATAGTACGGTTTAATATCTGGTACTGCTAGGCCCCCTTCCTTCACATTTTTTTCATTAGTTACCTTGATATGCTTGATATTTTGTTATTCCAGATGAACTTTCTTATAGTTTTTCCTAATTTAGTAAAAAAGTTTTTTGGTAGTTTGATTGGTATGGCTCTAAATAGGTAAATTAATTTGGGTAGAATGGTCATTTTTTATTATGTTAGCTCATCCTACCCATGCACAATCAATGTTTTTCCAATTGTTTAGATCTAGTTTTAATTGTTTGGAAAGTGTTTTGTAGTTGTTTTCATATAATTCCTGTGTTTTTTTGGTAGATAGATTCATAAGTATTTTAAATTGTCTAGGATAATTTTAAATGGTGTTTCTCTTTCTACCTTTTGCTGCTCTAATGTGTTGGAAATATATAGAAATGCTGATGATTTATGTGCATTTATTTTGTATCCTGCAACTTTGCTAATGTTGTTGATTATTTCTACAAGCTTCTTAGTTGATTCTCTAGGATTTTTTAAATAGACCATCATATCATCTGCAAAGAGTGATAGCTTAGTCTCCTCATTGCCTATTTTGATACCTTCAATTTATTTTTCTTCTCTAATTGCTACTGCTATTGTTTCTAGTACAATGTTAAATAATAGAGGTGATAATGAGCATCCTTGTTGCACTCCTGATCTTATTGGGAAGGCTTCTAATCTATCCCCATTGCATATAATGCTTGTTGATGGTTTTAGGTATATGCTGTTTATTATTTTTAGGAAGGGTCCTTCTATTCCTATCCTTTCCAGGATTTTCAATAGGAATGGATGTTGTATTTTGTCAAAAGCTTTTTAAGCATCTATTGAGATAATCGTGTGATTTTTGTTTGTTAGGTTGTTGATATGATCAATTATGTGTATGGTTTTCCTAATGTTGAACCATCCTTGCATTCCTGGTATAAATCCCACCTGATCATGGTGGGTGATCCTCTTGATCACTTGCTGGAGTCACTTTGCTAATATTCTATTTAAAATTTTTGTATCTATTTCATTAGGGAGATTGGTCTATAGTTTTCTTTCTCTGTTTTTGATCTACCTGGCTTTGGAATCAGTACCATATTTGTGTCATAAAAGACATTTTATAGTACTCCTTCTTTGCTTATTATATGAAATAAATTTAACAGTTGCTCTTTGAATGTCTGATAGAATTCACTTGTGTATCCATCAGGCCCTGGTGATTTTTTCTTAGGGAGTTCTTTGATGGCTTCTTCAATTGCTTTTTCTGATATGGGATTATTTAGGTATTCTATTTCTTCCGCTATTAATCTAGGCAATTTGTATTTTTGTAAATATTCATCCATATCTCCTAGATTGCTATATTTATTGCCATATAATTGGGCAAACTATTTTTTAATGATTGCCTTAATTTCCCCTTCATTAGAGGTGAGGTCTCCCTTTTCTTCTTTGATACTATCAATTTTGTTTTCTTCTTTGCTTTTTTTATTAGATTGATCAGTACTTTCTCTATTTTATCTCTTTTTCAAAATACCAGCTTCTAGTCTTATGTATTAATTCAATAGTTCTTTTACTTTTGATTTTATTAATTTCTCCCTTGATTTTTAGTATTTCTCATTTAGTTTTCAACTGGAGATTTTTAATTTGCTCACTTTCTAATTTTTTAAGTTGCATATCATTAATCTCTGCCCTCCCTAATTTGTTAATATATGTACTCAAGGATATAAATTTTCCCCTGAGAACTGCCTTGGCTGCATCCCACAGAGTTTAGTAGGATGTCTCATCATTGTCATTTTCTTCAGTGAAATTGTTGATTGTTTCTATGATTTCTTCTTTGACTAGCTGGTTTTGGAGTATCATATTATTTAATTTCCAATTAGTTTTTTATTTGCCTGTCCATGTGCCCTTACTAATTATTATTTTTATTGCATTATGATCTGAGAAGGTTACATTTATTATTTCTGCTCTTTTGCATTTTTTTGCAATGTTTCTATGCCCTATTACATGGTCAATCTTTGTGAATGTACCATGTGTAGCTGAAAAGAAGGTTTATTCCTTTTTGTTCCTATTTATTTTCCTTCTACATCTATTAAATCTAATTTTTCTAGGACTTCATTCATCTCTCTTTTCTCTTTCTTATTTATTTTTTGGTTTGATTTATCTAGATCTGAAAGAGGAATATTTAGATCTCCCACTAGTATGTTCTACTATCTATTTCCTTCTTGAGATCTGCCAGTTTCTCCTTTATGAATCTGGTTGCTATACCATTTGGTGCATACATATTGAGCAATTTTATTTCCTCATTGTCTATACTGCCTTTAATCAGGATATAATGACCTTCCCTGTCTTTTTTAATCATATCTATTTTTACTTTGGCTTTGTCAGAAATCATAATTGCCACTTCTACCTTCTTTTTCTCATTTGAGGCCCAAAGGATTTTGCTCAAACCCTTTACCAGCAACCTGTGTATGCCCATCCACCTCATATGTGTTTCTTGTAGACAACATATGGTAGAATTTTGGTTTCTAACCCACTCTGCTATTTGCTTCCTTTTCATGGGCAAGTTCATCCCATTCTCATTCAGAGTTATAATTATCAGTTGTGTATTTGCCAACATTTCGGTATCCTTTCCTAGTTCTACCCCTTCTTCTTATACTATTTCCTTTTAAACCAGTGGTTTGCTTTATGCCAGTAACCCTTGTCCCCTCCCTTCATTTACTTCCCTTTCTACCCCCTCTCTTATTATTCTCCTCTTTTTATTTTTAAGACGTAATTAATTTTCAGGTTTGAACTCTTCAATAGCTTGTGGCCAGTTTTCATTATTTTGGGAAAGTTTGGATATGATTACTTGTTTGTTCTTCTCTGCTGTTTGCTCTGTTGTCTGGATTTTATCTGTTTAAAAGTTGTCAAGTGTTACAGATTTCTTCTTGATGAACTTTCTCTTTTGGGGTTCTTGTCTCTGCCTTGCCATTGTTAGCCCTGCACCCTCTCAGCTTTATCCTCACCCTCCTGAGGTCTCAGGTCTAGTTGTTCTCTGGGTCAAGCCTCCTGGTGGTCCCCTTGCTTGTTCCTCTGCCCGAGGCTCCGTTAACAGTCTCAGGGAGCTGCTTCCATAGTTGTGCACCCCTCTGTACTGGGTCCCCACTCAAGGTCCATGCTGAGCTCAAGATCCGAGTCCTTGCCTGAGCTCAGCATTCGTGTCTGGGCTTCCTTCCACACCCTCACTCGTGCCTTAGCTCAGGGTCTGTGTTCAAAGTCCACATGTTATTTATCCTCTTGGGGTCTTAAGTCTTGCTGCTCTCAGGAGCAGGCCCTGGTAACCCCAGGGAGCTGCCAAGGACTTAATGAGTGCCCCAAACTTGCTCTAGCTCTTGTGTGCTGGCTTTGGCACTGTAGGTGGTGTGGTGTGGGGGAGGGGGTTGCTCAGCTCATGTTTTAGTGAGATTTGTTTCACCCCTTTATAGCATGGAAATGCCCTGATTCCAAGTACCTCCAATGCTGTGCCATGTAGTGGGGTCCCTTCACTCCTCTGGATTTGTTTTTACGTCTTCTTGAGGAGTCCTATATGTTTGGTTAGGAGACGTTAAGCACCTACCTTTTTATTCTGCCACCATCTTAACCAAGAATTCCATGATTATTTCTTAAATGTTAAATTTGATGGCCTCTTCTCAGTCTTTATATTTTACCATTTAGCAGCATTTAATGTTGTTGCCCATTCCCTTCTCAAGTATTCTTTTTTCCTTGTTTCTTCTGATTTATATCCTGATTCTTCTGATTCTTCTCCTGCCTGCCTACTTGATCATTCTCATGTTCATTCTTCCTGAATGAGTATCTCTTAACTTTTGCTCCATAAGCATAGATATTCCCCAAGTTTCTCTGTGATCATCTTTCATTTCTCTCTAATCTCTACTTTTGGCATTGTACCAGTTCCCATGTGTTCAACTTTCAACTCTCTTTCATTGACTATAAAATGTATATATTCCTCCCTAATTTCTGTACCAGTAAATACCATATCTGAAATTCAACATATTCCTAGATGAACAAGATTTTCTCTCAGGGAATCAGATACCAAATTTCAAAATCATATTTGAATCTTCCCTCTCCTTACTACTTATATTCAATAAGTTTTCAAGTTGTATCAATCCTGCTTTCACAGTATCATTCATAACTGTGCCCTTCACTGTATTTATACTGAAACAACATTAATCCACACCCTAATATTACTGTCTATAAAACTATTATAATAGTATTCTAATTGATCTTTTTTCTTTCTAATCTATATTTCAAAGTATAAATCTATACCTATACAGATCCATCTATATCTCTATCATTATCACTGTGAATATCTATATCTAGGTAGGCAGATATAGATATCAATGTAGATTGATGTATTTCCCTAAAGGTTTAGCTTGCTAATATAATGCTCACTTTAACAATACCTATACAACATCTTTTCTGTATAAAAATAGAATAGATATTCCTTAATACCACATTTAAATACATCCACATTCTGATTTCAACCTACTTTTACAGCTGTAATTCAGATTCATGAACTCTATAATCCATGTGAACTGGGCTACTATCTGCTCCATCTCTTCAACTTTTATAGGCAGTAAATCATGCCTATAATACACTTTGTGATTGTTTCTGTTTTTCAAATTATCTTCCTTCATGTTTATGTTTGGGTATCACCTTTTCTTGTGTAGCACTTCCTCATTATACAAATCAGAAACATTTTTATTTTCTTGGAGTATTCTTAGATAATTTCTTGTAGATCTCTCATTATTTCATCATTTCTCATTTTAATATACTTTTCCTTGTACATATCTTACCATTACATTATCTCACCCTCAAAAATATAAGTTTATTTTATTTTTGCATATTGCACTTTGAGAATAAGGACCGTACTGTTTAAAATATAAGCTTAGTTGTAGTAGAGTACTTTGAATTTTATAGGTACCTCTCTCAAATGAAAAGAGCTGGAATTTGGAAAATCACATATCTATTTGGAATTCTCAACTATAATTGATCTCTTTATGAGGTAGTGATGATATGTAAGTTGTTTAAATATTAATTTTAATTATTATTCATGTGTGCCTAATGTCTATGAAAAAATTTCCACCGTAAGAAGCATTTTCACTCAATTAAAAAGAGAAATTCTGTTTTTTTCTGTATGTAAAAATCAAATTAATCTATAAAGTAATTATTTTATGATAAAAATGGTGAACTCAATGAACTTTATAATATACATGGATTAATTCTTCTTTCAAGATATATTATAAAACACACAAAGATTTAGATTTGCAAATGCCCATGGGTTATTTTATATAACCAGTGACAATCAGCATGATGACAAGACCAGAATTTTAAACAATACATATGCATTAATTTGATGAATATTTCAAAAAATAAATAACATAATAAATAATACAAAACAGATAGGACCTACTGAATATGTCATATAATCAATATTGTCTAAAGCATCTCATTTAGAAATTAAATGAAAAAGAAAAATCAAAATAAACTTTGAGACTTTAGTTCCTAATCCATTACAATGGAGAGAAAAAAAAGATAGTTACATTATATTAGGCAATAAAGAAACAGTATGGCAGAGCAGAAAGATATCTGTACTTTGAATCATAATGTATCAGCCCAAAATGCAAATATGTGACCTTATAGCTATATGATGAGCCTAATTTTTTTCTATTATCTGTAAAATTAGAGGCAGGGGTGGCTAAATATTCTCTAAATTCACCTTGACGGTGACGTTCCAATTTTGTAGGTGGCACCTATTAAAGGTATCATGAGAAGAATGAGCTACAATTATTATTGCATCAAGATCCTTAAAGTTCTAAAATGTTTGTGATGCCCAATGTATCCTAAGAAAATAATTTCATTCTCCTAAAGGTAGAGAGAAGATTGTGGACATCAGGAAAAATGCTTGTAATTGTATTTAAAAGAGCACAAGAATTCAGAAAGCTGAGTTTTAGACTCAGTTATGGCATTTAACATCAGTGACTATGAGACATTCAGTTAAATCCTAAGTTAACCTATTGTACTACTTTAATTTCTCAGTTATAAAATAGGGAAATTTAGAGAAAGGACATCTGTCTCTATTTCTAAAACTATGATTTTATTAGAATATGGGAGTATCTATTACATATTTAATATATTAATATATTCAGAAATATTTAAGGCAGGAGGAATTCTCAAAACTGAGCTTATAACTAAGAAGAATTTGATTGTTGCATTGTTATGGACTTCTGGAAAGAAAGATAAGCAGACCTACCATTACAGCATGAAATTATCAGGAATTATATAAAGGACTTGAGGCAATCCCAGATGTAGCATCTTATAAAAAAATGTTTCTGACTAAATTAATAAATATTCTTTATATGTGCACAGTAAAAATGCCTGGAGAAAGTATATTAATTCTTTCTCCCTTACTCCACATGTAAATTATTATAACCACCTGTGTCCTTATCAATGAAAACAGAAATGTGAGGTTAGGTGATGGTATGAAGCCATTTCAAGTATTTCTTCAGTCAGTCTACTTACAATGAAAAATAAAAGAGCATGAAATCAACCAAACTAATCTTTTCTCTTTTTTATACTTTAATTTTTTAAATCAATCAATTATTTCTTTGTTTAAGTGGAAATATATTCCATTAAAAGTCAATGTTGGACACACCATATCAGAATGGAGGATATAAGAATCTGCCAAAACTGTACTAATAAATGAGAGCCAAGTAACCAATATTATGATAGAGGAGAGAGAGAGAGAGTCTATTGTGAAACTCTCTTAGCTCTCCCCTCCTGCCAAATATACACTCTGGGAGACTTCGAGGAGGTGTCACCTGAAAACTGGGTGACCTGGATGTTCGTGCCACCCCACAGGAGTTGGGGACGAGGCTTCCCTATAAGATGAGGTATGAGCAACCACAATCCGATTCTGAATGAGGGCAGGGTTCATGCAAGCCTCCCTCGAGGTCAGCCAACTTCACAGCAGATGGTCTGGCTTCAAGATGTAGGCAGCCAGACCAAGCTGTGATTCCCCTCCACCTCGTCTCTCAAGCACACTGGAATACTATCTGACTAATGAATGGCTTTTATTAACATCGATATAGGGATTGGGCAAAGGGGTGAAGGGAAGAGGGATTTTGGGGTGCCCTCTTCTCTATTTCTATGGGGTTCATCACTTGGGTGGGAACCTTTTGGGTTCCCACTCCTAAGTGTCTCCCCTTGCCTCTTCTCCTTCAGTTTCTATTTCTATTTCCTATTTCTATCATTTTCTATAATTGCAAGTCAAACAGGAAAGGGTCTCTCAGCAAGGTTGGATAATGTGAGGAGGAGCCTAAGAGATCACTCCCAAAATGGAGTCCAAACACTTAGCTTACTCTATGATTGAAGTCTTTCTGGGTGAGAAGTAATGGAATCTTTGACCAGGGAATCAGGGTTTCAATGTCCAAAGAAAGATCCTCAGGAAGCCTTCAAGACTAGATTTGAGATGAGATGTTCTCCTCCTCCCTCTCTCAGTCCTCCACTGGAAGTCCTCCCCCTCTCCTTCCTCCTCTGGAGCCTTTCCCAGAATCCTCTCTGGTCTCAACCATCACCAACTGTCAGCCACTCCTTCTCTGGCTCCTCCTGTCCCATCCACCTTGCACAAATCCAATCCTTACAAGGATTATGTGAAGATCTCATAGAGGATATAAATTAAAATGCTCTCGTGGTAAGTTTAAATAAATCAATCAATTAATCATTTATTTAACAACTCCTAGGTAACAAACACTATGCCAAGTGCTGGAACTAACCAAAAAAAGAAAAAAAAGAGGAACAAAACAACAAAACAGTCCTTGCTTTCAAGGAGGTTTAATGTCTTATTTTAATCTGAACCTATGTTCATTTTATTTTTTTTACATTGTAAAATGTTAACAGAGTTCTTTCAAGTTTAAAGATAGTGGCAAATAATATTTCATTATGATTTTAAACATCACAATCCACCTTATCAGGTAATGAATCTAATGGTGAACAAAGTACATCACTAAAAGGAAAGAAAAGTCTAAGATAATTTGAATTATATCTATGAAACTACATGATTGTTGTTCTTTGTTCCCTTTTTGTGTGTATGTGTGTGTACATGTGTAAACACTCATGTGCTTTATTGCCCAAATTCCTTATTTTATTGAAAGAAGTACAATCTTTAAATAGATTAAAGGTAATTTGAGAATACATTTAAATTAAATATAATAATTCATTTTGACAAAGCTTACAGCAGGATGTGTGTATACATATATGTAAATATACATAATATTGAATTAGTAGTAATATTGAAAACTGTAACACTGTAATACTGGTAATCTTCCATTTTTTATATTTGACACTTGACTTAAGTGAAGGATAATTATTTTGCTTATCTGTCTAAGTATGGGACTTTTATTCACTGGTTATTGTAGGATACTACATTTTTAATTTAGCAAAGCTGTTTACAATAAGCTGTATGGAATTTGTTTTAAAAATTTTTCCATGAACAATATTATACCGTATAAGAAAGTATTTTTATAATAACTATTTGTTTTTTGAGTCTTAACCATATAATATAAATGAAATTGAAATTTTGACATTTCATTTAAGCATTTTCTTTTTTTCCCTCCATGCATTTAAATAAATGCAGTGTTGCTGCAAACAAGGTTATTTATATTACATTCTATCACCTTACATATATTGGGACTCTGAAAGCAAATATATTGTTAGTTTTTTCATTATTAGATAAGATTTCGATAAGAGAGTATCAACTAGAAAATGACTTTTAACTGAGACTAAAGAAAATTATGTAATAAATTTTGAATTGTATTGTTTTTAAGATCTTTTGAGAATCGCTAAATGTAGTAGGAATTATTTCATTTTTTTGGAGAAAACCAAAATGGAGAATTTTTTGTATGAATTACTTATATATTTTTTCAAACATTTATTAATATTCATTTTTAACATGGTTACATGATTCATGCTCCTCCTTTCCCCTTCTCCCCCCGCACTCCTCCCACCCATGGCCGATGCACATTTCCACTAGTTTTGTCATGTGTCCTTGATCAAGACCAATTTCCAAATTGTTGGTAGTTGCATTGGTGTGGTAGTTTCGAGTCCACACCCTCAATCATGTCCACCCCGACCCATGCGTTCAAGCAGTTTTTTTTCTTATATGTATCCTCTCCTGTAGTCCTTCCTCTGAATGTGGGTAGCATTCTTTACCATAAATCCCTCAGAATTGTCCTGGGTCATTGTATTGCTGCTGGTACAGAGGACCATTACATTCAATTTTACCACAGTATATCAGTCTCTGTGTACAATGTCCTTCTGGCTCTTCTCCTTTCGCTCTGCATCTGTTCCCGGAGGTCTCTCCAGTTCGCCTGGAACTCCTCCAATTTATTATTCCTTTTAACACAATAGTATTCCATCACCCGCATATAGCACAGTTTGTTCAGCCATTCCCCAATTGAAGGACATACCCTCCTTTTCCAATTTGTTGCCACCACAAAAAGCTCAGCTATAAATATTTTCGTACAATCTGTTTATCTATGATCTCTTTGGGGTACAAACCCAACAATGGTATGGCTGGATCAAAGGGCAGGCATTCTTTTATAGCCCTGTGAGCATGATTCCAAATTGCCTGGGGCAGCTGGGTAGCTCAGTGGAGTGAGAGTCAGGCCTAGAAACAGCAGGTCCTAGGTTCAAACCCAGCCTCAGCCACTTCCCAGCTGTTACCCTGGGCAAGTCACTTGACCCCCATTGCCCACCCTTACCAATCTTCCACCTAGGAGACAATACACCGAAGTACAAGGGTTTAAAAAAAAATCTAAAAATCCAAATTCCCAGCCAGAATGGCTGGATCAGTTCACAGCTCCACCAGCAATACATTAATGTCCCAATTTTGCCACATCCCCTCCAACATTCATTACTCTCCCCTTCTTTCATTTTAGCCAATCTGCTAGGTGTGAGGTGATACCTCAGAGTTGTTTTGATTTGCATTTCTCTAATTATTAGAGATTTGGAACACTTTCTCATGTGCTTATTGATACTTTTGATTTCTTTACCTGAAAATTGCCTATTCATGTCTCTTGCCCATTTATCAATTGGGGAATGGCTTGATTTTTTATATAATTGCTTTAACTCCTTGTATATTTGAGTAATTAGACCCCTGTCAGAGTTTTTTCGTTATGAAGATTTTTTCCCAATTTGTTGTTTCCCTTCTGATTTTGATTACATTGTTTTTGTTTGTACAAAACCTTTTTAGTTTAATATAATCGAAACCATTTAATTTATATTTTGTAATTTTCTCTAACTCTTCCTTGGTTTTAAAGTCTTTCCTTTCCCACAGATCTGAGAAGTAAACTATTCTGTGTTCACTTAACTTGTTTATAGTTTCCCTCTTTATATTCAAGTCATTCACCCATTCTGAATTTATCTTGGTGTAGGGTGTGAGATGTTGATCTAGACCTAATCCCTCCCATATTGTTTTCCAAATTTCCCAGCAGTTTTTGTCAAATAGTGGATTCATGTCCCAAAGTTGGGCTCTTTGGGTTTAATCAAACACTGTCTTGGTGATGTCATTAACCCCAAGTCTATTCCATTGATCCTCCTCTCTATCTCTTAGCCAGTACCATATTGTTTTGATGACTGCTGCTTTATAGTATAGTTTAATATCTGGTACTGCTAGGCCCCCTTCCTTCACATTTTTTTTTCATTATTTCCCTTGATATTCTTGATGTTTTGTTATTCCAAATGAAATTTGTTATAGTTTTTTCTAATTCAGTAAAGAGGTTTTTTGGTAGCTTGATAGGTATGGCGCTAAATAGGTAAATTAATTTGGGTAGAATTGTCATTTTTATTATGTTAGCTCGTCCTACCCATGAGCAATCAATGGCTTTGCAATTGTTTAGATCCAGTTTTATTTGTTTGGAAAGTGTTTTGTAGTTGTTTTCATATAATTGCTGTCTCTGTTTTGGTAGGTAGATTCCTAAGTATTTTATATTGTCTAGGGTGATTTTGAATGGTGTTTCTCTTTCTACTTCTTGCTGCTCTAGTGTGTTGAAAATGTATAGAAATGCTGATGATTTATGTGCATTTATTTTGTATCCTGCCACTTTGCTAAAGTTGTTGATTATTTCTACAAGCTTCTTAGTTGATTCTCTAGGATTTTTTAAGTAGATCATCATATCATCTACAAAGAGTGATAGCTTAGTCTCCTCCTTGCCTATTTTGATACCTTCAATTTCTTTTTCTTCTCTAATTGCAACTGCTAGTGTTTCTAGTACTATGTTGAATAATAGAGGTGATAATACGCATCCTTGTTTTACTCCTGATTTTATTGGGAAGGCTTCTAATTTATCCCCATTGCATATGATGTTTGTTGATGGTTTTAGGTATATACTGTTTATTATTTTTAGGAAAGGTCCTTCTATTCCTATACTTTCAGTGTTTGCAATAGGAATGGATGCTGTATTTTGTCAAACACTTTTTCATCATCTAATGAGATAATCACGTGATTTTTGTTTGTTAGACTGTTGATATGGTCAATTATGTGGATGGTTTTCCTAATGTTGAACCATCCTTGCATTCCTGGTATAAATCCCACCTGATCATGGTGGATGATCTTCTTAATTACTTGCTGGAGTCTCTTTGCTAGTATTCTATTTAAGATTTTTGCATCTATGTTCATTAGGGAGATTGGTCTGTAGTTTTCTTTCTCTGTTTTTGATCTCCCTGGCTTTGCAATCAGTACCATACTTGTGTCATAAAAGGAATTTGGTAGGACTCCTTTGCTTATCATATCAAAATATTTGTATAGTATTCGGATTAGTTGCTCTTTGAATGTCTGATAGAATTCACTTGTGAATCCATCAGGCCCTGGCGATTTTTTCTTAGGGAGTTCTTTGATGGCTTGTTCAATTTCTTTTTCTGATATGGGATTATTTAGGTATTCTATTTCTTCTGCTGTTAATCTAGGCAGTTTATATTTTTGTAAATATTCGTCCATATCTCCTAAATTGTTAAATTTATCGCCATATAATTGGGCAAAATAGTTTTTAATGATTGCCTTAATTTCCCCTTCATTAGAGGTGAGGTGTCCCTTTTCATCTTTGATACTATCAATTTGGTTTTCTTCTTTCCTTTTTTTATTAGATTGACCAGTACTTTGTCTATTTTATCTGTTTTTTTCAAAGTACCAGCTTCTAGTCTTATTTATTAATTCAATAGTTCTTTTACTTTTGATTTTATTAATTTCTCCCTTGGTTTTTAGTATTTCTAATTTAGTTTTCATATGGGGATTTTTAATTTGCTCGCTTTCTAATTTTTGAGTTGCATGCCCAATTTATTGATCTCTGCCCTCCTTAATTTGTTAATATATGCACTCAAGGATATAAATTTCCCCCTGAGTACTGCCTTGGCCGCATCCCACATAGTTTGGTAGGATGTCTCATCATTGTCATTTTCTTCAATGAAATTGTTGATTGTTTCTATGATTCCTTCTTTGACAAATTTGTTTTGAAGAATCATATTATTTAATTTCCAATTAGTTTTTGCTTTTCCTGTCCAGGTGCCCTTACTAATTATTATTTTTATTGCATTATGATCTGAGAAGGTTACCTTTATTATTTCTGCTCTTTTGCATTTGTTTGCAATTATTCTATGCCCTATAACATGGTCAATCTTTGTGAATGTGCCATGTGCAGCTGAAAAGAAGGTGTATTCCTTTTTGTCCCTATTTATTTTTCTCCACATATCAATTAAATCTAATTTTTCTAGGGCTTCATTCACATCTCTTACGTCTTTCTTATTTATTTTTTGGTTTGATTTATCTAGATCTGACAGAGGAATATTTAGATCTCCCACTAGTATGGTTTTACTATCTATTTCCTTCTTGAGCTCTGCCAGTTTCTCCTTTATGAATTTGGATGTTATGCCACTTGGTGCATATATATTGAGCAATTTTATTTCCTCATTGTCTATACTGCCTTTATTCAGGATATAATGACCTTCCCTGTCTTTTTTAATCATATCTATTTTTACTTTGGCTTTGTCAGAAATCATAATAGCCACTCCTGCCTTCTTTTTTTCATTTGACGCCCAAAAGATTTTGCTCAAACCCTGAACCTTAAACTTGTGTATGTCCACCCGCCTCATATGTGTTTCTTGTAGACAACATATAGTGGGATTTTGGTTTCTAATCCACTCTGCTATTTGCTTCCGTTTTTTGAGCGAGTTCATCCCATTCACATTCAAAGTCATAATCATCAGCTGTGCATTTGCTGACATTTTCGAATCCTCCCCTCTTCCTACTCCCTTTTTCCTTATACTTTTTCCTTTTAAATCAGTTGTTTGCTATTGAGCCGCTATCCCTTATCCCCTCCCTTGATTAACTTCCCTTTCTAACCCCTCCCTTATTTTTCCCCCTCTTTTTGTTTTTAAAGGCCTTATGGATTCCCTCCCTCTTCTCCTCTCCCTTTTTTTGACCTCCTCACTCCCTTGCTCCCCTTGATTTATCCCTTCTAACTTTCTCAGAAGGGTTAGATAGGAGTTTTATGTCCCAATGGATAGTATAGCTACTCTTCCCTCTCCAGGTTGATTACACTAACAGTAAGGTTTGATTATTACCTCTTAATGCTCTCTTCCTCTCCTTCTTATAATAGTATTTGTCCCTTCTCCCTCCCATGCGCTCTTTGTGTGTAATAGAATATCCTATTTTTCTTATTCACTCAAGTTTCTCTTGGTGTCCCCTGCTATTCACCCCCTCTTTCCCATCCCCCATGCCATCTTATATTATTTAGTGTTCCACCCTCACCCTGTGAATTATTCTTCTGATTACTATAATAGTGAATACTATAATAGTGAATAGAGTTCACTACTGAGAATTATACATAACATTTCTCTACATAGGAATACAGATAATTAGATCTCACTGAGGCCCTTAAAAAGGCAAATTTAAAAATTATAAGTTTTCTTTCTTTCCCCTCTGTATCTTATTTACCTTTTCAGGTTTCTCTCAATTTTTGTGTTTGGATATCAAACTTTCCATTTAGCCCTGGTCTTTTCTGTGCAAATACCTGGAATTCTTCAATTTTGTTGAATGCCCATACTTTCCCCTGGAAATATATAGTCAGTTTTGATGGGTAGTTGATGCGTGGTTGCAGGCCCAGCTTTCTTGCCTTTCTGAATATTGTATTCCACGCCTTGCGGTCTTTTAGCGTTGAGGCTGCCAGATCCTGTGTGATCCTGATTGGTGCTCCTTGATATTTGAATTGTTTCTTTCTGGCTTCTTGTAAGAATTTTTCTTTTGCTTGGAAACTCTTGTATTTTGCAATGATATTTCTTGGTGTTTTCCTTTCTTGATTGAATGTAGTGGGTGTTCTCTGGATCCTTTCAATGTCTATGTTGCCCTCTTGTAGGACTTCAGGGCAATTTTCCTGAATTATTTCTGTTAGTATGGAGTCCAGGTTTCTATTAATTTCTGGTTTTTCTGGAAGACCGATTATTCTCAAATTGTCTCTTCTAGACCGGTTTTCTTGGTCTGTCACTCTCTCATTGAGATATTTCATGTTTCCTTCTATTTTTTCAGTCTTTTGGCTTTGTTTTATTTGTTCTTGTTGTCTTGAGAGATCATTAGTTTCTACTTGCTCAATTCTAGCCTTTAGGGATTGATTTTCGGCTATAATCCTTCGGTTTTCGGCCATAATCTTCTGGTTTTTGGCCATAATCTTCTGGTTTTCGGCCATAATCTTCTGGTATTCCTTTTCAATCTGGTCATTTCTGGAGTTCAATTTGCTTATCAGTTTATTTGGTTTCTGAGCCTCACTTTCCAATTGCATGATTCTACCTTTTAAACAGTTATTTTCTTGCCAGATCTCTTCCATTTTCCTCAAAATCTCAGTTTTGAACTCTTCCATAGCTTGTGAGGAGTTTTCCTTATTTGAGGAGGGTCCGGATGCTTGTTTGTTCTCCTCCTCTGTTTGCTCGGTTGTCTGGATTTTCTCTGTGTAAAAGCTGTCGAGTTTTAAAGACTTCTTTTTCTTGTTGTTATTCTTTCTCTTCTGAACTTCCTGAGGCTGAGTAGCCATCATTACCCCAGCAGCTTCTCAGATTTATCTTCGCGCTCAGTGTCTGACCGTGATCTATTGGCTCCTGAGGTCTGATTTCTGGTTTTTTCCAAGGTCAAGCCCCCTGGTGGGCACCCTGGCTTGATCTTCTGCCGGAGGTTTCTTTACAAGTCTCAGGGCGCTGCTTCCACAGTCATATACCCGTCCACACTGGTTCCCCACTTAGGCTTTATTTCCTGGTTGTGTCTGCCTCCACCCACGCCTTCACAGTGCCTGCGTTCTGCTCAGCCTGCGCTGTGCGTCCTGCGTCCTGCGCCCGCGCTCAGATTTCACCTGCGTTCTTTGGCTTAATGGGGTCCTAAGTCTTGCTGCTCTCAGGAACAGGCCCCGGAGCTGCCAATGACTCGATGGGTGCCCCAAACTTGCTCTATTTCTTTTTAGCTGGCTTCGGAGCTACAGGTGTTGTGTGTGGAGGGGCTGGGGGTGGGGTGGTTACTCAGCCCGCGATTTCGTGAGGGCTGTTTCACCCTTTTATAGCATGGAAATGCCTCGATTCCAAGTACCTTCCACGCTGTGCCCTGTTGTGGGGTTCCTCCGTTCGTCTGGACTTGTTTTTATGTCCCCTTGAGGAGTTTTGTGTGTTTCCGTCAGGAGAGGTTAAGAGCTGCTTCTTACTCTGCCGCCATCTTAACCCGGAACCTCTATTCGTATCTCTTGACCATTTGTCAATTGGGAAATGGCTTGATTTCTTGTAAACTTGACTTAGTTCCTCATAAGGTTGAGAAATTCGACTTTTTTTCAAATAATTTGATTATGATTTTTCTACCCACTTTGTTGCTTCCCTTCTAATTTTGTTTGCATTTGTTTTGTTTGTACACAATTTAAAAAAATGTAATATAATCATAATTATTCATTTTGCATCTTATAATGCTCCCTATCTCTTGCTTGGTCTTAAATTCTTTCCTTTCCATAGATCTGACAGGTATAACATTCTACATTAACCTAATTTACTTAAAATAACACTCTTTATATTTAACTCATATACCCATTTCAAACTTATCTTGGTATAGGGTGTGAGATATTGATCTAAACCTAATTTGTATCATATTGTTTTCCAATTTTCCCAGCATTTTTTGTCAAATAGTGAGTTCTTATCCCAAAAGCTGGGATCATTTACCCCTAGTCTATTCCATTGGTCTGCCCTTCTATCTCTTAGCCAGTACGATATTGTTTTGATGATCATTGCTTTATAATACAGTTCAATATCTGGTATATCTTGGTAGTTTGATAGTATGGCACTGAGTAAGTAAATGAATTCAGGTAGTATTGTCATTTTCACAATATTAGCTTATCCTACTCATTAGCAATTAATGTTTTTCCAATTGTTTAGATCTAGTTTTATTTGTGTGAAAAATGTTTTATAGTTGTGATCATATAATTCCCATATATGTTGGCAGATAGATTCCCAAATATCTTACATTGTGTATAGCTATTTTAAATGGAATTTCTCTTTCTAACTTTTGTTGCTGAATGTTGTTGGAAGTATATAGGAATGGTAATGATTTATGTGGGTTCATTTTGTATCCTGCAACTTTTCTAAAGTTGTTACTGATTTTCTCTAGCTTTTTACTTGATTTCCTAGGGTTCTCTATGTATATATCATATCATCTGCAAAAAGAGAGATTAGTTTCCTCATTGTCTACTCTCATCCTTTCAATTTCTTTTTCTTCTCTTAATTGCTACCAATAGCATTTCTAGTATAATATTAAATGCTAGTAGTGATAATGAGCATCCTTGTTTTACTCCTGATCTTATTGGGAAGGCATCTAATGTATCCCCATTGCAGATGATACTTGCTGATGCTTTTAAATAAATACTAATTATTTTGAGAAAAGGCCCTTTTGTTCCTTTACTTTCTAGTGTTTTCAATTAAAATGGGTGTTGTGTTTTGTCAAAGGCCTTTTCTGCATCTATTGACATAATCATGAGATTTCTGCTAGTTTGGTTATTTATATGGTCAATTATGCAGATTGTTTTCCTAATATTATACCAGCCTTTCATTCCTGGTACAAACCCAATCTTGTAATAATGAATAATCATTGTGCTATATTTCTATAGTCTCTTTGCTAGTATTTTAAGATATTTACATCTATGTTCATTAAGGAGATTGGTCTGTAACAATATCAATTTTACTCAGTATATATTATGTAGTTCCTCATTGCTAATGCCTCAGAAATTATTCAGAGGCCACAAAATAAATATTTTATTTCATTCTGAGGAGCAAATCTTATTTTTGAACATTAAATAAAATCATCCTGATCATCCAGTCTTTGAAACTATGTATCAACCTCTAATTTCCACTCTTACATACCCAATATCTTGCCATGTCCTGTAATTTTTACTTTTATAATGTGTTTTAGACTAGTCTCTGTCACTATTCTCTCAACCCCCTCTCTGCCCTAGGCCCAAGTCAACTGATGTCTTGACTATTGCATTAGGATTTAGTTTTTTTTCTCACTGCCTCAAGTCTCTCAGTACCTGAGTATGTTCTCTGCTTAACTACCAAAGTGATCTTCTGAAAGCATAGGTGTGAACACATCAGTAAGCTATTCAATAAATTATGTAGTTACCCTTAGCTCCAGAGTTAAGAATAAAATAATATATAGACTTTTAAAGAACTGTACAACCTGTCTCCTTCCTAACTTTACAAATTTCTTGCCCTTCCAAGTGCTCTATGATCTTAATCTTGCATCCATTTTAATGCCTTTTCATTGACTATGTCATGTGACTGGAATAATCTTATCTCTGCCTCTTCCCTTCCCTGACTTCTTTATTTTATTTTATTTTTATTTATAATATTTTTCCATGGTTACATGATTAATGATTTTTCCCACCCTTCTTCTTTCCCACTCCTTGATCTGACAAATAATTCCACTGGATTATACATGTATCATTATTCAACACCTATTGTTATATTCATATTTGCAGTAGAGTGATCTTTTAAAATCAAAACCCTAATCATATCTTCATTGAACTACATTGTCGATCATATATTTTTCTTCTGTGTTTCTGTTTCCACAGTTCTTTCTCTGGATGTGGATAGCGTTCTTTCCATAAGTTCCTCTGCATTGTTCTGGATCAAAGCATTCCTGCTAATAGAAAAGTCTATTACATTTTATTGTACCACAGTGTTTCAATCTTTGTGTACAATGTTCTCCTGTTTCTGCTCCTTTCACTTTGCATCAACTCCTGGAAATCTTTCCAGTTCACATAGAAATCCTCCCATTCATCTTTCCTTTCAGCACAATAGTATTCCATAACCATCAGATACCACACCGGACTTCTTTAAAGATTCAAATCTAATACTACATTCTGGAAGAGGCCTTCCTTGGTACTTTTTCCTTCCCAATCCTCACTGTATATTTACAAGGAGGTAGAACAAATTATTATATTGCAAGCAATTACAATTTCAATAATGTGAATTTGAATACAAATGTAATTATTTCCTAGTATTTATTGTTTTTGCTAACCAGAAAATAATTTTAACAATAAAATTTATTCTTAAAAAGATAAATTTATAAAATTTTTGGAAAGGAAGCAACTTGAAATGCTAACTAGTTCATCTGCCTACATATATAAATTATACAAAATTCTAGACAATTTCTCATTTAAGTTAGGGATCATTAACTTTTCCTCCTATCATAAACCTATTTGACAGCCATTTAAGGGTAATGAATATATATGAACTGGGCTGTAAGGTGAGACACTACCCAGTTTAAAGGGAACAGAGGCCTAAAGTTGATAGGATGGCACAAGGGAGAGGAAAAGAAGGAAAAAGGAGTTTTCTCTTACCGCTCATCTGACAGCACATTGTTTTATAAATTTATATTATTTGATTACTAAACTAAGTTTTATTTCCATACTATAAAAAGATTGTGAGTATTACTATTCCTATCTAAATTAATTTCTCTGGAACACATAGCCCTATCATCTCACCTTAGTTATTACTATGTCTATACATACACACTTCTACCTTACTAAAAAACACAATTAAAAAATCCTAATTATATTCTTAAAATCATGATACATTTTCAATATTAATAAAAATAGAAGCAGAATATAGGTTTTTACTATAAAAACAATAAAATTGGAGACAATATGAAAGACACTGAAGAGATCAATATTCATTTTTAGAACTTCTTACATCATATAGATAGTTTCAACAAGACCCATCAAAATTAAAACAAACTACAACAAATCATGCACTCCTAATATAATTTGCTAAATGTATTTCATGAAGCAAAAGGTTATATTCAAGAATTTAATTAAAGTTTTGGCTACAAAAAATATTCAATGTTTTGCCTAATGGTTGGCACATCTGGGATATACTCCAAGGGAAATAGATTTTTAAAGATAAAACATTTTCATTAATTAAGCTGGTACAATATAAGCCACATTGAGTGAGTAGTTTTTGTTGTTTGTTTTGTTTTTATCAGGGATCATGCAGATGAACTTCTTGGGTGAAAGGAAACATGTCTTCATTGTAATTATAAAAAATATTGATATTTTTATTTGCAGATCTTAGTAGACTTCCAAAATAAGCAGCAATTATTTCATAAAAGTGAAGGTTATATCCCTGCAGAAATAATACAGAGACCTAAGTGGAAGAAATATTTCCTATTACCATCTCAACTATTGACTATGTAACCTTAAACAATAATGATAACTACCATTTTTATAGCATTTTAAGATTTCCAGAGGTCTTTATATATTATCTAATTTGATCCTCTCAAGAACACTGTGAGGAAAAGGCAATTAATATCCTTAATTTTCAAAAGAAAAAGTTGAGGCTGAGGAAGATTAAATTGCCAAAGGTCACACAGCTAGTAGATATGTGAAAAATTTTTATTCAGGTCTTCTTGAATCCAAGTCCAACACTCCACCAAGTGTACTGGAAATACTTTTTAAAAAATGTCTTTATTAGAAAGATAGACAGTAGGGACAACTAGGTGGCTCAGGGGATCGAGAGTCAGGCCTAGAGATGGAAAATATTCTGTTCAAATCTGGCCTCAGACATATCCTAGCTGTGTTACCCTGGGCAAGTCACTTAACCTCCATTGTCTAGCTGTTATTCTCTTCTACTTTAGAAGTAATTCAGAGTATTGATTCTAATATGGAAGATAAGGGTTAAAAAAAGAAAGACAGACATTATTAAGGAAGGTAGAACCAAGATGGTGGAGTAGAATCAGAGAAGCTTAAAGCCACTATAAGAAATCCTCTCCAACCAATCTTAAAATGATTCCATGAAGTAAATTCAGGAGTAAAAGAACCAATAAGGAGATGGAATAAAGCAACTTTCATAAAGAGAACAACCTGAAAGATAGATAGAGAATGTCTAGGACACTGGAGTGAGAGGTAAGCACAGCCAGCAGAAGGTTACAGCAAGTAGTAAGGAGCAAGCCAACAGCAAGTCCCCCTATCCCCAACACCATATATACTGTTCAAGATTCTGAAACTGGGCCCACACCAGCATCCAGACTCTGAGACCCTTCCTGGGAAAACAGTGGATCAACCCAACATCCACTCCTAAAAGTTCTATGCAAATCTATAGTAAGGTTTGGTATTCCAGCTTAGGGCAGTCTGCGCTACCTAGACTAAACTGTGTGGCCCCAAAGCAAGGCCAGAAGTCCCAGCTGGGGCTTGTAGTAAGAATTAAATCTCAGTTTGGGGGTTTTGGTAAACTCAGAGCTGGGTCCTAATCACTGGTAGGAGTAGTTCCCATGGTGCTGATTCCCAGAGATCCTGGCTGGCCCTTGCCAAAGTTCAAAATGGAGGCCCATGACAGGGCAGTCCACTATGTGAGGTGTGCCTGACCTGATCAAACCCAGAGTAAAACCAGAAGCCTATGTCCAAGTCTGAGGCTAAAATTTGAGTCATCAGCAGTTGCAAGAGGTTACTGAATCAGCAGTGGGAAGTTGCACTGAGTAGTCTAAGCCTATAGGTCATCATACCCTCTTGGAACAAATGGAAACCAAGAAATAAGGCTAAGGGGAGCATAAAGGAAGAACTGAAGTTTAAGAGAGTGTCATATCCTCCTCCAGAACAGAGCCTACCTTTAAAATAAAATTGAAAGTCAAGAAAAAAGCTGGGAGGGTGAGCAAGCATAAAAAACAAAAAAACAAAAAACAACTAATTACAGAAATTTTTTATGGAGACAAAAAGCAAGGCACAGACACAGAAGAGGACAGTGAAAGCAAAACAAACACATGCAAAATCTCAAAGAAAAATATGAATTGGTCTCAGATTCTATAACAGCTCAAAAAATCAATAAAGAAAGCCAGAGGAAAAATAGGGAAGAGAAATGAAAGCAATGCAAGAAGAAATGGACCAAATGAAAAAAGGAAGCTCAAAAACTGACAGAAGAAAAATAGTTCCTAAAAGTTAGAATTGGGCAACTAGAAGCTAATGAATTAATGAGATATTGAGATACAATAAAACAAAATCAAAAGAATGAAAGAAACCCAGAAGAAAATTTGAAACATTTCATTGAAAAAACAACTGAAGCAGAAAATAGATGAAGGAGAGACAGTTTAAGAATTATTGGACTAAATGAAAAATCATAATTAAAAAAGCCTGGAAATTACAATACAAGAAATTATCAAAGAAAACTGTCCAGATCGTCTTGAACAACAGAGTAAAATAGAAACTGAATGAGTCTACAGATCACCTCCAGAAACAAAACATCAAATGACAACTAATTGCTCAAATTTATTGAGAACTAAGTTAAATTTATAAGAATACATGTCATTCCCAAATTGACAAATAGTAAAAAGTTATGAACTGGCAATTTTCCAAAGCCATTGATAATCATATGAAAATATGTTCTAAATCACTCTTGATTAGAGAATGCAAATTAAAACTATACTGAGGTACTATCTCACACCTATCAGATTGACCAATGTTGCAGTAAAGGAAAATGGTAAAAGATGGAGGAGGTGTGGCAAAATTTGGGCACTAATGCATCATTTGAAGAGTTATGAACTGATCCAACAGTTCTTGAAGATGATTTGGAACTATGCTCAAAAGGCTATAAAACTGTGCTTACTGCCTTGATCCAGTAATACCACTACTGGGGCTATATTACAAATGGTAATTTACAGATGGTAAAAAATGAGAAAGGAGGTACTTGTACAAAATTATTTATAGCAGCTCTTTTTATAGAGGCAAATAATTGGAAATTGAGGTTGTATCCATCAATTGGGGAATGGTTGAGCAAATTATGGTACAAGTTAGTGATTGGATACTATTATACTATTAGAAATGATAAGCAAGATTATTTCAGAAAAAGCTGGGAAGTTTTACAGAACTGATGCAGAACCAAATAAGTAGAGCTGAAAGAACATTGTACACAATAACAGCAATATTGGATGATGATTATTTATGAAAACTTGGCTACTCTCAGAGATACAATGATCTGGGACAATCCTGAAAAACTCATGGCAGGGAATACTATCAACCTCCAGAGAAAGAAATGCTGGAATGATCTTTTAGAACATTGTATTTCTGGTTTTACTTTGGGGTTTTGGTTATGTATGACTTTTCTATTACAATAATAACCTAAGTGGAAGTGCATTTTGCATGACAATAAAAATAAAATTAAAATGAGCAAATAAATAAATAAATAAATAAATATAGTTTAATCTTTCTTTGTCCATTTGTCAATATCATATTGCATGCAATGCTGAGTTTGAAGGCTGTCCTAGCCAGTCAAGTGTGTGACCCAAGGTGAATTGCTTAACCTATATTATCCTAAATTCCCTCATCTATAATTTTTATCTGATAGGATTTTTGTGAGATTTGTGATATCATGAATCACAGGAAAAGAGCAATGAGGGAAAAGTAATTATAACACAGATAATTGCATTCTTTCATTATTTGTCCAAGGGCAAACAGAAAGAATATAATATATATGGGTTCCAAAACTTGACTCCAAGTTTAACATTTTAAATTCAGTTTTTCAGTACTATTTTAAATTCAATATGAAGACATAATCACTCATAGAAATTATCTTCTTTCAATACATGAGACAATTTCATTCGATTCTGCTTATTCCAGCTATTCCATCTCACATTGTTGACATTCATAATTGTAACTGCATTCTTCAAACCTTTATTCACTATGATCTGGAGCACCTTCTCTTTTATTTAGTTATAAATTTAAATTCATCTCTGAAAATTTTAAATTTTCTCAGAGATTTAAAGACAATGGAATTATTTTATACTATATAAATATATAGCATATATTAACTATATATTAGGTTGTCATTATAATCCCTTCACTTTGGATAGTTACAGCTTCATGCTAATTTTATTGAAATCCTATTGACTTTTTCTTAATGGCCTATCTAAAAAATAAAAAAAAATGATTGAATAAGGATATATTTTTCTCCAGTTCAGAAATGCAAATAGTCAAGAGAACATCATATAGAAAACAATGAGAATACCTTGTCACAATACAGATTTAAGTTATAATTTTACCAGAGAAGTGAGAAATGTGGTTTATAAATGTGAGATGACAACATATTCAGAGTATACTATTCTTATCATTTTGAGTTTGATCATGTTTCTTTGGTTGTGTTTTTTTTTTACTTGAAGTTAAAAAATGGTTATTTCTTTAAAAAAAACTATATACATACACAAAGACTAAGACCATATTACTAACAACCTTAAATTTGCTCCTTAAATTACAATTAACCCTAGGGCATCTTATAAAGTTATTGCTATCTTTTGAACCAAACCTATGGGAAAAATTGAATGGCATAAGTATCATAGAACTAATTTGGTACATGAGTTAAAATGTAATTATCATCTGTATAGGTGATAGTGACCTCGCACTGAACTTAAAACACAAGATTAAAGAAATAATGGGAAAGAAGTTAAAGGTAGGTCAGGTGATGGTCATATAGAAACTGCTATAGGACAGATATTATTTTAAAGACTCACAACTAAGTGAAATAATAGAGAAACTAGCAATATAACAATATATAAAAAGGGGTGGGATGCAATACTGTGAGAAAAAATTTTTAGTATACTTTTAACCTATACTACTTGAAAATTCTTCAACAATTATTCTCCCTCAATGGATCTCATCAAGTCTCATAGGTTCTAATAACATCTATGGTAGGATTAACTCCAAACATGTAAATATATATACACATATGTATATATATATATATGTGTGTGTGTATGTGTATGTAGATAGATAGACATAGATATTAATATACATATATAAAGCTTTAGTTTCTCTTAAATTCTAGGCTCACATTTCTAACTGCCTATTTACTATATATCAATAGTTTGAAGTGCTATAGGCAACATAAATTTAACATATTAAATTCAATCCTTTAGTATTTAACATATTAAAATGGTACTAATATTTGAAGAAATGCTTTGTTAGATCTAATTAAAAGATGAAGATGAAGCTTGGCTTCTCTTGTGCTAATATATGCATGTACTCAATCTAGAACTGTGAGTAGTGGTAATGAGTGCATTCTCATTCACATAATTTAACACATTGTTATCATTCAGTGATAATTCGTAACAGTTTTAACAACAAATATGATTTTTAAAAAGTCCTGATTTTTTGTTGCAGAATGGAGGAAGGAAATAGTCAGAATTGCATAATGTGGATTTCTTGGGAGATTTAAGTTTATGTAGTCCAGCTCTCTCATTTCACAAATGAAAAATCTGAGGATAAGAAAGACTGAGTCATTTCTCCAAATTACACAAATAGTAGCAAAGCCAAGAATGACTTAAGATGTAGAGGACTTCCCCAGCTTTTGGGACAAGAACTCACTATTTGACAAAAACTGCTGGGAAAATTGGAAAACAGGAAAAATTAGATTTAAACCAACATCTTGCACCCTAAACTAAGATAAATTCAAAATGTGTAAATGGCGTAAATATAAAGAGTGAAATCATAAATAAATTAGGTGAACATAGAATAGTATACCTTTCAGATCAATGGGAAAGGAAAGAATTTATGATCAAGCAAGAGATAGAGAACATTGCAAAATGTAAAATGAATGACTGAAATTATCAAGTTAAAAAGGTTCTTTACAAACAAAACCAATGCATCAAAAATTAGAAGGGAAGCAACAAACTATGAGAACATTTATTATAACAAAACTCTCTGTTGAAGATTTAATTTCCAAAATATATAAGGAACTAAGTCAAATTTACAAAAAAATCAAGCCATTCCCCAATTGACAAATTGTCAATGGACAGGAATAGGCAGTTTTCACATGATGAAATCAAAACTATAAATGAGCACATGAAATAGTGTTCTAAATCTCAGCTGGTTAGAGAAATGCAAATTAAAACAACTCTGAGGTACACTTAGCAGACTGGCCAATATGGCAGAGGGGGAAAGTCATAAATGTTGGAGGGGATATGGCAAAATTGGGAAAGTAATACATTGTTGTTGGAGTTGTGAATTGGACCAACCATTCTGGAGGGCAACTTGAAACTATACTCAAAGGGCTTTAAAAAGACTGCCTACCTTTTGACCCAGAAATACCACTGTTGGGATTCCACCCCAAAGAGATAATGAGGAAAAAGACTTTTTGCAAAAATATTTATAGCCATGCTTTTTGTGGTGGCAAAAAATTGGAAAATGAGCGGGTGGCCATTGATTGGGGAGTGACTGAATAAATTCTGGTATATGATGGTAATGGAATATTATTGTGTTGAAAGGAATAATGAATTGGAGGAATTCCATGTGAACTGGAAGACCTCCAGGAACTTATGCAGAGAGAAAGGAGCAGAACCAAGAGAGCATTTGTACACAGAGACTGATACATTATGGCACAATTAAATGTAACAGACTTTTCTATTAGTAGCATTGCAATGACCCAGGACAATTCAAAGGAACTTATGAGAAAGAACACTATCCACATCCAGAGGAAGAATTTTGGGAACAGAAATGCAGAAGAAAAACATATGATTGATCACATAGTTTGAAAGGAATATGATTAGGGTTTTGTTGTCAAAAGATCACTCTACTGCAAATATGAATAACATGGAAACAGTTTTTGAACAATGAAACATGTTTAACCCAGTGTAACTGCTTGTCAGCTTTGGGAGGGGATAGAAAAGAGCAGTGCGTGGGGACCATGAATCATGTAACCATGGGAAAATATTCTAAATAAAAAAATGAAAGATATGGATGACTTTATGTGTACTTCAAAATTATGAGAATTTTATCTATTTTGAAATGTATACACTACTTAAACTCATTCATAGCATCCGTATTTCCAGTCTTTGAAACAGTTTAAGATTAAAGTAACAATTTAATTTAAGCATAGCAAAAAGTAAATTTAGTTTTTTCCTATCAAATCACATTTTATTTAAAAGACACACTAAATTCATAATTGAAAAAGAATATAATTTGTGATTTTTTCAAAAATATTAATCACTGAAAATCTTGAGCATTATGTTTTGATTTTATGTCATTTGATTTTTGTGTTCTGTGACTGAAAGGTGAGAATGTTGAAAGTTTCCATCCCCACACAAACTAATGTAACTGAAGACCCATATATCTCAATGCAGTAAACCAATCCAAAGTGCTAGTGAATAAACCCTTAATTTTGAAAGATCATAAGGACTTTGTTTCAATGAATGAATGTGGCAAGGAATGCCACAGAAGAATTACTTTGTAATTGTTTGAAGGGAATCAGTCATATTTGTGAATTTATAGATAAAATTATAAGGCATCCAGTGTTTATAGCATCAATTCATAGAAATCCACATGTAGATGCTTTATAACCCCCAGACAAGGGCAAATCTGATATTGCTCTATATATTGTATCCTTACTGGCCTTTCATCATAGTATACTCAAACACTTCTCGTTTTAAAAATTAGAGAGATATTGAATAAGTACAGATAGTAAAGTAATGAAATAAACAAAAGTTAAGTCTAAAGGAACTGCTTTAACTTAAAAATACATGAGAAGAAAGGAACCATGTCTATGTTGGCATTCTTTTTCCTGGCCAAACAGGAGACATATCAGTTCAAAGATAAATATATTCAAATGAATGTTATGAGAAAATAAATGACCAGGAAAGTTTATGCATTGAGAAAATACACTTTCAAATAGATTCCCATGTTGTTAGTGGGAGAATACCATCGCTGCAGGAGGCATAGAGACAAGGACAACCTGTCATCCTATGGCTATGATCCAGCTGTAGGGATCAAATAAGACAGTATTTTTAAAGCAATTAACACATTGGCACACTGTAGGTACTATATATATATGTTTATTTCTCCCTTAATGGATACTGTTTCTCCTCTAATTTCAAATTCTGGTCAATTAATCTAACTCTATACTTTTATATTGATAAAAAAGAGTGCATTTCTTCTTCCTTTGCTGACTTCTGTTCAATCTTTATGGTGGTATTGTTCCCAGAAGGTCTGATGATGTTATCTGTTGCCACTAACAAGTCTTCTGTGACAGGAATATTTTCTGAGTGTCCTTTGCTTCTTTATTATGTGATCTGTCATTAACTCTTATGCACCCTCTTCTCACTGAAGTAGAAGTGTATTAGGTATTTTAGCTTCTGGTTCTCCAGTTGATCTCAATTTTTGTTTTTACAATTCACACTCAGGCTATAAATAGATGGAGAAATCCTTAGGCATTAACTTTCTTTCTGAAAATCCTTTATTTATGCTTGAGCTATCCCTCCTGGCCAGTCTATGGTCTGACATGATTAGAATAGTTCTTTTCAAGTCCCATCACTACAATTTTATTCTATGAAAATATTACCTTATGAGTAAAACTTAAAAGTCCTGCAAGAAGTTATTGACACTTGTCTTGGAGCACCAGTAAGCACCTATTGGCTGGTAAAATTGTAAAATGACCTAAATGAACTCACTAACCTTGAAAGAATTGTAAGATTTGATTTTCTGAGCCATAGTAATATTTACAAAAATAAACATTATTCCTATTTTAACAGTTAAGGAGATAATATATGTAAACAATAAGCCAATGATCTTGACTTTGAATACTGAAAATATAGGTTCATTATAGCTATATTGACTTTATATCTAAAAACAGAAACAAATAATTACAAATAATTGTGCTGATTTCATAGATCATACAAGACTGTGAACTAATCCAAACATTCTGGAGAACAATTTGAAACCATGTCCAAAAGGTCATAAAACTCTATATACCTTGCCTTTCTAATCAGCAGTGACATTCTTAGGTCTATATCCCAAAGAGATAAAAGATAAGGGTAAAGGATATACTTTTACAGATATATATATATATATATATATATATATATATATATATATATATATATATATCTTATAGCAGCTTTTTTTTTGTAGTGTCAAAGAACTGGAAAGTCAAAGGATGTCCATCAGTTGGAGAATGTGGTATATAACTATAATGGAATACTATTGTGTCAAAAGAAATGATGAACAGGATTATCACAAACAGATACACACACACACATGCACACACACA
>NC_058133.1:302090499-302124822 GCF_016433145.1 Gracilinanus agilis
AAATTCAGAATGGGTGAACGACTTGAATATAAAGAGGGAAACTATAAACATGTTAAGTGAACACAGAATAGCATACTTGTCAGATCTCTGGGAAAGGAAAGACTTTAAAACCAAGGAAGAGTTAGAGAAAATTACAAAATGTAAATTAAATGGTTTTGATTATATTAAACTAAAAAGTTTTTGTACAAACAAAAACAATGTAGTCAAAATCAGAAAGGAAACAACAAATTGGGAAAAAATCTTTATAACGAAAAACTCTAACAGGGGTCTAATCACTCAAATATACAAGGAGTTAAAGCAATTGTATAAAACATCAAGCCATTCCCCAATTGATAAATGGGCAAGAGACATGAATAGGCAATTTTCAGGTAAAGAAATCAAAAGTATCAATAAGCACATGAGAAAGTGTTCCAAATCTCTAATAATTAGAGAAATGCAAATCAAAACAACTCTGAGGTATCACCTCACACCTAGCAGATTGGCTAAAATGAAAGAAGGGGAGAGTAATGAATGTTGGAGGGGATGTGGCAAAATTGGGACATTAATGCATTGCTGGTGGAGCTGTGAACTGATCCAGCCATTCTGGCTGGCAATTTGGAATTATGCTCAAAGGGCTATAAAAGAATGCCTGCCCTTTGATCCAGCCATACCATTGCTGGGTTTGTACCCCAAAGAGATCATAGATAAACAGACTTGTACGAAAATATTCATACCTGCGCTTTTTGTGGTGGCAACAAATTGGAAAAGGAGGGTATGTCCTTCAATTGGGGAATGGCTGAACAAACTGTGGTATATGCGGGTGATGGAATACTATTGTGCTAAAAGGAATAATAAACTGGAGAAGTTCCAGGCGAACTGGAGAGACCTCCGGGAACTGATGCAGAGCAAAAGGAGCAGAGCCAGAAGAACTTTATACACAGAGACTGATATACTGTGGTAAAATTGAATGTAATGGACCTCTGTACCAGCAGCAATACAATGACCCAGGACAATTCTGAGGGATTTATGGTAAAGAAAGCTACCCACATTCAGAGGAAGGACTGTAGGAGAGGAAACATATAAGAAAAACAACTGCTTGAACGCATGGGTAGGGGGGGACATGATTGAGGGTGTCGACTCGAAACTACCACTCCAATGCAACTACCAACAATTTGGAAATTGGTCTTGATCAAGGACACATGACAAAACTAGTGGAAATGCGCATCGGCCATGGGTGGGGGGGTGCAGGAGGGGGGGTTGAAGGGGAAAGGTGGAGCATGAATCATGTAACCATGTTAAAAATGAATATTAATAAATGTTAAAAAAAGAGATATGAATAGGCAGTTTTCAGATGAAGAAATCAAAATTATCAAGAATCATATTAAAAAGTGTTCTAAATCCCTCCTGATTAGAGAAATGCAAATCAAAGCAACTCTGAGGTATGACCTTACACCTAGCAGAGTGGCCAATATGACAGTAAGGGAAAATAATATAGCTAGAGGGGATGTGGCAAAATTGGGACTCTAATGCTTTGCTGGTGTTTTGAAGTGATCTAACTATTCTGGAAGGAATGAGGCCCAAAGGGATTTTAAAGAATACATGCCCTTTGATCCAGCAATACCACTACTAAGTTTGTATCCCAAAGAGATTTTTAAAATGTGTAAGGATCTCTTTGTACAAAAATATTCATAGCTGTACTTTTTTAAAATAATTTTTTATTTTTAGAAAAATTTTCCATGGTTACATAATTCTTATTTTTACTTTACTCTTCACCAACCCCTCAACCCTGCCCCCCCTGCCTAGTCAAGACTTATTTACATATTATTGATAGTTACATTGGTGTGGTCTTTTAGGGTTGACATCCCCAATCATGTCCTCATCAACCCAAGTGCTCAAGCAGTTGTTTTTCTTCTGTGTTTCCACTCCTGTAGTTCTTCCTCTGCATGTGGGTAGTGTTCTTTTCCATAAATCCCTCAGAATTGTCTTGGGTCATTGCAATGCTGCTAGTACAGAAGTCTATTACATTCAATTTTAACACAGTCTATCAGTCTCTGTGTACAATGTTCTTCTGGCTCTGCTCCTTTCACTCTGCATCAATTCCTGGAGGTCTATTTTTAGCAGGCTTTATATTTTGCCCAGTATAACTTAACAGATGTAAGAGCATCAAACTACCTAGAAAAAGGCAAACACCACAATTCTGTTTTTAAAGCAGAGAACAGTGTAATCAGGTCACTTGTCTTGTCAGGCAATGCCAAATCTGCAGTGCAATGCTTGTAGAGCACACTTCCTTCATTTCCATGAAATGACTGCTTGTTTTTCAGGGAAACCCTTTGCTGTCTCCCATTAAATAGTGCTGTCCAGCATTCTGGGTTTCATTTTCATGGACAGTAAGTATTAGAGAAGTGAAAATGGCTATTGCAAGTCAAGGTATTTGCTTTTTACTAAATAATAAAGCCATAGAATTATGCCAATAATTTAGCTAGATTTGTGATGGTAAAGAAACATTTCAGCAACCTGTTCTAAAGAAAGATAGACAGTTGGGGGAGCTGGATAGCTCAGTGGATTGAGAGCCAGGCCTAGAGACCTAAAGACCTAGAAATGATAGGTCCTAGGTTCAAATCTAAAGACCTAGAGGTGATAGGTCCT
Organism: Gracilinanus agilis; assembly: GCF_016433145.1. Classification (NCBI taxonomy): domain Eukaryota; kingdom Metazoa; phylum Chordata; class Mammalia; order Didelphimorphia; family Didelphidae; genus Gracilinanus; species Gracilinanus agilis. Next base: position 302,093,125 of record NC_058133.1, read on the forward strand.
AGGTTCAAATCTGACCTCAGACACTTCCTATCTCAGTAACCCTGGGCAAGACATTTCACTTCCATTGCCTAACACTTACCACTTTTCTGCCTTAGAACCAATACATAAAAGTGCCTTAGAACCCGATACATAACCACCCTAGAATAATTATCAATGATATGGAAATAGGTCTTGATCGATGACACAGGAAGAAACCAGTGGAAATGTGCGTTGGCTTCTGGGGGTGCGGGGTGGGGGGGAGAGAGAGCAAGAACATGAATCAGGTAACCATGGAAAGAATTTTTCTAAAAAGTAAAAAAGAACCAATACATAGTATCAATTCTAAGGTGGAAGGTAAAAATTATAAAGAAAAACATTTTAAAAAGAGAAATGAAATATCTAAGAAAAGTTACCTGTAAATCCAGTGTCACATTGCCAGAAGACATGGTTAGTTAAAGACACACAGGTAGCTCCATTTTTACAGGTCTCAGCCACAAACTCATTTATCTTTACCTCACAGAAGAATCCATCACCTCCCTGAAGACACCTACACCTGTTATTGTACAAACAGCATAGGCAAAATCAGTAAATTGGTTTTGTAAGCAATGATCAATTTCAACTTCATAGAATCTGGCATTGTAATCAAGAAGAGATCTACAACTAAAACGTACAGATTGGAATTTCTTTTTAAAAGTGTATTTCTATTAACATTTAGGAAGAAGCTGGCAACAAAGCTGTGGAGAATTTCTTAGTACTTTACATAAAAAACTTCTACAAAACTTTTGACTGCTGAAATCTAATATCACTTCATTGGGAAAAAAGAGATTTTTTTCTCCTTATTGTAACTTATTCAGTATGATTTATTCATGGCAAAACTATATTGATGTGATAAAACTTTATTAACAAAATAATCAATTTGTTAATTCACTTAAGAAATTGGGATAATTTAAGGTGAAATCAAAGGACCATAGAATCAAAACGGCAATGGACATTTTACTCATGGGGAAATTGAGGCTTAAAGGTGAGGAAATTGAGGTTAAATGACTTTTAAAAATTCCCCAAAGTAGAAAACATCTACGCTGGGATTTGATTCCAAGTCCTCCTTCCCCGAAATGCAGTGATATTTCCATTGTGAAATTGCCACTGTAGCATGTACAGTTGTGATTCTCCCCATTGGTAGCACCTCATAACTTTTTATCTGGACAAGAAAATAACCTACTCACTCTTTGGGTTGGTTTATTAAATTCAACCTGTTTTGACCTTGGCATGTTTAGAATCTCAGAGGTAGAGTACAACTACATAGTGAAATTCAAATCCAGGATACTAGCAGTAAAGATATAAATAAGAAATATACTTATCCTCCTGACCATTCTAGCTCTTGAGCCACCTATGAATGCATTTGCATTTACCTATATCAAACACTCATAATAAAGAATTTTTAGATATTTTGTATAATCATTTGCTCAGCAACAAGCCAAAACATGTTATCTTTATATCTTGAGTAGTCTTATATTACAGCCAATGCATATATAAGAACAATCAATGAAATCTTTTTTTATAAATCTGAGTTATATTATTCTACAACTGCACTCAGTTATCATTGAGGAAGAATGGCTTTAGATTGAATACAACAGTTTAAACAAATATCACATAATAGATAATGAGAATTGGCAAATTGATTTCAGCCATGATATATAACCTGATTCATAGGATATGAGAACTTGAAGAGATTTCAAAGACTATCTTTAGTTATTTCTCCTTTATTTATTTTTTTGCACAACTATATACTCTGAAGTTCAATAAGTTTAAGTAACTAGTTAAAGTTTATACAACTACTTGGGTAGAGTTGATATTATAATCTTGAGTCTCCTACTTCTATTGAAGTATTAGTTTTGTGATGTTAATTTTAATAGTTTAGTTGTCAAAATCCCTTTAATTATAAAACAAGACTTTATATGAATAGAATTTCCCTTATTATTTAGAACATAAACTTCTGTCAATTGTTCTTTTTCCAAAACTGATCTTACCTATGTACTTTATGTTATCTTACTAGATTATATTTTTTCTTATAACATTTGCTAAAGAAAATATATTTTACACATAAAATAGGCAATCCTTATCAAATATTGATGATTTAAATTTGAGATTTATTAAAAATGTGTTTCCTACCATTTAATCATAGGGTTTTTTGCCAATTGTGTCTTTAACCCCTCTATATGACTATCTAGAATGATTTATTTCATGTCCTTTTAATATATGGTCCCTTTCATTTCCCTACCCCATAGATTATTTTATGGAAATCATACTATTCCATTACATAAAATTCAAAGATAAACCCTCATTTCAACTATCTTTGCTACTCTTACCCCACACTTTTACTTGTTTTATATGAATTTCTATATACATTTTATTTTAGAAGTAAATATGATAGAATTATAAAGTTTTAATCAAGTATAAAAAGGTATCTATTTATGCCTAGACTTAGTAGTCAAAAAGAAAGAACTAATCTCAGCTTGGGGACACTTTATTTGGCTCTAATTAGATATGTGTGACTGCTAAGACCAAAGAACTGTCAGTCCCAGGCCCCTCTTGAGATTTTAGACTACATGAAGAACATAGACTATTCCAATAAATTACAAGCTAGAGGTCTAGACAACTTTTCTACAATTTTTTTAATTTAAAAAATGTTTATTTATATTTTTATATTTATACTTATAAACATCCATAAATATAAAAATTTTAAAAATTTTAAAAAGGTTTTAATAATGATTCATGCCTAAGTGTAATAGTCTATAATCATGACCTAATGCAAAATCCTTATTGGTATTTCCATTTCTTTGCTTTCCTGTTACAGATATAATCTACTAGTTGTTTGCTATAGTGAGGAACTGAGTACAAAAGCTTTCTATGCAGTTCAATATATCTATGTGATATTAGACAAGCTATGTAACCATTCCAAATTTCCTCATCTGTAAAATAATAGTGTAAATTAGACAAGCTAATGTTCCTTCCATATAAAAATTATATAGTCATTTAAAAAAATTTTGTCTGGCCAGTTATTTAAAGCTAGTGAGAAAATAATTACCATTCCTAATGAATTTTCCATATTTAAACTCATTCTACTAATTCTTTTGTTTGCAATCATCATCATTTAATATTTTCACAACTTTTACAAAAATAATATCCTTGATGACCACATGCACATTAATTAATAATGAAAGAACTAAATATGGAGTTGTTAGGGATATTTATGCCATAAATTTAAGATGCTGGTAATGGCTTTGTAGTTCTAATACCTAATCAGCTATTACTTTGGTGCTTCAATGTGAAACTTGAATGCTCACCATAATAAAGAACAACAGCAACAATAAAAAAAACAAATTAACTTATTTTTTTTCTAATTGTGCATTTCACATGAAACCATATGTAATTAGAATTTATCATTTGCCCCTTAAAATTAGAATGCCAAGGTAACTCTCTTCTTGGGATGCAAAGATCTGGAATCAATGTTGTCATCGTTCCCTCCTATAATTAAATAAGCTAATGTAAATAATTTCTCTACCTATTTAAATTTGAATATTTTACAAATTTGGCATCTAAGATTTTATGAACTTACATTTCACTGGAATATTGTTTTTAATTAAGTTACAAGAACTGTTTTATAATGAAGTTATTTAAATCTCCAGTTCCAACATGTTTTTCTTCAATGATTTACTGAATGTAAACACATTAGTATAAGAAAAGAATTGGAAACAATGGGATGTTTACAATAGAACTAAAATAAAATAATTAAGTATATATTTATTCCCTTGTGAACAACAAAGACTAGATCTTCTAAATACTTTTGTTCTGTTGTATCTTTTTGTATATCGAGCTCTACATATCTCTTAGATGCAAGTTCAATGTACACAGTAATACATTAAATAAATGAGACTTTCAGCTGCCCTAGTTAACATATTCAGTACATATTTTCCACTAATGAAAATGACCTTGCATAAATAATTGAATCTTGACAACTTAAACAACCAATCAAAACTTCAAAATGTTTTCCGAAATATTAACTAATTCTAGAGCATTTAAGAAATATAGAACTATTTAATTTTTTTAAAGTATGTCATCCATGAGTCTTACAGGAAATTATGTATTCCATGTAACTATGAACAAATTATTTAACTAGTCTGTCCTATTTGTTTTATTTTCATAAGGAATATAATAATACTTGGTTGATTAAAAAAATATTTGGTTGTTGAGGATATCTCCCACTTCTCTTGCCCCCTCCCCAAAATGTGAAACATTTTAAAAAATCTCAAAGATGTATGATTTTCACACTAGGGCTTCTTTATGCTCTGCAAAAATGGTAAATACACATATAAATATATATGTATGTGTACTATAAGATAATATTGATAATTTCATAATTTGTACCATGTGAAAAGGATGAAAGTTGTAGATGAGATTATTGATTTAGGTATGTATACGGAAATATATTTAATAAACAGAGTAGGAAGAAAACATTTCTGAGAAATTTTTAGTGTGGCAATTAAAAATTCCAAGAAACTGGCTTTTGAGGAAGAAAAAAAATTATTAGGCTGGCACTAGTCAACAAATTAATTGGTCTATGATCTCTTGGTTATCAAAGAGAAAGACGTTCTACCACATGGATCATTAAATACAATTTAGGAAGTTCATTTTTTAACCTTTTCTTAGACATCCCAAGACATCCCTGATTGGTGACTAGGAAGTGAAGAGCTTGTTCATTAATCTCTCAATCACTCCCCATTCCCTAGATTGATGGTGGACAAACACATAGCTTGAGGCTGTGAAAAATTTCATACAAGTTATGCATGCCAATCTCCATTTACTTCAGTGGGGAGTCAAGGAATCAGTTCTTCAGCTTGCAGAAACATTTAGCCTAAACTGTTTCTGGTTTACCAGGCAAGGTAGAATTCATAATCTTTCTTTTCTATCTCCCTAAAATAGAAGTTAATTTAGGGTGGGGAATTCCTTGAAGTTCCTTAGGAAAAAACAAATGAATAGGAAGGACCAAGAGACAGATCTGAGCTTCAATTCAAAACTTAGAAATAAAAATAATTCAATATTAGAAATAAATTCCCCCATTAGAAATTGAAAAAAGATAGCTAAAGGAAATACTCACAAGATGGTTTCACATTTCTCAATGAAGTAGGGAAATAAATTAGATCAATTGAAAACTGATTAAATGTTTGGTTTCTTATAAATAATCATAGACAATTAATATTTTGCTAAGAAGATCTCCAGTAGAGTGTCCTAGGAATCTATGATTGAACTTAAACAGTGTTGGATAAAGGCATTTTTTAGTGAAGAGATAATTAACACTATGTAATGGTAAAGATGTAAATGTCTTGACAACTAGGACTTTAGTATGACTCTGACATGAAATCTAAACTAGGACATCCAGAAAAATGAAGCAACTTATAATTGTGTCATATATTGAAGGAAAAGAGAATCTTTTAAATAGAAAAGAGAAAGCTTAGGAGAACACAGTGGTCACAATTCTTTTTAAGTAAGTTAAAGGGTCACTATGTAGAAAAATGTGATGTTCTTTTTGACCTCACAAGCCAGAAAAACAAGCAAAAGTTGAAAAGAGGAAAATTTTAATTTGGATGTCAGGAAAATCTTTTAAGAATTACAGGTAACCTAAATTGAAATTGGTGGGGGTTATTGTTCATTAAAGATTTTCAAGTAGAAGTTGTATAATTTTGCCAGGAATGTCATACTGCATATTCTTTTGGGGGGGGCATTAGCTGAGATTCTGCTAATTATAAAAAAATATTTTATCAGAAGGGGGATATTTAAAGAGTTTTGAAAATGAGAAAATTTTAGAACAAATTCTTTCAAAAGTGAGCTACACTGTCAAAGTAAGCATGTAAGTAAATGAAGTATCATCCTTTCAGAATTGTGTATAGTGAATTTACATAGTTTGGAGAGATTAAATAATTTGCTTATTGCTATGCCTGGAATATATAGATGAGACATTAATTAAATTTGTGTCTTCTGTTTCTTAAGTTCAATTCCATATAACCAGTCAAGAAATATTTTATATGATCTCTGTCACTTCTCTGTCTCATATGTTTATCTTCACTTTTTAAAAAATTTTTTATCTTCTCCTATTCACTAAATGATCTTTATAAAATTTTATACAAAACTTTACTTTCTTTTCCTATACCAAATTTTTTAAAAATGTCTTATTCAGAGAAGGTTTTATTGTATGATGAAAGTGAACCATTATTTAGATTAATGATATGAGACTTCTGGTATCTAAACTCTTTTGATTAAAAAAAAGCTACAGTCATTTAGAATGTTTAAGGTGAGCAAAAATAATCAATCTACATTTTAAATTGTTTCACAAATTTTTTTTTAATTTTCAGTCATGGGTAATTTATTTCTCAGTTACAGACATTTTTTTAAACCCTTACCTTCTGTCTTGGAGCGTATTGGCTCCAAGGCAGAAGATTTTCACAAAATTTTTTTTAAAAATTATAAATCTCTCTTTTGTGACATGTCCATTTTAACCTTTTTTGGTGGTTATATAATATGATGTATTATTTATTATAAAGGTATATGTGTAGTTTTCAGAAATTTTCAGGTGACATATTAAGAATAATGTCTACAAATAAATGCATATTTAGTCACACAACATTGTTTTCCAGTGGAAAGGAGATATTACTTGTTGCATGCATTAATTAGACCTCAAATAATCTTTAAAAACTAAATTTGGTTTGTTAGTGAGTTGGCATTAGGATGAACACAACGAATGTAAATAAATTTTGTACAAAATAAATATTTTCTAAATTCCAGGTGTAGGTGGCAGCTGGGTGGATAAGTAAATTGAGAGTCAGAGCCAGAGACAGGAAGACCTGGGTTCAAATCTGGCCTCAGACACTTCCTAGCTGTGTGACCTTGGGACAGTCATTTAACTCACATTGCCTATCCCTTACTGCTTTTGATTCTAAGACAAAGGTAAGGGTTTTAAAAAAATAAATTATAGGTCTATTGTAAAGTCCTCAGAATGTGCAATTGTGGAGCAAATGAAGAACAGAAGGAAGCCATAGAACAACCTGAACCGGAGACAGTATCTTAGTCGTTTAGACTCTATATGTGGAAACACTTATTGAAGCATGGATAACCACAACAGATTTAGCTTAAATAAGCAAGCAGTTTCCTATATGCAGAAGGAAATCAAAAGCTGCTAGATATCAAATTGGAAACTTATCTTTTACTGGATGTTCTGATTTCTGCCTAGACTTAGTAGTCAAAAAGAAAGAACTAATCTCAGCTTGGGGACACTTTATTTGGCTCTAATTAGATAAGTGTGACTGCTAAGATGAAAGAACTATCAGTCCCAGGCCCCTCTTGAGATTTTAGTCTACATGAAGAACATAGACTATTCTAATAAATTACTAGCTAGAGGTCTAGGCAACTTTTCTAAAATTTAGGACTTCTCACACCACTTTGAAGCATGAATTATATACAAAAGAGCAATTACCACTCTCTCCACAGGCTAAGATACCAATAAATTCTTTCTAGGTAATAAGGTTAATTACATGATCATTCAACATCCTCTTTCACAGTACTGTAGTATACAGAATTGGGGTGATATAGTTTTTTCTAGCTTTGGCTGAGTTCCAAAAGCTGTTAGGGGTTTGGGAGCTTGAGGAAAGGGCAGTTGGCTGGATCTTCCATGGAGGGAGGTGGTCAGTCAGCTGAGCTGCCTTGATTACCTAGCTTTAATATTGAAATCTAGCCTAGCCTTGATATATTTACTTAAGAAATTATTATTTTAGATAAACCCTTTTTATCTTCCTTTCCTAATACCATCCCTGCCTTCCCTCCCTTACCTTATATGTCTGTGGAGTTAATAAGGAGAGTAATTAGAGAGGAGTTAAATCTGTGAAGGGTTACCTAATTGACAGCATTAGTTATAGTTAGTCAGTCATCATTTATTCCCTTTAGATAGCAATAACACTTTGTAAAGCTGAGTTTAAAGGCAGGTCCTTACTCAGACTCCATCTCTGCTTCCCTTCCCCCACCTGAGGTTCCTGAGACAACTGATAGGGCTTTCCTTTGATCCACCTTCCTAACAAACATCCTTCAAACAAAATAAACCCTTTTGTGTTTCAACAGCCCTATTAGTATAATTTGTCTGTTAGTTATCAAGAGGGAAGAAGAGGGAAAGAAACAACATACTCTGGGCTTAGAGGGAAGCTGGGGCATCCATCTTAAAGGAAGGTGTTACTTCAAAACAAGTCCCTTCCTGTGAAATTAACTAAAGCCTGTTTGTTAATTTCAGTCTAGTCTATTTCCCTCAGCTTGTGTTTGAGTCTAAGTCCCACTCTGTAAACCTGCTGTGTTTGTCTGTTTAGTTTAATTTCTCTTCTCCCTGAAGATCTGTTTCCCTTCTGTGTTATACTCCTGACTTCAGTCCTATTATACCCTGAATCTCCTTTAATCCCAGCCTACCTGTAACAGAGATTACCCACTTAGCAAGTCTCTAATATCCTCCTTTCTAATTCCCTTATACCACACACCTTTCTTCAAATTACCCAGATAACAGTACCTACAAGCCTATCAAGGGTCATGCAACAGAAATCTAATAGCTATTATAGGAACAACCATAAACTCCTGATTAACCTGTGAAATTCTTCACAACTTAGCCCCTTACTACTTTTATATTCTTACACTTCATACTCTTTCTAGTATCCAGTGACACTGGCATCTTGATTTTTACTTATAGGAGATGCTCCATCTCCCAACTCCATGAATTTTTAGTGGCTTCCCATAATGCCTGAAATCCTTTCTTCTCATCTATTCTTTTCTTTCCTGTACTTATTTTTTCACAGCTAAAATCTCACCTCCACTAAAAACCCTTTTAAAATCAATATTAATAAAATTACCTTTGCTCTGTAATAATTACCAATTTATCCTTTATATATCTTTTTGCTCATAGTTGTTTTCATGGATTTTTTCTCATTAGACTTTGAGGTTCATAATAGAAAGGGCTACTTTTGACTTGATTAGAATATGAGCACTCATAAAAGTATGAAGCTATCATTATTCCCACAGAAAAAGTATTTCTTCCCACAGAAAAAAATGGAAGTACATGCTCTAATTAACAACTCTCATTTTCATACATTAAAAATTTGAAAATAAAATATTCTCTCATGGGATTTAAATATGCTAAATTTTAGCATTTATATTTAGCATTTAAAAGTGCTAAATACCTAGCATATATATATATATATTTACCTACATCAATATACATTTTTTTTTATCCTGGGACTCCATTCAAGGAGCATAGGGCCACAACCAATAGGCAATGGGACGCATAGTCGCTTAGGGTCACCCAGCTGGGAAGTGTCCGAGCCCGGACCTGAACCTAGGACCTTTTCGTCTCTAGGCCTGGCTCTCAATCCACTGAGCTAGCCCAGCTGCCCCTACTTTAGGTTGCAGTTTCTTTAGCAGATGTAGTTTTTACAGGGTGGGGTTGCTAGCCCCACACCCAACCCTCCTCCTTTTTCATCCGGGCTAGGGACCATCCTTGGCCCAGGAGTGCTAAGGGTGGGCGGTAGGGGTCAAGTGACTTGCCCAAGGTCACACAGCTGGAAGTGTCCGAGGCCGGACTTGAACCTAGGACCTCCAGTCTCTAGGCCTGGCTCTCAATCCACTGAGCCACTCAGCTGCCCTCAATATACATAGAGATGTATTAATATTGATAGATGGTAAGTAAACAGAGAGAGAGTTAGAGATGATAGATATTAGTAACATTATCCAATTAGTTTGTAAAAACAGCTGGTTGACATCAGGGAAGGTAGACATTTATGAGCAGAATTTCAAAAGGAAAAAATCATTTGTAAAATTGTTAGAAGGGAATGAAAAATGAGTATCATGATTTAGTAAGTACTAAAGATAATGTACTTATTATATTTGTATCTTTGAATCTTAGGGAAATAATTATTTTCGTCTCTGACAACAAATGTAAAAATTAATTTGTTAGAAATACATTTTGAATTGCTGTAACAAAAATATTAAATCAAGAATTGGAAAAATAATAAAATTGTCCATTTCATTGTCATTATTAAATAATTTGATGCTTATATTTTGTATAATATAAAATTAATTTATACCATTAATATGATATAATTATTTTGAATATAATTTATTTCATCTATATCTCATCTATAAATATCTTACTTTTATTTTTACAAATATACTTCACCAGTACATTAATATATCTACATAATTAATAAGTGATCATTTGTGTACCTTAATATATACACATATGCATATGTGTGTTATGTGTAATTGCTTATTTGATTAAAACATTTATTTTATAGGAATGTGTAGTCAAAAAAGTTTATAGACAACTGTCTTAGTAGACTGAAGCTGAGATGGTTTGACTGGCCCCTAAAGAGAAAAACATAGAAGATAGAAAAGTAATATGCCAAATATGCCAGCAAAAAAATATATGAAAAGATCAGTTGAGTCCAGCATGGAAATGCAATTATGAAGGACCAGTCCTGGAGGAAGTATCAAGACCAGTGATGTCAATGAAGCAATTAAGGGCAACATTAAGTCCAATGTAAATCAGTTAAATTGAGAGCAGCATGATGGCATCATTAGAAGAAACAAGGAATTCTATAAGAAAATCACTGGGCTTGTCTTTGGAACCCATGATGTTAGTGTTTTATAGTAGAAGAAACTGAGTCAAATGGTGGTTAATTAACTTGCAGAGGGTCAAAAAAAATATTAACTCTCTGAAGCCATATATTGTATATCAGGTCTTCCTGCCTCCAAAAAACAATGTTCTCTCCACTGAGTTGATACTTATGCATGCTTGATTTTTCCACTATTGATGTATATATTTGTGGGAACACATATGATAAATCTCTATACCTGTATGTGTATATGGATATGCAAACATACACACTCATGCCACCTTGAGCCATCTTGGCTTGTGACTCAGTTCCCCATGTTTCTGAAAAAAATGCCTCAAAAATTTAATGAAAATGGCAAAGATGATGATACTAAAAATTCTAATTAAATACCATTCAAGAAAACTTACAAAAACTAAGTTTTTTTAAGTTTTAATTGACATTATTCAATATCAATCATGCATTTTCATAGAAAATAAGGATAGGATAATTTTTTACAACAACAACAACAAAAAGAATTATCCAAGTCTTTCATATATGCCAAATTGTGCTTTGAATCCTTTACCAAATTTTTTTCAAGGAATCTGCTCATTTATGTTTTTAGAAACTATCAGAAAATCGAAATGATCTGAAATTAAGACAAGAACTGTATCATAACAGAAAAAAGCATTCTAAAGGGAAAAATAAATCATAAAATATTCTATTAGAAATAGAAATCCTAGAAATAAGCAACACAAGAAAATATACTATTATATCTGGGGTTGTTTATCTTCTTGGAATGAATTACTGCTATTAAGTTCTTTAATAACAAATTTAATGGATATTTAAAAATAATATCATAGAATTAAGCTGTAAGAGTAAAATTCTCAAGTAATACATAAGACTAAGATGGCTTATATAAGCGAGAAGTGACTTGCCCAAAGTTATAATTGTAGTAGATCATACAACCAGGATTCAAAACCAAGCATTCTAACATTAAAGGATGTTTTCATTCCAGTCCTCCCTACTTCCTTATAACAATTCATTCTTTTACATCCTCACAGTAATCAGAATAATGCTGATAATGATAACTTCCTATCTAGCCTCTCCAATATCATACTAGAATATTAGTGCAATATTGATGACTTGGCATAAAGCGATAAAGTCAACCATATGGATGACATGCTCTTAGGTGGCCTAGGCATTTATTAACCGCCATCACATTAGAATAAAAAATTACTTATATTATTAGAAAAAAGTCAAGCATTAATCTGAAACTTCTGAACCTGTGAAATTCCTGGTGCATAGAATAGATACTAAGCACTTTAGACTCTGAGAAAGGGAGATAAAAACATGCTATATTCATATACTTATCAGGAAAATGAAAGAAAAGGAAAGCAAGAGAAGAGAATATGGGACAATGAAATAAATATGATTATTTCCTTGTAAAATTTTATAACAAAATTTCTTATGTTGAGACAAAGACCCACACACCTGTATTCATTAATTCCATCTTCACAGATTGCCCCATGCTGGCATCCATTTTCTTCGCAATCACTAATATTCAATAGGCAGGTTTTACAAGTCCATCCAGGAGCACATAAACCATAGTAGCTATTGTTGTGTTCATCAGTGTAGCAACACTCTGCCTTTGCACACTTTTAAAGATACAAAAAAGAATAATTATGCATTTGTATAAACTCTAGGCTTTTATTGTCGCCCTTGTCACAGCAACTTTACATATTAAACACACATATACATACATGTATATTAATGAAATATTGACTAAGACTTGATTCTCATTTTCAATTACCCTAAAAAGTTCTAGATGTTTGAATATAAAACCAAGCAATTTAAGACTTCTTTTTCCCCTAAAAACATGTAAAAAATAATTTCTCATAGTCATTTATCATTTAGTTGAAAAGAAGCATTACTTTATAACTATTATATGTGGGAACTGCTAAAAAACCTCAAAATTAATTATTTTGATTTCTCTTCAGTTTGATTCACATTAAATTTTAATTCTCTCCATTTCAGTTAACATAAAAACATAATTCAAGCATCTAGGCTCCCATATTTGAAATCTACTGGTTGGTTCTGGTGCAGCAACATATTTGAGATAATAAATAGCTAACTGCCCTCATGGAGATTTAAGTATTAAAAGTACTACATACATACATACATACATATATATATATACATATGTACATATGAATATATAACTGTATGTATGAATTGTATATATGTATATACAAATAAATAAAAGATAAGATAATATAACAAGTATTCTACAAAGAAACAAGCACAATTGCATAAGAGGTCTTCAGTTCTGACTATGGCAAAGCAGAATTAAACTACCTCATTTACTATGTAGCCTACTCTATCTGTATGAGAGCACATAGAGTATTGGGGAAAGAAAATATTTTGCAACCTAACAGAATTGGTGATATATTTAATCTAAGTTAAAATAACTTTGATATTCAATTTAAAAATATATGAATACATTTTTTCTATTAAAAATTCAAATGGTTGGGTAACTGGAAAGCTACCTGTGAAGTCTGAAAGTCTTGGATTGAATTTCCATCTTTTAAGATGTTGAGGGAAAATATATCAATAAAAATAGAAACAAAGAAAATAAAATTTACTACTATATTTTAAAAATCTTGCCAGATCATTTAAACACTAAGTTCCTAGATGATTTTCTTTTTTTTTTTTAACTTTTTTATTGATTAATTAAGAAAAATTTTTCATGGTAACATAATTCATGTTCTTTCCCTCCCTTACATCCCGCTCCTATAGCCAACACATAATTCCACTGGGTTTTACATGTATCATTGATCAAGGCCTATTTCCATATTATTGATATTTGCACTAGGGCAATCCTTTACAGTCTACATTCTCAATCCTATCCCCATCAACCTATGTGATCAAGCAGTTGGTCTTCTTCTATGTTTCTTCTCCAACAGTTCTTTCTCTGGATTTGGATAACCTTCTATCTCATACGTCCCTCAGAAATATCTTGAATCATTGCATTGCTGCCAGTAGAGAAATCCATTTTGTATGTGCCACAGTGTATCTGCCATTGTTTAAAATGTTTTTCTGGTTCTTCTTCTTTCTCTCTGCATTAATTTTTGGAGGTCATTCCAGTTCACATGAAATTCCTCCAGTTTATTATTCCTTTTAGCACAATAAGTATTCTATCACCAACAAATGCCACAATTTATTAACCATTCCCCAATCTAAGGGCATCCACTCATTTTCCAATTTTTTCCACTACAAAGAATGTGGCTATAAATATTTTAGTACAAGTCTTTTTCTTTATTATCTCTTTGGGGTGTAAACCCAACAGTGTTATGACTGTATCAAAGGGCATGCAGTCTTTTAAAGTCCTCTGGGCATAGTTCCAAATTGCATACCAGAATGGTTGGATCAATTCACAACTCCACCAGTAATGCACTATTTTGCCACATCCCCACCAACATTTATTATTTTCCTTTTCTGTCATATTAGCCAATCAGAGATAGCACCTCAGAGTTGTTTTGATTTGATTTTCTCTATTAATAAGAAATTTAGAAAAATTTTTCATGTGATTAGTGATAATTCTGATTTCTTTATCTGAAAATTGCCTATTCATGTCCCTTGCCCATTTATCAATTGCGGAATGGCTTGATTTTTTTCTATAATTGACTTAGCTCTTTATATATTTGAGTAATTTGACCTTTGTCATACCTATATAATTTTCTAAAATGCAAAATTTAAAGAATTTGCAGATCATCACTGGCAGAGGTTTTTTTTTCTTTAAAATTTCTTAATTTTTTTGTAATTTTTGTCTTTTTTCTCACAACATTACTAATATGGAAATATGTTATGCAAGATTTCCATGTCTAAGCTCTATCAAAGTGCTTACTTTCTCAAAGATGGGGAAGAAGAGAAAGGGCAGTAAAGGATGTAAAACTCAACATTTAAAAAAATGTTAAAAAATTTTCCATGTAATTAAAAAAGTATATATACTTAAAATAAAATATAAATGTAGGGTTTATTCCTTCTGCCTTGTCTATTCCACAGGGCAGTTGTGGCATTTGAATAAAGATGAAACAAAAAGATTTTGGAACAGATGTTGCACTAGATGTCAGTGGGTTGTTTTTCTTTTTGTTTTAGATATAAGTTTATCTCATGCATTGCTGCTTTCTGTTGGTATCTATTGCCTTCAGCCCTCAAATTATTCCTTAAGAGGAAAAGCAGAAGGAAACTGAACCTGATTAGAAAACAGAGTGGAGGAGAGGGGATGTGATGCAGATAAGGTATCAGTCACAGAACCAAATCCTCTAACAGTGAGTTTCATTTTTTGTTTTTTGGGTTTTTTTGCTGAGAAATTTCTACATGACCAAAAAAAATCTATAAAACAGAAAAGAAATGTCTAACATTAGTTGAAAGCAATTCAAAAACTCCTCAGAAATCTGCTTCCTTGTATAGCAGTAATCAATACTGTGACCAAAACTCAGGGGCTAAAATATTGAGCATGAAGTTATATACTTAGACTTTTATATGCTGGGAAATATTATAGATTAAGACCTCTCTCTACAACTGGGACTAAAATCGACAATGATTCAGTGTTTACTAAATTCTTGGTTATATCTTAATGGAATAGCAAAACCTGGAGTAGGAAATATAAGCCACATTAGAAGAGAACAAGATGTTATTTACAGGCAAAATTGATGAGGTAAAACATTCTATTTGACTCCTTTAAAAATTGCTTTGAGGTGATTTTATATTCTATTTTAATCATACCAACCTACTTACAAATTCTTTATTCTAAAGCTCTATGAACATGGCAGAAAAGTCCAGACTCACAAATACAGCAAACAGAGGAGCAAAACTATAGCCAGTAAGGTGGGGGGAGAAAAAACATGAATAAATAACAGAACATGAAAAAATAAATTATGATTGACAGCTTCTATTTAGGTAATGAACAAAGAACAAATGGAACAGAGGAGGACCAAAGAACAACAAATGAAACCTCAGAAACTCCAGCAAATTGGTCTCAGGCTCTGGAAGAGCTCAAAAAAAATTCATAAAGCAATTAAGAGAGGTTGAAGAAAATTAGGAAAATAACTTAAAAAGCAAAACGGGTCATCTGGAAACAAAGACTCATGAACTAGGACAAGAAAATAGTGTCTTAAAAGCCAGAATCAACCAGGTCAAAAATAAGGCAAAGAAAGTAAAAGATAAAAACAATAACCTATAAAGAAAAGTAGATCAAAAGGAAAAAGGAAGATCAAAACATCCGGCATTAAATTCAACCTTTCAAAATTAGAATCAAACAATTAGAAGTGAATGACAATCCAAGGCAACAAAAATCTAGGAAACAAAGTAAAAGGAATGAAAAAATTGAGGAAAATGTGAAACACCTTATTGATAAAATAATTGACCTGGAAAATAGACCAGGAGAGACAATTTAAGAATTATTGGACTTCTGTAAAATCATAACCAAAGAAAAAGCATGGACATCATTCTACATAAAATTATCCAAGAAAACTGCCCTGATATTCTTGAACAAAATGGCAAAATAAACACTGAAAAAATCCACCTCCTGCATTCAGTTCCTAATTGACAATGCCCAGGAATGTTATAGCCAAGTTCAAGAACTTCCAGACTAAAGAAAATATACTAAAAGCTACTAAAACAAAACAATTCAGATATTGTGGAGCCATAGTCAGGATTACACATGACATGGCTGCATCCACATTGAAGGACCAGAAGGCATGGAATATGATATTCTGGAAAGCAAGGGGAGTAGGTATGCAACCAAGAATCAAGTACCCAGAAAAACTGACTACATTCTAACAGGGGAAAGTATGGTCATTTAAGAAAATGGAAGATTTGCAAACATTCCAGAAGAAGAGACCAGACTTAAACAGAAACTTTGATGCCCAAATATAGAACTCAAGAAAAATCACCAAAATGTTATTAAGAAAAAAATATTAAGGGACTCAATAAAATAAAATGATTTGCATTCTATATGAAAAAATATCGATAACTCATTATTTTTATCAGGGTAGCTAGAAAAAGTATAGTTAGAGGGTATAGTGACAAACTTTATAGGATGATATGTCAAAAATATATAAAACTAGGAATAAAAAAGAGGATAATACTAAGAGAAACCGGAAAAGAAATTAAAATGGGTAAATATATATTTCTTGAAGAAGCACAAGGTGGAAGGAGGGGAGAAGACCAATAAAATGAAGGGAGGAAGAGTTTGGTCAAGGAATATTTAAATCTTACACTCATTGGTATTGGCTCAGAGAAAAAGAGTCAGATCCATTGGGGCAGAGAATTGTATTATGCCCTATAGAGAAGTAAAAGTGTAATAAACAGAATAGAGAGTAGAGGAACAATACAATGGAGGGAGAGCTTGGTGGGGAGGCATTTAAAAGGCACTATAGTAAGAGAGAGGAATAATAAAAAAGGGGGACTGAGGAGGGGAGTATCATTAGGGAGGGGAAAGGGGGGAGACTGACTAAAAGTGAAAAGTTGGAGTATAGGGTAAGAGGGATAAGAGAAGAGGCAGAATCGAAGGAGGAAGTCAAAATGGAGGTTATACACAGACAGTACTAAAAACTGTGAATGTAAATGGGATGAACTCACCCATAAAAAGGAAGCCAATAGCAGAATGGAATAAAAACCAGAATCTACCGTATGTTGTCTACAAGAAAAGCACTTGATGCAGGTAGACATACACAGGGCAAAGATAAGAGGGTGGATAATAATTTACTGGGCTACGACTGAGACAAGACAGGAGTAGCAATTTTAATCTTAGACAAGGCAAAAATAGAACTGATTAAAAAAGATAAGGAAGGTAATTACATCTTGATGAAAGACAGTATAAATAATGAAGAAATATCAGTATTCTACATATATGCACCAAATGGTTTAGCATTCAGATTTCTAAAGGAGGAACTAATGGAGTTTAAGGAGGAAATATATAGAAAAACCATATTAGTGGGGTACCTCAAACTTCCTCTATCAGATAATTTGAACCCAAAAATAAATAAGAAAGAAGTAACAGAAGTGAATGAAATGTGAGAAAAATTAGTTAATATACATCTAGAGAAAAACAAATAAATAAAGAAAGGAATATCCTTTTTTTTTCAGCAGAACTTGGCACATATATAAAAACTGACAATGTCCCAAGGCATAAAAATGTTGCAAACAAATATAGGAAAGCAGAAATAATAAATGCATTTTTCAGATCATAATGCAAGAAAATAATAATTAATAAAGCTTATGGGAGGGCCAATTTAAAACTATACTACAAAGCAGTGGTTATCAGAACAATATGGTACTGGCTAAGAGATAGAAAGGTGGATCGATGGAATAACCTTGGAGTAAATTACTTCAGCAAGATAGTTTTTGATAAACCCAAAAATCCCAGCTTTTCCAACAAGAACCAACTATTTTTTTAAAAACTGCTGGGAAAATTGAAAAACAGTATGAGAAGGATTATGTTTAGATTAACATCTTACACCCTATACCAAGATAAAATCAGAATGGACAAATTACTTATATATAAAGAGAGAAAATATAAGTAAATTACATGAACATAGACTAGTATACCTGTCAGATCTATAGGAAAGGCAAGAATTTAAGATCAAGCAAGTGATAGAGAATATTACAAAATGTAATATGAATAATTTTTATTACTTTAAAAAGTAATTTTTTTTTAAATTTTAAAAAGCACTTTGTACAAATAAAACCAGTGCAACCAAAATTAGAAGGGAACTATGAAAAAGGTCTAATTTCTCAAAATTATAAGCACCTAAGTCAGTTGTACAAAAAAATCAAGTAATTTTCCAATTGAAAAATGGTCAAGGGACATGAATAGGCAATTTTCACATAAAGAAATCAAAACTATCAATAAGCACATGAAAAGGTATTCTAAATCTCTCATAATTAAAGAAATAAAAATCAAAATAACTCTGAGGAACCACCTCACACCTAGTAGACTAGTTCATATGACAATTAAGGAAAATAATAAATGTTGGAGGGGTTGTGGCAAAATTGGGGCACTAATGCATTGCTGGTAGAGTTTTGAATTGATTCAACCATTCTGAAAGGCAATTTGGCATTATACCCAAAGTGCTTTAAAAGACTGCTTCCCCTTTGCTCCATTAATACCATTGCTGGGTTTATGCCCCAAAGAAATAATAAGGAAAAATATTCAGACAAAAAATATTTTTAGTTTAGCTTTTTATAGTGACAAAAAATTGGAAAAATGAGAAGGTGTGCATTGATTGCAGAATGGCTGAACAAATTGTGTCTGATGGTGATGGAATATTATTTTGCCAAAAGGAATGATGAACTGGAGGATTTCTATATGAACTGGAAAGACCTCCAGGAATTGATTCATAGCAAAATGAGCAGAACCAGAAGAACATTGTACACAGAAACTAAAACACTTTGGTTTAATCAAATGTAATGGACTTCTTAACTAGTTTCAATGCAATGATCCAGAAGAATCCTGAAAGACTTATGAGAAAGAATGCTATCCACATCCAGAGAAAGAATTGTTGGGAGTAGAAAAGCAGAAAAATTTTATGTTGATACATATATACAATATAACCCAGTGGAATTGCTTGTCAGTTCTGGGACGAGGAAGAGAACAGTGGAGGGAAGGAACATGAATCATGTAACCATGGAAAAATATACTAAATGAATTAATTCATTTAAAAAAAGAATCTGGGACTGAAAGAAGTGGGGGATGGTTGGTCAGCACTCTGTTACATGCACTTTTGCTTCTGGTTCCTCCTTACCACGTGAAAATCAACTCTCTCTGTCTACCTTTAAAATTGTGTTCAGTTGGAAAGCCCCTCATTCCATATTCCTGTTGTTTCTTTGTTGTTGTTTTTTTTAACTCATGCCATTTTGTGGCACTTTTTTTTAAACCCTTGTACTTCAGTGTATTGTCTCATAGGTGGAAGATTGGTAAGGGTGGGCAATGGGGGTCAAGTGACTTGCCCAGGGTCACACAGCTGGGAAGTGGCTGAGGCCGGGTTTGAACCTAGGACCTCCTGTCTCTAGGCCTGACTCTCACTCCAATGAGCTACCCAGCTGCCCCTTGTGGCATTTTTAAAAAACTGATTTGGTAGGAATGTCAGAGCAGTTTCAGCTTTTGCTACTATTAGGCCATTTTCTTGCCTCTCCCCTCTCCTATAATTTGAAGTTCCCTTCTACAGGTAAGAAAAAAAGATTTAATTCTTTCTAATATCATTCAATTTTCTACAGAGTTTTATGATATTTAACTCTTCAAAAATCTTATTCATATCCTTAAATTTTTGTTTTTTTTTGGGGGGGAGATATTAAATTTTCTAATTCTAATAAGGAAAAGATTTCATGCTCTACTAGTGTAGTTTTGTTGTATATTTCCTTCTGCAATTCATTTAACTTTTTCTTTAAGAATTTGGATGCTATACAATCAGTACATATATGTTTAGCATTAATATTATTTCAAAATATAGTTTCCATGTTTCCCTTTTAATTAATTAATTAGCTCTCTTTTTGTTAAAGTTAAATTAAAAATTCTGGTTCTTAGTTTCCATAGAGTTTATTAACATTTACTTGAAATAGAGAAGGTAGATAGATAAAGAATAAATTTTATTTCTAATCTAATCAGCTGCCTCTCCACATGGTTATCTCAGCCACAGTCTTCTATCTCCTCTGTCTAAGGGAATAGAGAGAGAATACCCCCTCTTTTATCTTTCCTTTACCCTGGAGAACACATTTGCCTTCCAAGTCATGTGCCTAAGTCCATGTTCCAAGCTCTCACGTGATGTAGTGCATTCAGCACAGGAATGCAGGTCAGATGACCCCAGTACATGATTCCTGGGGGAGGGGTTTCCTTTGCACACTTTTTGCTTTTTTTTCTTATTGTTGCCTCTGCTTTTTTTAACTTAATCTGAGTACATAATAGATTTACTCTAGCCCTTATTTTTATTCTCAATATCTCTCTCAAGTTTGCTTTTATAAACAACAGATTTTTGGATTCTGGTTTTCTATCTATTCTGTCATCCAGTTCCAGTTTATGAGTTTATCCCATTTACATGCACAGTTATGATTAGCAATAATGTATATTCTTCCTTCATTTCAGACAGACCTTTCCTGCCAGCCTCCTATGTTGTTTTTGGTTGGACATTTTTTTCACCCTGACCTTTTGTTGGTTCTAGCAATCAAGAATTCAATTTGAAACATTATTTTAAAGTTGTTTATAGAGAAATTAGAGAGTTTTTAGGTAACTACCTATTATTTCATCATCTTGCAGCTCTCTTTGTTGCTATTTTCTATAAAAAATTGCTCTCACATAATCATAGAACATATGAACCAGAAAACAGTGATTATAATAATATAATGCTACTTTCCCCTAATTATTTAGTTCAATTTAATTAACAGAGTGTTTAATAAATGTTAAATATGTTTCAGGTTCCAAATTATACAATATATATAGAAAAAATGTACCTTGTTCTCAAAGAATTTACATTCTATTGGGGTTAATCTCTCAGTATACAAATAAGTCAATTCAAAATAAATTTTAGGGAGAGTGTGAATAAGAAATCCCCTACCTATAATGGGGAGATTAAGCAGTAGCACCCAGGCCATGTCTAAAGACCTGAAGGTTCCATAATGGAAAAGCTGGGATTTTGAAAAAAGGAGTGGGAGTTTGACCAAGCTGGAGGAAATGAAGTGTGTTGGCTGTGTAGTCCAGGTTTTGCCATATGCCCAAGGAGCTGTCAGTGTGGGATACCACTGAGAAGGAGATTTGCAAGGAAACATCATGACCTAGGTTGAGGATAGGACTGGGTTATCTGTTGTTGGACAACAGGTCAATCTACCTTACTCCCTGGAGTCTGTTTTGGATTAACTGGGTGCTTTTGAACTTGTTCCTGTTATATCTGTGACAAGCTTGGAGAATCTCTGAAATTGTACTGTGAGAAACCCTCTTCAGTCCTCTTAGTCTAGGTAATGAATAGCTCAGTTAGTTAAAACTTTAATCTAGTTAACTTTTAGGTTAGTTTGTTAGCATAGAAACACCCCTCTCCATACTTCCCTCAGTCATTACCATTAAACACAAGTTTGTTAGCACTTCCTGTCTTCTCTTAGTTATAAGAACCTACTACATTGGATTTTCCCTGGTTGGCAGTTTGTCAGTTACAAGTTAACTGACATTCCTGAAACTCACATCCCCATTTGGTTTACTGTGTTCACCAGTCTGTTCTTCCCATGTGAGGAGTGAGTGTGTCCTCAGTTTATTATTTATTCCCCATTCCCAGTATCACCTTTTTCATACCCCCTTCATGATTGCATCACTATCAGCAGGGTTTCCAAAATTCAGTTATTTTGTCATATTAGATCAGCAGTTTTTTTCACAATTTAGTTGTTTTGTCAACATAAACTTTTCTGAGAATAATCAATATATAATTCTATCTGGAGTATTATCTGTATCTGAATCATATATGATTCTATATGATACATTTTTATTATTTTAGAGACAGCATTTTTAGTAGTTTATTCCTTTTGGAACTGAATAAGTATTCAACTAATAATTCAGTCCTGTTGGAACTGATAAGTTTTTGATTATAGGAATTAAACATTTCTAAAACTAGTCATTACTTAATTCTGAAAGAATCATTTCTTTTTTATTTAAACTCTTACCTTCTGTCTTAGAAATACTGGTTCCAAGGTTAAGGGCTAGGTAATGGGGGTCAAGTGACTTGCCCAATATCACACAGCTAAAAAGTGTCTGCGGCTAGATTTAAACCTAGGGCTTCCTATCTCTAAGCCTGATTCTCAATTCACTGAGCCAGAAAGAATAATTTCTAAGAAGAATAATATAGCAAGCATACAGTTTCCTGAAACTTCTCCACCCTATGTTCTACTATGGGAAATTGTGGTCCAAACAGAGCCATTTTGTCTGGTTTTTCTATCTCCTTTAATCTAGGCTTTATTTTGATTTCACTTAATTCATTTGTGGGTATTTTTAAATATATCTGAAAAATTATTATATCTTTAGTATAATTTGTTGGGTATATAAGAAGGCCACTCAGAACACTTGAGATTTTTGGTTGCTGACCATAGTCAGACTTTATTGTGAGACTGGTCCTTTCTCAATAAACTTATTTCTTTTTGGCTTTGAGATTTTGTTTTACTTTTTGACATCTCTGCTAAAAAAACAATTTCACCACAAGAGAAATACTGATGTGGGGAAAATAGAAAATCTGTCTTTCAGGGAATATTACTTTAGAACCAAAAGTTAGGGGACATCACGTTTTTGGTATGTAACCAAAATTCCCCAGCCTATAAAGTCTCTAGAGAAAAAGCCCCAAACCTATATTTATTCCTTATTAAAGGAATCAATTCCCTTTAACAAATAAGATCCCAGACCTTCCTCACAGACTGTGATCCCTTTCTATTCCAAGGTAAATTTATAGCCCTTAATTTGAAGTAACAGTTTATTGGTATAGACCCTTCTATACTGGTACAACTCAAAATATACATTTTCCTTGATAGATTAAATTGGAGAGGAACATGTATGACTGCTTCCAGTTCATTTATCTGGAAATGAGGCCATGTCAACAAGATTTAAATGAGTAATGAAAAGCTCTTGTCAAAGAGTTGAGCTCATGCTCTGCCTAAGGATAGTCAATAAGGCTCCCTAAATAGCCAGGGAATTTTCACTTAACCTCATGATATCTTGTGCCAGGAGAAATAACTTGTGATATCTGGTTCCGTGAGGAGTTTTGGATGGTCAAAACTAAAGTAAGGGCGCTTTAATTCTGGCAGAGCAGAGGTATATCTTATAAAACTCCAAAATCAAACATAATGATATGCCATTCTTAACATTTTCACCATGAATTTTCTTCTAGTGTAGGCAATGTGCCATGTTTCACATGACAAACACAGAAATATATATTGTATGATATTATATGTACAATCTTTACTATAATATCTGCCTTCTTGGGAAATAGGGAATGTTTGGAGGAAAGAAGAGAACATGGGTTGCAAAAATAATATTAAATTTTAATCAATATACAATCTGTAAAGATTAAAATTTAAAAATCTAACATGAAAAATAATTTTCTTCTTCTTTCATTCTTTGGTGGGGTGGGAAGCAATGTAGTGGGTTAGGACTGAGTGTGACTTATTAACAGTGGGTAATAAACTGATTGAATGGACAATTTCAACTATGTGCTAGCAAAATAGAGCTTATGTCCCTTCTCTTTAAAAATGAATTTCATTTGTCATCTATTTGAAATGAATTTATTTCTAAAATTTTTGGTTTGTTTCTTTTTCAACATACCACAAGCACACTTAAATATCCCAAGAACTTTTAACTTTTTGGTGGACCCAAAAACATGCTCTGTCCTTCTTCCAGTCAGTTTCCAACTAGGAAAACTGCAAAAAAAATCAGCAAATGTCAGACAACTTAGAAAGGGGGCTTAAAAACAATTCCATCAGGAGTAGCTGGATAGCTCAGTGAATTGAGGGTCAGGCCTAGAGATGAGAGGTCCTAGGTTCAAATCTAGCCTCAGACACTTCCTAGCTATGTGACCTTGGGCAAGTCACTTAAACCCCATGGCCTAGCTCTTACCACTCTTCTGCCTTGCAACCAATTGTTTCCAGGGCAGAAGGTAAGGGTTTTATTTTTTTAAATCCCATCAAAAGAGAGTTATGCTAAATTCAGGAATCAACGATTTGTCATTTAAAAACACAATACAGCTATCAGATTTCTCATACATTTGGAAATGCTAGGACAAGACTGTTAATCAAGAGAAAGTCTGAGTTTCTGACTCTGTGTGTGTGTGTGTGTGTGTGTGTGTGTGTGTGTGTNAGAGAGAGAGAGAGAGAGAGAGAGAGAGAGAGAGAGAGAGAGAGAGAGAGAGAGAGAGAGAGTTTCTGTAATTATAGCTAGGGACAGAGCAGTGGATCTATATCTCCAAATACTGATTTGTAGTTTCTAACTATTAACAAAGAAACCTTTCTTTTCACTAGTCTATCCTTGATTTATATCCTTATTTAATACAGGTAAAAAATTTATTTCTTGGTTGCTACAGGCCAATCTAGTCAAGCTTGACATCTTTATGCATTTATTTATATTTTAATATACTTTAAAAAAACAAAAAAAAAAAACAAAACTCAACATCCCAATATATCTGTATTAATTATATTTTTATACAAAACTGAACACATATATATGAATATAAATACACATAACATAACTTGGTGAAACTTTTAAAATGATTGTTCTAAAACAATTTTAGAAATACATATGTATGGAATCTACATATCTACAGACTGATCAGAAATATATGAATAAATTAGGTATAACTGAAAGCTTTTAAGAAAATATTACACTAAAATGTTTTACTAGTTGCTATCAGCATCCTTAGCACATCATCACTTTCTATCCTAACTAGCCATAATGATTATAGCATCATTATGTTGCTATGCCATGTATAGAATATTTGCATGCAGTATGGCTCTTCAAATCATAAAAATGCTAGATTTTACCAGATGCTATACAATTCAAGTTTAAACCTTTGAGGCAGTAAGTTTTCTTCATAATATACTTGACATTCATTGGATAATGGTGTGCTCATGAAATTGAAGGTAAAATGAACATTGAAGACGTCCTTGTACAAATATTTGTTATTTTCTCTATCTATCTATATTTTTGTGTCTTTCAATAGATGAATTCATTAATAAGAATAAATTTAAAATATAAAAATTGTATCTTTTAAGTTTTTTTTAAAGGAGTGGGTGATGCTCCACATGTTGCAAATATCAACATAATGAAATAATTTGAATTATTATAGACAACAAAATTATTTCTTTTTTTAATTGCAAAATTCTTAGAAAGTATAACTTACTTACAAAAGTAATTTAACTTCTCAGGATTCATATTTACTCTCTAATACTATGAGGAATGGTCCCAACCTATAGTAGTAGAGGAATTATCTTTGCCAGGATTTTCCTATAATAATAAAATCAAATATCTAATCCCCATTTATGTTCCAAAATGATCATAGACATAGCAGTAATCAATGATTAAGTATTTTTATAACACTATAAATCCATGCTTAGATTGTAAAAATATAGTAAATATTAATTTCTAATTAAATTTTAATTTAATGCTTCATTATAGTTTAAGATTGATTCTATATTTAGACAACCAAGTTGGAATAGGTTCTTGGCTTTGCAATTATACCTAAAAAAGATTAGGCAAATACTTATAAGTTTACCATTAAAAGGATGACCACCATTTGATTTATTTTCTCCTATTTTCATTATAGAATCATGTTGCTTAGGATCCCTTATATGAATTTCTTTTTAGCCTGCATTATGTCATGTACTCCTTTGACAATTTGCTTAAGCCTGTGTTTTTTAAACATATGTATCAAGTAATTCTTTGACTTCTCTCTAAGTAAGTTTGCTACAACTGCCTCTTTCAGAGTAGTAGTCTATACTGGGGTTTTTGTGAGTATATTTTCTGCACTGACATCAGTTCAAGCCACCACAGTGCTCTTTCCCTAGTTAGGGGCAAGAAGAGCAATCTTGATTCCATTTAACCAGTTAAACTAGCTTTTGCCAAGCTTAATAAGTTTTCCCAAGAGGTTTTCTTCAAATCTAAAATAGTAAAAAAAAATTTTAAATGGACATATCTCTTAGTATTTCAAATGCAAACTCTCCAGTTCACCATTTTAGTTTGGGAATGGTAGACCTAACTTGATTTAGTTCCTAGAAAAAACTGATCTGATCAAATTTAAGTAAAAAGCTAGTCTTACTGATCTATAAAATTATAAACTTCACTTATTTAAACTTGTAAACTTGATCTCTAGAATGTGGGATGAAAAGGAAATTACACTCCCATTTTATAACTAGTGACTGTGTTGGTTGCCAAGTGATGGTCTATAATGTTCAATATTGAATTGTTCTCTGGATAATTTGAGTCCATAGGATGATAACCTCTATTCCCTTTGTTAGTAGCAATGAGAATAGAAGTCATGAAAATCCACCAAAATTACGGAGGCAATAAAAAATGGGTGAGACTGATGTAGGTTTTTTATTCTATTCTCAATTATCAAAGACCCTCTTCCTGAGTCAGAAAAATGAAGAGGTTTTTCCTAAGTTTAAAATCACAGAGAGCTGTCAATTAAACTTATTTAGTGAATAGCCCCAATTTTCACTTCATGTCTCAGTTGAAACAATAAAGATGAACCTGGAAACTAGATAAACAGGTCCACTGAAAATGAATACTTTGCTCAAATTTGAGCAAAAAAAAATTAGCCACTTCCAAATGTGTTTATTTCCTATATGTGTGTATATGACTTGTATATGTGTGTATATATATATGTGTGTATATATATATATATATATATTTGATTCATATATCTGTTTTTATGTGTATGATTTCTTCTATTGGCTGATCCTTTGGCTTTAGCATTTTAGAACCTTCCATGCCTCACCATTCCAGGTATAAGGCATAACAATTATTAGCTTTCCTCAACCTTTACCTCCAGCTCTTGGTTATTGCAGTGGTAAAGCTTTGAATCTCTTTATTTTCCAAAGTTTTTTTTTTTTTAATAGACTCGTGAACTCGACTTGACTTCGTGATTGGCCCTGACATTAAAATCACTTTGACATTTATTAGAGAAAGCTAGACTTCAACATTAATTGATTATTAATGACAAATCTAAAAATTTCTTAATTATATTAAATAATCAGGGGAAGGGGTAATATGACATTTTTTTGTATATTTCTTAAAACCTATCAAGCTTTAGTTGTTTTTTTTTCTCCTGAAGTCAGATGTCTCCTCAGCCTCTCATGATTTTATAGGTAGAACCTAAAAATATCACCTTCATTCATGATGGTTTTAATTAGCTTTTCTAAATGTTTTAGTATTTGCAACAGGGAGGGGTCACCATTTCCCACAGAGAGGATGAACAGTTTTAAAAAAAATGAACAAATTTCATAATTAAAAAAACAATTTATTAACCTGAACAATGAAGACAACTGAGTGTAGATTTACATGACAAGGCAGAGAAATTTATCCTAAAATTGTTTATATGACTCAAATGTTTGATTATATAAGTTGCTTATATATTTATTTTTGAGCTCTGAGAGACTTCACAGATTTGTCAGATTTTATGAATTCATATATAATTAGCTAAAAATACTTTAGCTAGAAAGATGTTATTTTTTGCATTTTCTTACCTCAATGCTCTCTGAACATGGGAGCCAACATTTGTTATCAGGTCCATGTGGTTTCTCTACCCACAAAAATCTTGCCATACAGCTTGCCATGTTTAATAAGCAGGCCTCATTATCTACTTCACATTTTATACCTTCAAATCCTACAAATACCAAGATAAAACAAATCAAACAGACATTAAAAAGACTAATTTTCAAAAATGATTGACACATTGTATTATATCATCAACCTAATAGATCATACCAAGACTTTTTCAGTTTTACAAATTCAATTAAATTCATTAAATATGTGAACAATACACATGAGAGTCTTTCACAGTTAAGAATTGTACAAATTGCTGTTACTGTATACCTATTCTCAAGGTTCTGCCTGTTTTGTCCTTCATCAGTTAATGTAGATCTTTCCAGTTTTTTCTAAATCATTTTGCTTATTATTTCTTATAGCATAATATAGTATTCTATCACAAACATACACCATAATTTGTTCAGCCATTCCCCAAATAAGGGAGATCCCCTCAATTTCTAATTATTTGCCATTACAAAAAGAGTATCTATACTTATGTTTGTATAATTAGTTCCTTTCTCCTTTTTTATGATCTTTTTGGAATACAGTTACCGTAGCAGTATTGCTAGATTAAAGGATACAGAGTTTTATACTCCTTTGGCCATAGTTCCAAATTTCCCTCCTGAATGGTTGGATCAATTCAAAACTCCACCAAAATACACCACTGTCCCAATTTTGCTACATTCCCTCCTACATTTATAACGTCTCTTTACTGTCATATTGGCCACTCTGATTGGTGTGAGGTGATCCTTCAGAGTTGTTTTAATTGATATTTTTCTAGCCAAGGGCAAGTTAGAATATTTTTCCATGTGACCATTGATAGTTTTGATTTCTTCATTTGAAAATTACTTGCTCATATCCTTTGACCATTTGTCAATTGGGGAAAGGCTTACATTCTAATAAATATGACTTAATGCTCTATAGAGTTGAGAAATGAGACTTTTATCAGAGAAATTTGTAACAAAAATTTTTGCCAGTTTGTTATTTCTCTTTTAATCTTGGTACAATGATTTATTTGTACAAAAGTTCTTTAACTTAATGTAATCAAGCTTATTCATTTTATAAATTATGATGCTTTCTGACTTGTGATAAATTCTTCCCTTATTAATATATCTGCCTGGAAAACTATTCTATTATCCCCTAATTTACTTCTGGTATCACTCTTTGTATCTAAACATGTTCCCATTATGACATTATATTGGTCTAAAATGTGAGATATCAGTCTATACCCAGTTTCTTCCATACTCTTTTCCAATTTCCCCAGCAGTTTTTGTTAAATAGTGAGTTCTTATCCCAAAATCTAGAGTCTCTGGATTTATCAAACACTAATTTGCTTAGATAATTTACTCCTGTATATTGTATATCTAACCTATGCTATTTCTCAGCCAGTATCACACTGTTTTGATGATTACTGCCTTGTAGTACAATTTGAGATCTGGTACTGTGAAACTACCTTCTTTAACATTTTTTCATTAATTCCCTTGATATTCTTGACCTTCTGTTCTAGCAGATGAATTTTGTCATTTTTTCTTGTTCTGTAAAATAATTATTTTTTTATTTGGCATTGAATAGGCAAATTAATTTGGGTAAATTTCTCATTTTTATTTTATTATTTGCATAGATATGAAATTATTTGTGTGAAAAGCATTTTGAAATTGTGTTCATATAATTTCTTTGTCTGTCTTGGCAAGTAAATTCCTAAGAACTTTATATTGTCTAGTTATTTTGAATGGAATTTTTCTTTCTCTTGAGGCTGAATTTTGTTGTTAATATATAGAAAAGCTAATGATTTGTGTGTATTTATTCTTTACCCCAAATTTTTAATAAAGTTATTAATTATTTAATAGTTTTTTATTTGATTCTCTAGGGTTATTGAAGTATACAAACAGTATATGAAATGAATTATAGTTTTGTTTCCTCATTACCTACTTTAACTTTTTTCTATTTCTATTTCTTTTCCTTTTCTTATTGCTAAAGATGACATTTCTAGTACAATATTAAATAATGGTGACAATAATGAGCAGCCTTGCTTCACCTTTTATCTTATTGAGAAGGCTTCTAACTTATTCTCATTGCAAAGGATACTTCCTGATGTTTTTTGGCAGATACTACTTAACATTTTAAAGATTGTTCCAATTTATTCCTTTGCTTTGCAGTGTTTTTAATAGGAATGGTTGTATTTTCTCAAAGACTTTTTCTGCATCTATTGAGATAATAATGTGATTTGTTAGTTTGGTTATTGATGTGGTAAATGATTCTAGTAGTTCTTCTAATATTAAACTAGGCATGCATTCCTGTGATAACCCACCTAGTTATTGTGAATAACCCTTGTCATATATTGCTGTAGTCTTCTCCTTACTAGAATTTTATTTAAATTTTCACATCTACGTGCACTAATGAAATTGGCCTATAATTTTCTTTCTTCATTATTGCTCTTCCTGGTTTAGGTAATAATAATATTTGTGTCATTGGGTAGGATTCCTTCTTTGCTTATTTCCCCAAATAGTTTAGATTATTTTGTAATTAATTGTTCTTTAAACATTTGACAGATTTCTCTTGTAATTCCATCTGGCCGTGGGGATTTTTTCTTAGGGAGTTCAATGTCTTTTTCTAAGATAAGATTATTGAATTATTTTATTTCCTCTTTTTTTTTAATCTGGGAAGTTTATGTATTTGCAAATATTCATCCATTTAACTTAGATAATCAGATTTATTGGCATATAATTGGACAAAACAATTCTTAATGATTCTTTTAATTTCCCCCTTATTGTTGGTGAATTCACCCTTTTCACTTTTAAT
This sequence comes from Gracilinanus agilis, assembly GCF_016433145.1. Taxonomy (NCBI): domain Eukaryota; kingdom Metazoa; phylum Chordata; class Mammalia; order Didelphimorphia; family Didelphidae; genus Gracilinanus; species Gracilinanus agilis. The sequence goes on from NC_058133.1 coordinate 302,123,896, forward strand.
ATTAGTAATTTGATTTTCCACTTTCCTTTTTTAATCAAATTAACCAATACTGCATCTATTTTTTTTTCCATAAAAATAAGTCTATGGGGCAGCTGGGTGGCTCAGTGGATTGAGAACCAGGCCTAGACTTGGGAGATTTTAAGGTTCAAATTTGGCCTCAGACACTTCCTAGCTCTGTGATGTTGGGCAAGTCACTTAACTTCCATTGCCTAGCCCAACCACTCTTCTGCATGGGAGCCAGTACACAGTATTGATTCCCACAGGAAAGATAAGGATTTTTTAAAAAATCAGTCTTTAGTGTTATTTATTAATTAATTTCCTCTCTTATTTTCAATTTTGTTAATTATTCCATGCATTTTTAAGATTTCCATTTTAGTCTTTAATTGGGGATTTTTAATTTGTTCTTTTTTCTCATTGTATGCCCAATTCATTGGTCTGCTTTTTCTCTATTTCATTGTTGTAAGTGTTTAGTTATATAAATTTCCCTTTAGGAACAGGTTTGGCTAAATTTCATGAAATTTTATATCTTGTCACCTCTTTATCAATCTTCTTAGTGAAATTATTGATTGTTCCTGTAATTGGTTCTTTGACTCACTCCTATTTTTACAATTAGACTAGCTTCCAATTAATTTTCGGTTTGATTTATCTAGATCTGAGGGAGGAATATTTAGATCTCCCACTAGTATGGTTTTACTATCTATTTCCTTCTTGAGCTCTGCCAGTTTCTCCTTTATGAATTTGGGTGCTATGCCACTTGGTGCATACATATTGAGCAGTGTTATTTCCTCATTGTTTATACTGCCTTTAATCAGGATGTAATGACCTTCCCTGTCTTTTTTAATCATATCTATTTTTACTTTGGCTTTGTCAGAAATCATAATAGCCACTCCTGCCTTCTTTTTCTCATTTGACGCCCAAAAGATTTTG
>NC_058133.1:302129360-302231322 GCF_016433145.1 Gracilinanus agilis
CCCTCCTTTTCAAAAGTTGTTTTAATAGTTTCTATGACTATGTGAGACCAGTTGCCAAGACATTACTATTTCATGTTTAAGGAATCTTTTATACTTTCCTCTTTCACTCTTATAAAGATACGTCTCAATTCTTCATTTTCTGCCATCAGAGTGGTATCATCTGCATATGTGAGGTTGTGAATATTTCTCCCAACATTCTTAATTGCAATATTTGATTCATCCAGCCTGACATTTAACATGATGTACTCTGCATATAAGTTCAATAAATAAGGTGAAAATATATGGCCTGATGTACTCTTTTGCTAATGTTGAAGTAATCAGCTAGTCCATGTTTGCATATACTCGTTGCTTCTTAATCTACATGCACATTCCTCCAAAGATAAGCAAGTTGATCTGGTACTCCTCTATGCCTGAAATGTTGTTATGATTATTAAAAAGAAATGAGTGTTGGGGGATTTTATATATATATATATATATATATCTGTCTCCATCTCCTGGATCTTCTTGAGGATTTATTGTATATTTGGATCTCTGAGATAGTATGTATGGAGGAGGGATTATGTACCCAGGCCTAGACTGTATGTATGTAATGCAAGGTGGCTAATAGAAACTTTTTGCTTCTGTAGTGTGTAACAGTCACAAAAAGTCAGTTAGAAGTCTTAGAATCTTCAGAAAGTCAGTTAGAACTTAAAGCTATAAATAGAGGTGAATTTCCAACTGACAAGGCTTTTGCCTTCTGGCTTTCACTATGTCTGGAGGTTTTGCTTTAGCTTAGCCTGTTAACTGCTGCCTTTTGGCTTGGCTTTGGCCTAATTGCTTTGGCCTTGGCCTGTGATTATTTGTCTTGGGGAAATTTAAAACTATCTCATTTCTCTGGACCTCTCCCTGATCTCTCCATCTACATTCCCTTCTCTTCCTCTGAATTTCCTTTGGGCCTTGGGTAGAAGGGAGGGTTTGCTGATTGGACATTGTGGGTTTTACTTTCTATAGACAAATAGAGTATCCTCAAATAAGTTACCCCTATTTTTAGTGATTTAATAAGGACTTTACTTAAAAGGCAGTCAAGTCTCTTGACTGGGAGAGCAGGCTCTCTCAGTCTAAACCTCTCCAAGACCCATCCCCCACCATCACCCCTCTACCTAGCAGGAGTTAGAAAATCCTGAACCTCTTTCCCTCTGAATAACCTGAGTTTAATAAATCCCCTTGTTACCTACTCAAAGCATCTGGTGAACCATTTTATTGAAAATTGAAACAAGGGCTAAAGAGGGAAGGAATCATTTTCTTTTCATTTCTTGAGAAAACTGGGGGCATCCAACTTGGCAGGAAGTACCTACTTGAGACTTCCTCCAGCCATCAGTTTGACTGGCAGGGAGGGGCCCTCTCGACTGTTCACTCAAGAGATTTTAGAAACTAACAAGAGAAACCCTCCAGCCAAAACCTAAATATTTCTTACTGGCCCTAGTTTCCTCCCTGTATTCTCTGTCTCAAGCCTCTGGGAATAAACCTGTTTGAGCTGCCCTCTCCTACATACCCCATTTCCTTTATCTCCTATATACCTTCCCTTACCTTCTTTCCTCCTCCAATCACCTTATAATCACCTAATATCCCCTTTATCCTTTCTCACACCCAAATTGCCTCATTGACCCACTCAGATTGCCTTATTTACTTCTTGATAACAGATAGTATGTATTGAGTACGGATTATGTGCCCAGGCCTAGGCTGGCTATAGTTGTTGAAGGAGAAAACACACACTCCTCTCCCAGTTGTTTTTGATATAATTTATGCCTCTCCTTTCTGACAAGTTTGATTGATTAAGCCAATCAGTTGTTCCTTTCTAATAGTTTGTCCAGGCAGAGGACCCCTGAGAGATTGGGTGGTTGGTTAACCTCTCTAGGTCCCAACTTGAGGTTGGGTTAGTTGTTGATAAGGGCTATTGATTGGCTATTAGAAATGTTGTTATCTGACTGTGTACTGATCTCCCCTTCCCAAGGGCTTCGGTATAATAACCACTCAGGAAAGACACTTGTTAGTAAAACACTATATTTAATCTATTGGTGGAGTAAGGAAAACAAGGTAACAGGATAGAGAATCTAGGAACCCTATTGCTAATTGATTGGCTATTAATCTTATTGTTGATCAAGTCTGGAGATTGCTAGGCTTGTAGAAACTGGAGGTTCTTCACCCTTTCACTAACTCTGACTTGACTTGGCCACAGCCAAGCCAGAGATTAGGGAAGGCTATTGATGATGTTGATAGAAGGATCAGTATACTCTCTCATCTCTGATATCATTGATGTCGATTGATCACTAACTGTCTCAGTAGGATAACAGATCACAGGTTTCAGGTCTACCCCTTTCACCCTTCACCTCCCTCCTTCCCAAGTCCCTGTTCCAAAATGAGCCACATTTGTCTTGTTCCTTGGGTGTATTTATAGGGCTCTTCCATTAGTTCTTTTTATGCAATTCATATTTTCTTGCAAGTTTTGGATGTAGAAGTATTGACTTTGCTGTCTTCTGAATTTAGGTTTTTGTCTTCCCTGTCACCAAAATAACTTTCTATGTTGTTTCTTTTTTTTTAAACTGTTGCTCATTTTCCAGTATTTTATTTTTCTTTTAATTAAAAAAGTACTGTTAAAGTTGAGCTCTGTAATTCTGGAGAAGACAGCAATGTTCCAAGTTTCTTTATGAAGCTGCTTTTAGAAGTTGATCTGGGCATAAATAAGTTTTAGGTTCTTCCAAGGTGGTAATGAATAAGGAAAAGTCTGTTTAATACTCCTTTAGCCTGTGCATTATTTTATGACAGCATTCTACGTTGTTTTGGGCAGAAAAATTATTTCACCCTGCCTTTTTGGAGTTTATACTGCTCCAGGCTTTACTTTGAGGGGTTATATCATAGGTTTATAGTGGATAATGGTAGAGATCAGGTAGACCTCTGTACCTTCTCTGGGATCTTTTCTTAAACTTTTCTACTTCTATTAAATCGTAGATATTTTTGTTTTTTATCATGCCAATTTATAAAAAGATATTTTCTTTTGATATCTACTATTTTCGCAAAGATTTGTCTTCTGTTTCCCACCCTATTCTCATTCTGAAATTCTGTATTCAGATGGATATTTATTTCCCTTTGTCATTTCCCTTTCCCTCTCCTTTTTTCCGTTTTTTTTTATAATGCCTTGTCAGAAAAACATGTTGCATTAGTATTATAAATAAGTTTAAACAATTGGTGTCATATAGTAATTTCAAATAAAATATATGTTTCTGTTTTGATAATAGGGGCAAACTTTTTAAAGAGGGGTCAAAGGAAAGGAAATGCTCATCTGTCAGTCTGTTTATAAGGCAACTCTTTCAAAGTTTCATTGTATTGTGTCCTACTCATTGTATTCACCAGATTAGGAATAATGTCATGCAATTGAATAGAATATTTCAGGGGGTCTCATCTGGCCCATGACTTGTAGTTTGCCCATCACTGGCATATGCCATTAATCATCTTCTTAAAGGACAAAGAGAAGAAATAGATATGTTCTTTGATAATATCTTCTATCAATCAGTACTTATTTTAAATGATGATTTGTATCATCTTATTTCACTCTATGCCTTATTATCCACTCTGGCAGTGGTTCCTTCTTTCAAAACTAATATTACATAAAATGAACATAGATGATAACATTGAGAAGAAATAGGGCATGTCAGCTCTTTTCAAGTTGGGCACAGTAGACCAATTGTCCTTGAATGATTTTCTTCTAATTAATTACTACCTTGCCTTTTGTGTAGAGCTATCACATTGGCAGGAATTGATTGGGCGTGTAAGACACTTCATTTAGTTGGTAGAAAATCCCTTAATTAAAATAATTTTACTGCTAGTGAAATTAATAACCCACCAGTAAACTTGCCAACAAAGTTTATAATGCTGTGAATTTTTTATTATGGAAAAAATTGTAAGTTTTCATAGCTTGGCAAATTTAGATGATAAAGAAGTTTTGTATTGTTATGATACATAAAACTTTTCATGTAATTCATTTAATTTTTTCTGTTCCTAAACTGTCTTAACTGGATATTAAGTTCAAAATACTAATCACATTCTAATTACATATATAATTTAAAACAATTTAATGTCAAGATTTGATTATATGTGCTTGCCCTATTTACCCAAGTCTCATATATATATATATATATATATATATATGTGGTGGCCANATATATATATATATATATATATATATATTTGTGGTGGCCAAAAACTGAAAACTGAAAACTGAGGGTATATCCATTATTTGGGGAATGGCTGAACAAGTTTTGGCATATATTTGCAATGGAATACTGTGTCATAAAAATTATGAGCAGGTTAACTTAAGCAAACAATTATGGAAAGACCCACGTGAAATTAAGAAAAGCAAAATGAGGAGAACAAAAAGAATATTATATCAGCTACAGAACTAATGCTTGAAGAATAACTTGTGAATGTTGACTTCCAGAGAAAGAACTGATAAATTTAAACAAGAAGGACATAGTTTAGTAGTTTATGTATGTATTTATATGTCTGTGTGTGTGCATGTGTGAAGTGATGCCTTATTTAGTCCCGGCAGAGAGGAGATGAAGATGTCTGGGAAATGTAATGTAACCAAAAAACAAGATAATTAATTTTCATTCTTTTAAAAGATAGGTTTTTAAGTCTTCATAGAATTCAAAGCAAAGTACAATGATTCCTCACCTATTGTGGAAGTTACATTTCTGAGACCCCTGTGATAGGTGAAAATCCTTGAAGTAGTAGAGTTATATTTATTTTATTATTTATAGATATTTTAAGGCTTTATAAACCCTTCCTACTCCCCTATAAACCTTTTTTCCACACTCTTATTAAACTTTCTTACACTCTTATAGATACTTCATATGTTCTTAAACACTTTCTAAATATATGGGCACAGGGGGGAAGAACAAACAGACTTATCATGCTATGGTCAGAGCCAATCAGTACCAAGGATACAGAACACAGCACTGTGGTTGGTTGCCTTTCATTCATCAGTCAATAGTTTGCAGTGTTCAATCTCACTCAAGCAAACAGGCACAAGCAATGATGGCATACTGCATTTACACTGTGTACAGTACAGTATTCATCTGCAAAATCTCATGATATAGTGAAAATTCTGAGATAAAGAATTTTATGTACATATATATATATATATACATATATATTTTTTAAACCAGCAATATAGTGAAACTGCAATAAGTGAAATGCAATATAGTAAGGGGCAACTGTAGTTGTGTCTAAGTATATCAAAGTATATATGTTTGTGTAGGTTAGGAAGGTAATCTACACAAAGGTTAGGAGGAGCCCAGAAATTTCTATGTAAGACTTGCTGCCAGAAGCAAAAGAAGAGAAGAACTTAAAGGATAAAATTAGGGAGTATATATTTGGTTTAGAGAGGAATCAAGTGACCAGAGCTTGCGGGATATCAAGGGGAATAAGTAAAGAATTCTCCAAAGCTGAGATGATCACAAGTTTTTTGAAAAATGAAAACATATTGAGCAAAAGGAGAAGGGAGACTCTTAATACTGCCTACATAGCCTTGGTTTTTTGGTTGAGCTAACTATGATCATGATGATTTCTATTAGGCTTTCATATCCCCTTACAGATAAATGACAGATAAGCCATGGACTTCATCTGAATAGTTAGTCAGAAATTTGCCTTTCTCTCCATGCCTAGGTCGGAAGAAAATTTTTGCCTATAGTTATTAGTGTGTCAGAATTTTCAGAAGCTGAAAAACAGTTAATAAAATGGATTCAGTTAGGGAAATTGGAAGAGAAAATGAGCAATATAAGAGACAGGAGAAGACTGTCACTTAACAGAGCCTCAGGATTTTGATACTATAAAAATTATATAAAATGATATCCACAATAATACTTGATGATTTTCTTTAAAAAAACCCTTACATTAAATCTATGTATTTTCATTGAACTAAAAAGAATTTCTAATTTGATAAAGTATTTTTATTATTACTATAAAAGGAATCATTTTTTTCTCAGCACACATTCACATGTGGGTGTATATGTATTGAACTATGAGTCAGAAAATGCTAGCTCGCCTCAGATACTTAGCAGTTATGTGACCATGGGCAAGTATTTTAATTCCTTTCAACCTTAGTTTCCTCATTTGAGATAGGAATATTAAAAGTACAGAATTTACAGTACTGTTGTGAGGATGTAAAGAATTAATATATATAAAATACTTTATATAGCTAAAAAGAAATATAAATATACAGGTTATTATTGTTATTAATTATTAATATTTTTCATTAATCCCTCCTCAAAATGTTTAAAGTACAGAAAGCAAAATATAGTGTCACAAAGGAAATCAATTATGTTGAAATAAAGTAATTAATTGATCTATCTTCCAGTCATTCCATTTCAATTTCAAAGGCCAAAGGTTAAAAAATTCCTTTATGGCATGTCACAAGAGGATAATCTCTTTTGTATCATTCAGGTCATATTTAAATTTTTTATCAATTTTTTTTTCTTTTTGTATTAATTATCTTCCAACATTTCATTTATTATATTACCTTTGGAAATGTGTTGAACTATATTTTTGACATGGACCAAATTTTTATTTTAGTTTGTATTATGTAAAAAAAAATTCTAAAACTTTGCTCCAAAATATGGGAATGGAGTCTTTATTACTTTAAAGGCATTGTATCCATTAGCTCTATACCATTAAATAGTCAATGTTGATATACCTTAACAAAAGCTAGTCTACTTACCTGAAAAACTAATTGAAAATGGAGGTAGTAAAATAGATAAAAATAAAGTTCAAGTTTGTAACTATCAATAAGGAAAAAATAGCTATGCATGTAGATTGCTAGGAAGCAATCTCATAATTTATTTTAATTGAATTTGATGGTGGAACTTATAAATTGTACATAGACACATTGATTTTCTTTAAGTCCTTAAGTTTGTGAGCAGACTCCATGACCATTTAGGTATAGAAACCAGTAATTTAATTGCAACAAAAGATAGCAAGGTGTTTCTAATGGAAAGACTATTGGATAAAGAATGAGAAATTGTGGTCACTTTTGATTATGCCTCTCTTTGCCAACAGTCATTAAACATGGACGAATTGCTTAATGCTTCTGGTACTCAATTTCCTCATTTGTAACATTAGGAAACTGGACTAAGTAATTTCTAAGTTACTAACATTTGAATCCTCAATTCTGTAATTCTTAAATGCATACCCTTTATCAAATGTGTATAGATGTATATATGTATGTATATTTTTATATGTCCGGACGAAATAAAGTATGATTCAACACTAGACTTCAAAGTTAAGGAGAATAGAGATTTATAAAAAGAGTCACTGAAGTTTAGAACATAAAAAGGAAAGTTCTAATTTTGTCTCATGTTCTCTTCCCTAAGGAAACTGAAATGAAGCAGATTTCCAATAATCATTGATTTTATAAAAGCTATATTATCAGATACAAAGGAAAACAAAAATAAAGCAATGAAAGTACTCTTGAAAAAAGTTAATGCAGATGTCAACTTCCTTCCTACTCCTCCAAGGTGGTAAGAATTTTAATTCTGAAGTATGGTCCTTTCCAGAGTTTTGTGGATTTATTTACCTGTAGTCCTACTCAACATCTCTCTAAATTTCTTCTATTTCTCTAAATTTCTCCTATTCCTGACTCTATCACTCCTTTAAGAATCTCTTACTTTATAATAAATATTAGATCATTAATGGCAAGATAAGTTATTGATTTTGTATATTTATCTCCAAATTTTAACATAATACTTGGTACATTATAAGCCTTTGAAAAATACTTGTTTATTCATTCATTCATTTGTTTATTAATTTATTTAACCATATTGGTTATCTAAACATAACAGGTTCTAAACCTATACCGGTGAGTAAATGTATATATATTTAGAAAACCTGAAGACTAAGCAAATATATTCTGACTAGACATAAGAGAGGTCACTTTTGCTTGGTTTTATCTACTTTATGTTGTGCAGGGTACCCCAGCTTAATCAGATCTATGACCATAAAATGACTCTTCAAAATCCTTGAGCATCAATGTCCCAAATAACTATAGAATCAGAATCTACCCTGTCAAAGCCTGTCTCTCTAGAACTGCTGCCCACTAAGTCAAAATTTTACAATGGAAAAAGTACTAATAGAAAAACTGTGGAAATTTTTTTATAACAAGTACCTATGACATAACATTCACTTCTCTAACAGTTAGAGAACTGAATCAAATTTGCAAGAATACAAGTCATTCCTAAGTTTATAAATGGGCAAAGGATATTAACAGGCAGTTTTCAGATGAAGAGATTAAAACTAACTTTAGTCATATAAAAATGCTCCAAATCACTATTAATTAGAAAATACAATGTACATACAACCTAATGCCTATCAGAATGGTTAATAAGACAAAAAGACAATTCAAAATGTTGGAGAAGATTTTGAGAAATTGGGGCACTACTACACTTTTATTGGCACTGTGAACTAATACAACCATTCTGGATAACAATTTGGAATCATGATCAAAGGACCATCAAACCATGCCCCTTTGACCTTGTAATGCCAGTACTATATCTGGACTTCAAAGATATCAAAGCTAGGGGGAAAGGATTTATGAGAATAAAAATATAGCATCTCTTTTTGAGGTGGCAAAAACAATCGAAACTAAAAGGATGTCCTTCACTTGGAAAATGACTAAACAAGTAATGGTATATGATTGCAATTGAATACTATTTTGCATAATAAATGACAAACAGGATGAATAAAACAAAATAAACCCTTGACAGACTTATTTGAAGTGATTGAAGTGAGGAGAAGCAGGATAACATTGTGTATAGTAGCAGCAATAATGTACAAAGATCAACTGTGTGAAAACTATTATCAGCAATGAAAAGGTCCTAGAAAACTCCAAGGAACAGCTGTCCACTACCAAAGAATGAAAAGATGGAATCTAAATGCATATTGAAATATGAGTGAAAAATCTCTATTCCCTTATATAAGAATTAGATTTTAATCTTAGCATTAGTCTTTAGATAACCATAATTGTAATTCTAGAATAGTTAATGTTGACATAATACTGTAAGTTTTCAGGTTGTAATTAAGTAGATGACTGTTTTTAATTAATCATTGTAGGCATAGGCCTCAGTTTCAAGCCTTAGCCTTAAACTTGCTATATCATGCATCCTCAGCAATTATGGTCCTGTAATTGTGACTTGGCCTTCATTATCATAGAAGCTTTTCCCTCTGTTAAGAATCCTGGTGCCACCCTGTAACCTTTGTATACATCATAGCATACGTCATCAGACTTTTGCCTCACCTGGAGGCCTGGCACCTCTCATTCACCCTCATTGCCTTAGTGTACATCATCCTTGACATCATCAGGCTTAGAAAGCAGCATCCAGGCTCTCTGACTCTGCCTTGTCTATCAAGCGACTTCTTCTACCAATGAGAAATATTTCCTGATTACTTCAACCAATCTTCACCTCTCTATTTTTATCACTGTCCTGAATTGTTTTTGTACTGGTATGTAAATTGTTATATTCTTGGGGAATAAATGAAGGCCCCTCACAAGGCTCTGAGTCTTTTTGTCTTGACCAGAAGTCTGGCTTTATGATGAGACTGGCTTTCTCCCAATAAACGTATTTCTTTTTGGTTTGGAGACTTTTTTTGTCTCTCTTTTATTTATGAGAGTTTTTACTTTGGAATCTCTTTGAGGAAATAATTGGTGGATTCTTTCTATTTCTATTTTATCCTCTGTATAAAAGATATTGAGCCAGTTTCCTTTATAATTTCTTCAAAAATAATGACTAGACTCATTTGTTTTCATAATTTTAGGTAGTTTAATTATTCTTAAATTATCTTTCCTCAACACACTTTCCAGATCAATTGTTTTTCCAATGAGATTTCACATTTTCTTCTATTCTTATCATTATTTTGACTTTCTTTTATTTGTCCTTAATGTCTTCAGTAGTAGTCTTTAGCTTCCACTTAACCAGTTCTTATTTGTAAGAAATTATTTTCTTCAGTGAGCTTTTGAAATTCATTTCCCCTCCCATTTGGCCAATGATTTTTTATAATTTCTTTTAAATGTTCTACTTTTTAAGGAGTTCTTCCTCCAGTGAATATTTGTATTTCTTTTATCCTCAGACTAATTTTGGTTTTTTAAGGTGTCACTGTCTTCAGTATTTTTGAGTTATTTATTTATTTTCTTATTTGTTCGCTTATTTATTTATTTATTTATTTTAGCAAGTGGTGATTCTCTTTTTGTAATTTGCATGCATCAATTATTACTTTTCCCTATTTCTCCTCTACTACTTACCCTTATTTTTAACTCTTCCTGGAATTTTTCCTTGGGTTTAGGTTCAATTGTAATTTTTTTTGAGGCTTTGGTTTTTCTCTATTTTCACATTGTAGTCTCCTTCTCAGTTTGTGCCTTAGCCTCTCTTCCACCATAGTAGCTTTGCATGGTTATTTGTTGTTTTTTTTTCATTTTTCTATACTATTCCTTGATTTTGAAATTCATATTAAATTGGGCTCTTCTCACTGTTGAGAGCAAAGAACTGTTCCCAGCTTCAGAGTTGTTTTTTTTTAATTACTTTCAGAACTAGTTCTAGGGGTCTTTAAGTTTTTAGTACTTATAAGGTCTGATCTCAGAAAAGCTGTCATCACTGTCTTCTCTATCTGTGCTCTGATCTTTATGTAGGAAGGTTACTAGTTCCCTTCAACCACAAGCACAAGCAACCTTCTTAACTCTTGAATTGCAATTAAGTCCTGTAATCTCCTGTTGCTACCAATGTTAGTGTTCCTCTCTGCCTCGGGCCTGTCCCCAGGACCCAAGATCCTTTGTGACTAAAAACAAGCTCTCCTCCCTACTACCTAAAATTGTTTATGTGAAAGAGAATTTCTAATCAGGGTTAGTTCTATCTGGTGCCAGGAAAGGATCTCCTGTAATCTCTTTCTGACCAGTTGTCTGACCCTCTTACTTTCTCTGGGCTGAAAGCTCCCAAAGTTGTTGCCATTGCTCACACCACAAAAGATCTGCTATTAGTGGTGTTATGACATGTGCTCCATCCAGACTAGCCCCCGTGGTGCTATCACAAATTTCTCCTGCCAACTTCCTAAATTATCTTGGTTTGGAAAATATTTTTCACTTTTTTTGGTTTTGTCAATTCAAAAGTCAACTTGGGGCACTGTTTTGCAGTTGTTTGGTGGGTAATATTCAGGAAATCTAGCTGAGTTGTCAACATTATCTTAGCTCTGGTCCTGAAAAAAGATTCTTAAGTCTATAGTTGAAGAAAATAAGGTCAAATGGGAAAAGTAGGTAAATTGTTTTGGAAACTGAAAAACAATGCCTTTGACTATCTTTTAATTATGGTACTCAAATCAGTTTTGAATACATTTGAAGCCTGTCATCTAAATTTAAGGCTTTTGGAGGGGAACAGGTGGAAATTTTACTTATTTTAATATCTTAAATAAAGCCTTGCTTATTATTCTCAAGTTTTACTTCCTTAGCTTTAACAGTCTGTAATTCAAAGAATCATAGAAGAAGTGAGTTGAAACAATTCAACTTAGATATTCTTTAATCAATAAATAAATTAAATTTAAAAAATTAATTATCCCATTACTATGTGCCAGGTTCTATAGTAAAGGTCGGAGATAAAAATATAGTATCTGAATTCAAGACTTTTACAGTCTAAGAGGAGAAACACCATGTAAACAACTAAGTAAATGCTTTAGTATAGGATAAATTTAAAATAATCAAAGGCAGCAATATAATTAAGGCAGATTAGGAAAGCCTTCCCAAGAAAGGTGAAGGAATCTGGGAGATTTAGATGAAGAGGGAGAACATTCTAGGCATGTGAAAATTTCAGTCAATATGCCCGTTTTAAAGCATATTTCTGTTGGGAATGAATGGACAATGAATTTTTAAGGTCTAAGAAGAATGGAAAGTTGTATAGGACAGTTTATGAAGGGCTTTAAATGCCAGATAATTTTCTGTTTGATTGTTGAGATGATAGCAATCCACTAAAATGTATTTAGTAGGTTAGTGACATAGACCTGAGCTAAGAAGATGAAGGGAGAATTAACTAGATGAGACACACAAAAAGAATCATGATTGTAACATGCCTTATCAACATATCTATCTTTGATGGCCTATAATTAAGGGGAATCCACTAGCTCAAAGAATTCTATTCCAGTATTTCACTTATAGGCAGCTTTAATTATTTGAAACATGAATTTTTTTTTTCCTTACTGACATCAAACACCAATTTGTCCCTTTGGAGTTTCTTATATTGTTTTTGGTTCTTCCTTTTGAGACCAAGAAATAAATAAATCTAATCCTTCTTTAACAAAACAGCCCTTCAGCCAATTTGGAATTATGCCCAAAGGACCATAAAAGAACACATAGCTTTTGATCCAATAATACCACTATAGGGTCTGTATCCCAAAGAGATAAAAAAAATGGGGAAAGGACATATTTGTACAAAAGTATTTTTAGCTACACCTTTTGTAGTGGCAAAGAATTGGTAACTAAACAGATAATCTTCAAATGGGGAATGGTTGAACAAATTGTGGTGTATGGTGGTGATGGAATGCTATTGTGCTATTAGAAATGATGAAAAAGATAATTTTGGAAAGAGCTGGAAAGATCTATGTGAACTGATTCAGTCTGAAATAAAGAGTAGCAGGAGAACAATATACACAGTAACTGCAATATTGTACAAGGATCAAATGTGATAGACTTTGCTACTAATGGCAATACAATGAACTAGGACAATTCTGAGGGACTTAAGCAAAATAATGCTATTCACCTCCAGAGAAAGAGCTATTGGAGTAGGAACGCAGACAAAAACATGATTTATCACTAGTTTCTTTGGGTATATTTTTTCAGGGTTTTAGTTTATAAGATTATTCACTTAATGAATAACATGGAATTTTTAAAAATAGCCCTTCATATAACTGAAAATAATTATCATGTCCACCCTGACTATTATCTTCTCTTGGTAAGACATACAAAATTACTTCAGGTAATACTCAATATGATATAAATTTCAGGACCTTAAAAATAATTTTCCCCTCTTTTGGGCACATTTCACCTTATCATTATATTCAATTTTTTGATGTTTATTAGAGTTTTTTTCCTATGCTATATCACATTCCTTACACATAATGAGCTTGCTAAACCCTAAACACCCAGAACTTTTCCAGAAAAGCTGATGCCTAACTATTCTTCTCCCATCTTGTACTTGTAAAGCAAAAACTTTTAGAATCTTGAGTAAGACTTTATACTTATCCCTGTTGCCATTTGCAAAATTTAATAAGCATAGTATCTATGTCTTATTCTTACTTGAAAACTAAAAATTGAACAATATAGTGTCATGCACAGATTCCTTTTCCAATCTGGTGGCATCTTTCTCATTTTCTTCTTCTAAATGTTGCTAAGGGTATCCAAGCTGTCATATCTGATAGCTCTTTGAAGATATAAGGATGTAATTCACATGTGTTAGGTGACCAGAATCCATTAAGAAAAATGAGGACATTTCTCTTACTCAGTTCTTATTTCCCAATCATTTCCAGTGATTTTTCCCCCTGTGGTCAGCAAATAGTGCTTAGTCTGTTCTTTTAAGTTAAAGATTTGCTTATTTAACTGATGAATCTCTTCCTTATTGGCAGTGAAACAGAAATGAGACCAGTCCTAATACTTCAAAGGACATATTCTGAACTGCACAAGATAAATTATGTCTACTTATATGTCCAAAGCAAACTGTTGTTTTCTTATAAGAGAGACTTTATTTCAAAGCCTTTCTAAGGACAATAGCCTTCAGTTCAATTAAATGAGCCATCAGTTGAGAGCAAAAGTATCAAATGAGCTTATTTCCTAATCATTTAGTGGTAACATCTTGCTACCAGAAGAAATGTATTTAAAGCAAAGAGTAAATGTAGCAAATAATTAGAACAATCTCTCATGTTAAAGAATCAGCACCAATATCCCAATATACACTGGCTGTTTACAGTTTGTATAAATGTGATCCAAGACCAAGAGACTGGTGCTCACCAAAATGTTGATCATGAAGACATAAATTCTCAATTTCTCTATTAAAAGAATGCAATAATTTTATTTCTACTTGGAAATTAATATTATATCACAAATTATTTTCTTTTCATTAAAGAGATTCTGCATGATTTAATGTCTTTTGAGCAATTTTAAAAGAATTTTTGATCACTTGATAAAGGTGAGTTATTAAGAAATTATAGGGAAAATGACTTCAATGTAGTTCTAGTTAGTGTGAGTCCTAGATCTTTGATCTCACCAGTATAGAAAGTTCCTGATAAGCAAACTCCTTTGACAAATTCATATTAGTTACTTTTTTATAGTTTAAATCTTTAGAAAATTGTCTAGGTAAACTTAAAGTTAGCTGATATTTTCCAGGTCATATGGTTTAGGGATTCTAATTAGGCATGACTTGATCCTTGACTCCAATGCCAGTTATCTCTACGCTTTGCTCCATGATGCCTCTCAGGTAACCAAAAGAACTGTTTTTAGTTATAAATATTAAAATGCGCTGAGTTTGGACAACATATCAGAAAGCAGAATTTTTCTTATCTTACTTTCTTAAATGCAACAAAAAGCTGAAATATAAATGCAATACAATCTGTGCTTACCTATAAATCCCACTTGGCATACACATTGAAACTGGGGGTGCTGATTAGTTTGACTAACATCAATGCAAGTTGATCTGTGGTAACAGTTGTGTGGATAAATGGCACAGGCATTTTTCATAAGCAGGTAGAAATCTCCTGTCCATCCTGGAGTACAAGAGCACTATGAGAAAAAAAAGAGTAATTATTTTCCATTAAATATTAAATATTACACCATGGGGTTCTACGTGTAAAAAAGTGCTCTAATTTCCAAGAAAATCACTTTAAAAGTCCTAAAATGTGTCCAAAAAAAACTTCATTTCATTCTTTTTAGTTCATTCATTCTATTTCCTAGCTACATAAAATTTGAAATTATTTTGGCGTTTGAATATTCTATGCTCATTAAAAATTTCTGATTAATCAATCCATCAAATAGCTTCTTCTTTTCCCCTGGAAAGTTTTAATCTTTCTTTTTTTTTGAAGGCTATTTAATATATATTCCAAATCAAAATTCTCCAATTCGCCTAATAGAAAAGTTATTTGAAACATAATAATCTAGTATAAGCCTCCCAAACTATTTTTAGGGTCTTAGTATCTTTATCTGTAAAAATACAGGTATCAGATTTTATTTCTAAGGTTTATTTCAGTGGGACTATTTTAGAATTTAAGATGTTTGTAGTTCTCATTACTTTGGAAATATTATGAGATTTTTTTATGAAAGTTGCCTGGATCACCCCAATTCTTTACCTTCACCACATACTACATAGCACAGTGGGAAGAACAATGAATTCAAATTTAAAAGAATTTCTTCAAAATTCACTAGGAATCTCTTCCCACCCTACTTTCTCTCCCCATATGTTTTGTCTTTCTCTTTGTCTCTTTATTTTACCTTATCTTATTCACTTAATAATTTCTCTAAACTTTGTATGAAATTTTCCTTTTTTCCTAATTTGAATTTTTAAAAATGTCCTGATTGGACAAGGTTTTATGGTGTTATGAATATGAATCATTCTTGTGATTAATGATATAATGACTTTTGGTTTCTAAACTCCTTCCACACACATATATGAATTTGTATAGATTGATAGAAATATATCTGTCAATATTTTTATAGATGTATTTATCTGTGATTTCATCAGTATAAAAAGATCTTGATGAGGAAATTCCTTCTACAAATGCAAAGTAGCATCTCTTCTACTCTTTAGGGCTTAAGAAAGTTGTCTTAATACACTGAGAACTTAAATCATGTTCACATGGCTTAAGGATAGTAGGCAGAACTTGAACCCTGACTCCAATGAAAACTCTATGCACTTCTCTATGCTGTCTCTCACATGAGCAAAATAAATATGAGTTATAAATAATAAATACCAAAACGTGCTGACTATAGATAGAGACAGTTATATATAGACAGATGCCATAGAAGATGCCTTCCTTTTTCTTTAACCAAAATCTGGTTAGCTCAATGAAATGTACCAGCTACCTCTATTAGGCCCAAAGTGGGAAGCTATTATTTTTCCTTCATCTGCCCATAATGACAATGGATTATTAGAATTTTAACCAAAACAATGCTGCCATTGAGGAAAATAATGGACTTTTCCCTTCTTCAACCAACTCTAGTTAGTTCAATGCTCATTACCTCTTCTGGAAGCATTCCAAAGTCCTCCCTCATTCTAAACCTTCAGTATGATGTCATTAGGTAATAGAGCATCTGCTTTGCTATTACTCCCAAAGGTCCTTTGTAACTTGCTATTTGCTTTGCTATCTTCCTGGAAAAGTATTTTACCTTATTTTTTCTTCTATGTACTAAAAATAAACATAGGCCATCATTGAATGCCACCTTCATTCATTTTCCCAAAGAGTTTTCAAAATTCTGAAACAATCTAGATCTTGACTGACCCTTGTGTAAGGATTTTAGATTGTATCATCTTGGGTTGAAATATGTAGAGCTACTGCCTAAGAATCCTGTCATAAATCAGACAGTATTATTCCCAAAGTAATTTCATCCAGAAACATGCTGATTTCTACAGCCTCTGCACAAACATACTTCTTCATCCTTTTTACTATATTCATGAAACTTTTTAAAAGATTTTATCTCCTTAGATGCTACATATTTTTTGGATAATTTTACCAGTCATCATCACTGGGGGCTCAGGTTTTATCAAAAGTTTAAAACTATGAAAGAAAAGCACTAAGAAAATTGTCAAGATCTCCAAAGGAGATTCAGAGGTGATATGAGAAAAGAGAACTAATTTCCCTCATCGATGATTCAATAAATTTTATCAATTTTTTAAAACATAGTAACAAAGGAAGTCAAATAAGTTCAATTTAATAAATATTTAGTCCCTTTGACTGGATTGAATTAATTTCCTTTTTTTGCTCAAAAGTACAGGCTAGTTTTATTTTGCCTCAAAAAAGGTTATTATTTCCAACACTTACCAAACTTCTATTGTTATTGAATAAAATGGGAATATATGAAGGGCTAATCAATGAGGCTAATCACAGAGACTAGGTACTTGAGGGTACTGGGAGGAATAGGCTGGATCCTTCAGGCAGGGAGACTATCTTTATGATATAAGAAGAATTGGGTCAGCCAGAAGTGATATGGGTCTGGCTGAAGAGTTTATTCAGCCTCCTGCTGTTATTTCTAAGCTCCCTTGAAGGGAGGAGTCAAGAGGCCCCTCCCTGCCAGTGAAAACTGAAACCTTACAGAAAGTGATGGCTGGCCACTTCCTGCCCAAGATGGATGCCTAGGTTTGCCCTCAAGAAATAAAGAAAGGTTATTCCTTTCCTTCTTCAGCCTTTGCCCTATTAGATACAATGATTCATCAGAAACTCTTTGTATAAAAGTCAAAGGGATTTATTATTGCCCAGGGGAAGCGGGGGGGGGGGGGGAGGGATTAGGGTTTGGTAACTGCTGCTAAGGGAGAAGCTGATACTGGGGGAGGGGTCACTGAAGAAGGAAACAGGCAGAGGGAGCCAGCTTCCTCAGCCAAGGATAATGTCCCTGTCCTGATGGAAAGATTCAGCAGATTGCTAGATAGGGTGATGGTGTGGTTTAGGTCCTTACTGCCTGTCTACAAAATCTAATTCCCACAATTTCCAACCACCCAATCAACCTTCCTCCCAGGCCCCAATGAGGAAATCCAGGGGATAGCAGGATGTCAAAGGAGAGGTCAAGAGAGAGGTCCAGGGAAATCAGGCAAAGCCCAAAAGCCCCAAGAAGCAAAAGGCCCTTCAGTTGATACTTATAATGGGGAAAACC
Organism: Gracilinanus agilis; assembly: GCF_016433145.1. Classification (NCBI taxonomy): domain Eukaryota; kingdom Metazoa; phylum Chordata; class Mammalia; order Didelphimorphia; family Didelphidae; genus Gracilinanus; species Gracilinanus agilis. Next base: position 302,147,269 of record NC_058133.1, read on the forward strand.
AGGGAAGTTGACTTAAATATTGAATGTGGGCTCAGTGGGGTGGATAGGAGACAGGAAGGGACAATGGGTGAAACTTTACAAGTCAGGGAACCAGGTTTAACTATAAGGAAATGACCATTGACTGAAATGGCAGTTAAGCCTGATCAGCTGTCACTCAGCCCCACCCAGCCTGAAATAAATTCAGATTATTACATTCACACAATGAGAACCTTAAATTACTAAAAACACACAAGGAATCAGTTTAATTATAATGTGAGGGGATTGGAAAAGGGGTTAGGTTAAAGTACAACTAACAACCCAGGACTGGAAGCTAAAGGGGTAAGTTCCTTAGCCCACCTGGCTTCTGCCAGGTTTTGACAGCTTGGCTAAGGACATGGGGAAGAGGGTTTGAATTTGGGATCTCAAAACTATTCCAGGAATGTTTTCAGGATGCCAGGAACCAACTCCTCTACAGTTGATGATCCAAAGTAACCAGGTAGGGAGTGAAGTCTGCAAGCTGTCCACCAGATCACAGGCCACTTCCCTATTCAGTGTCATCTTGCAGGATTGAGGTCTTCTGCCTTTTCAGCCTTCACCACTCTCCAAGATCCCAGGGAATCAGGGAGTGCAGATTGCACCTCTCCTCTGAACCCCTCACAGCACAACAGTCTGTCAGTTGTCCAGCACTTCCTCTCTACCCCCTGCAATCCATTCTGAATGTCCATGACTCCTAGCAAAGGCTTTTCCTAACATGCTTACAAACAAATCTGCTTAAACTATACCTATTACATACACCAGGGATATTTATAGTCTCAGGCTCTAACAGTTTTCCCGTGAGCCCAGGGTTAACATTCTATCCCTTCTAACTGTCAGGGCTGCTACAGTTGGTTTGCAAAAACAAGAGCTTTTGCTGCAACCCTGCATTACACTATTTATTTGTGATTAAAACTTAATAGATTTGAAATTAATTCATATTTGTTTTCCAAAACTCTATAAGCTTTTTTAATAGATGAATTCCTGTCTTTCAACATAAGCTTACTATGAAACCAAAGAACTTAAACAAGAACTAAAGCAGTTGAGATCAACTCCAGAATCACCAATGTCATTAAAGGGCAATGATATGATTACTATGTTGTCATCTCTAAAAGATAGGTGTTTTCAGAAGGTAAGTTGCAGATCTTGATATAAATCCAATATTATACCATCCCTATATAAAAAAATCAACAAAAAACTAGAAGAGCGCTTAGTTGAACATTCATAGGGACTGGTACTTTTAAAGGGAGAAATTGGTAAGCATTTTTATTTTTAATATTTATAGGAAACTACTTTTTTACTAATATATAAAGGACCTTTTATTCTCAATAGTTATAAAACTTACATTTAATAAGTAATACTTAGGTGATTGTGCCCAAATCATTTAAATCCCTAGGACAGCTACCAACTTTCAAAGACTATACATGAGCTGGAAATGAGTTGCTGCTCTCCATCAGTAAACAGCTTCCACAATGTGAATAAAAACAAAAGCTATAATAGAGAGCAAAATATGTGTTGAACTTTAGGGCTCCCTGGAGCCTGCTGTCTCAGAAAGCACCCTTATTAATTGTTAACTAACTTAAAGTTTTTAGTGTCTTTCCAGCATTAGATATAGATTGAATTTTTAACTACATCTCTATTAAAAAAGGTTTTTGAGGCAGAAATCTTTAGATCTGTTAACTTTGGATACTCCATGTTGAAAATACAAAAGCAATGTGAAAGTGTGCAGCTTTAGTTTCCTTCTTTGCTATTGGTGTAAATGTCTTTAATTTCTACCAGGGCCTTTATTTCTGCTAGTGTAAGCCACAAATTCTAGAAACAGCAGAGTGGTATATACATACATATATAAAACATAAATTATACATATATGTGTAATTAATTTTGTTGACATACACAACAAATTTCCTAACTTTTTATGTCTTTAAAAGAAAAATGTTTTAATAAATAAGAAGTCTGTACTTTCATGTAATTATTTGACATGAGCTAACACCAAGTTCACAATTTTAAATACACATATATTATATAAATATGAATAAATATATACACATAAATAGAAATGTACATATATACTCACACACTCCATCATAAAGTATAAATGATATTGAATATGAAGTATATATTTGATGAATAAGTATTTGTTTTCCAAAATCTGTACTATAGTCCTTATATTTTCAATAGATTTTCAATCTAATTGTATACTTTTGTAGCATGTTAATCTCTATCACTTGCATTAATTTCTTAACCTTTTTTATATATGGTGGTATGCCTTTGTATGTTTACTTCCTAACAAAAATTAATAGTTGTTTATCCTAATTTTCTCATCATCCTTCCAAATGTAAGAAATCTATGTCACAGAGTAAAGGACTGATTTACATCCTCTTTGACTAATATTCTGAATATTTTTCTTGTTTTCTGAAAATTAAGCTGTTTTGAAACAATAATTTATCAGTTATTGATTTTTTATTTTCATTTTCAATTTCTTTTCACTACAATGTGACAGATCCTGCTTCATTGTGTTATTGAATAATTCTAGAAATCCTTGACTTCCTTATAGCAATAGATACTATAATATAACTAACAGCAATTGAAATTCAAATATAAAAAATAAAATATTCATGTTAACTTGGAGTAACAAAAAATCTTAAAAACCATAGAATGAAAAAATGACAAAAGTGAATAAATATGTATATGGTATGAAATATAACACTCAGGTGACAGAACTAACTTATGGTGAGAAACAATTTATATCCAGTAATATGGTCCATGTCTTCATAGTGTCAGAAGAAACACACATCCACACAGGACCATTAATGTCAAAAAATGAAACCATATTAACATTGCTATTTTCCCTAAGAAATTGTCCTACAACTGTATTTCTTCTGGAGAAAGTACCTTAAGAGGATTAAAACTGAAAATATGAGGAATGGATGAATGAATACACAAATGCAAATAAGTGAGTGATAAAAAAAATAAAGTTTGCTATAAGTTACAAAAAGAAAAACAAGATATTCCCAATTTTCAAGAAGATAATATTTTAATTTTTGTTGTTGCTCAGTCATTTATCAGCTGGATCTAACTTTGTGGCATCATTTGAGGTTTTCTTGACAGAGACATTGGAGTGATTTATCATTTTCTTCTCTAACTCATTTACAGATGAAGAAACAAAGAGAAACAGGTTTAAATGACTTGACTAGTGTCACTCAGTATGTTTCCGAGATTATATTTGAACTCAAGAATTTAAGCCTTCCTGGTTCCAGGCTAGAGACTCTATTCACTCTACCACATAGCTACTCCAATATTCTAGTCAAACAGAAAAACCACATGATTTTAGTGTGTAGCAGCAAAGTAGATGGTAATAACATTTTCATTGAGTTTTCTGAGGCTAAATCATTTGAAAGTGCCAAAAATTCTGATGGCCAAAATCTGATTTTCTATATCTTTAGTAACTATAGTTTCTGAGAAGGTAGAGACTGTCACATCTATTTCTTAGTGATACTTGGGACTAAAGTTGCTTTTTATGATGGCAGAGATGATGGCTGCCTTCTTCCAAGGCTTACTGTCACTGATGATAAACACAAGCTTATAAATGAATGAATGAATGAATGAATGAATGAATGAATGAGTACTTATAAATAAATAAATAAATGGATGGGTCACTAGATGCATAAATAAATAAATAAATGAGCAAACTGAGAATAGAGGTTCTCATCTGGAGGTCAGTAGTTTGTATATGCCAAAATGGAGGGGAGTTAGTTTTTAAAGTGATTTTCTTGCATGAAAATATACCCTTCTCTCTTTAAATTATGTTGTAAAGATACTGTTATTGCCATATTTATTATTTTAACCTTTTTGTTGTTTAGACTAGTAATTATACCATTATAGGTGAATATTGATTTAGAAGTTCATTAAACAAATACAGATGCATAATTTTCTGCAACTTACAATTTTAAAGAGTTACTTTGGATACTGAAAAGTTAAGTAATGATAAAATTTAAGTTAATATATCCAAACCAGTCAACCATAGTCGACTCCTTCCACTTCAAAAGACATAGTATATAATCTAAACTATACAGATAAATCTGTGTTTGTATGTGTGTATATACATTGGGTGCAATTATTATCTGCATTCCAAAAAATGAAGAAGATGAAGGTAGAAATATTAAGTGACTATCACAGGGACACAGAAAAGAATTTTGGGGGGCAAGATTCAAACTCAGGTTTCCTGATTCCAAAGCCAATACTCTATCTACTGAGACACCTAACTGCCTCGTAATTACTCAACATGTCCAACAGTGAATTTGGTATTTTCTTCTTTACACTTTACATTCCTTTTAACTTCTGTATTGGTATTTTTATCACCCAGGATGCCCCTACAAAGTAGGGATTGAAGTTTTTATGAATAATGAGACCACCAGTGTGGGAATTAAAAGATATTATTTGGAAAAATACTGAGGGAGAGTAGGAGAAGTGATTTCTGAGACAGACAGAAACTTGCCTTTGATAGAGTTTTCATAGCCATGCAATATTTTGGCTCCCAATGCTGGATTCATCTAAAGTTTTTAATTTCATAAAATATATCAACTTTTTATTAAGGATCAAACAACAGACTTAAAGAGGAAAGAAAATGACCTGATACTTGACATTAGCTCAAAAATCTCCTCTGCATTGTTATTATTTTCTATAAATTCTCTGGCTCATCATTTATAGGAATCTTGTAAATAGACTATGAAGGTAGGAACCAAATGTATATATTGATTGACACATTATATTATATGCCCTATCATTTGGAAAAAGTCATTTTACCTTATGATAGCTCATCTAAATATACTCTATGCTCCAAACAAATTGACCTGTTAGCTGTTGCCTAAACTCAGCAAGCCATTTTCAACCCCTTTTCATTCATACATAATACAATTCATGCTTGAAATATTGCACATTTCTGCCTTTCAGAATCTTTCTTCCTTCAAGGTTAAGCTCAAGTGACACCTGGTCTATATAGTCTTCATAGATTCCACACAACCTTCCCAATTTCTTTGAACATTGATTATTTTCCCAGGCTTCCTGTTAAGAGCTCCACATGTTCTGCTCAAACCTTGTTAAGTAAGAGGTTAATTGCACTGCATAACATTAGTGAATCAAAGCATAAAAATGTGTGGGTGAAAGAGTAAAGGGAGGTAGGTAGGAAGGTAGAATGGATGGAAGAAAGGAGAGAGAAAGGTAGAGGAAGGGAAAGGAAGGTAGTGTCCCAGCCCCATTGGGGGAAATTGACCAGAGCCTTCAAATGAATGATCAGAGAGCAAATATAGGGTTTGAATAGCTAGGTTTTATTTTAATTAGAAAGGGAAAGATCTAGGGAAAACTAGGAGGTAGGAAGAAAGGGAAAAAGGCACCAAGAGAGAGATCAGGGTTCAGGGTAGAGAGGCTGCTTCCAGGGTGGAGAGCAGAGCCTCCTGGGTAGAGAGAGAGCAGAGCTCAGGGAAGAGAGAGAGAAAAGTAGCCTAACTTTCCCTTTTATCCTTTCCATGACACCTCCCCCAAAGGAAGTGGGAGGTGTCAGGGGAAGTTGTAGCAGAGAGAGTCCTGGGAGATGTAGTCTTCCAGGGCTTACAATAATTTCAAATGACACATTAGGAATAGAGATCCAGAGGAAGAGTGTAAATACCATCATAATAGGTAACTCTGAAAGATGATTGGTCAAATATATGCCTCACTTGTGGTGAGAGTGAAAAATACCTCATCAAAAATCAGAAAGAAGGAAGTACTTTGAACCTGAGGTATCATATACTACTGCTAATGACTTTGGAATACTCTGTGAAAGTGAGGGATTTGGGGGCTGTGCTTGTCAGTGCATAACCTTATTAAAAGTTGAATATTTGTTGTGTTATCCAATAACAATATTTTTCTAATTGCTTTGTTCACTCAATTTATTAAGTTCTGAAGTTGTACTTACAACCAGAGTGATTCCAGCCTCATGCACCTCCCTCACTATTTTGTTTTATACTTTTCTTGTACACTTTGCCTGTTTTGAGGAAAGTAGATACATTTTAAATATATATATATATATATATATTTATATTTATATATATGTATAGTAATATACATATATAATCATTAAAATCATCATCTGCCCAAAGAAAGGCAAGAAATCCATTTTTCAGAACTCTCCCCTTAAGGGAAGACACTAGAAGTAAAAGAATAGATTAACAGGATGGGACACAGTGAATCAAAGGAAAGAACTCTCTTTATTGATATAACTAAGCACATCCTCAGAAAATGGGGAGTAAAAATTAGTAAAGAACAGCTCACTAAATTTCTGGATCTTACTCAAAATTGTAGCCCATGGATTCCCTTAGAATTCTGGCAAAAAGTTGGCAATGATTTGAAAACTTATTGTATTGAGCATGGACTAGAACAATTGCCAGTAAAAATCTCATCTGCTGAAAAAACAACTTTGTTGTCTGGTCAAAATGCAGAGAATGAAATCTTTAAGGTTTCAGTGTTAGAGTCAGAGGTGGAGGAAAAGGCTCCTTATTAAATCAAACTGGAGCTTTAAAATCTGAAGGAAAAAGCCACTAGCAGCAGATCCTCCTCCACCTAAAAACCTCTCTTCCAAAGAGGAAAGAGAGATAAAAGCAGAGGAGCCTCTGCCACTTGAAGCTCCAATTCTGCAGCCCCAGCCCCAGAATATAGGGTTTAAAGGAGCAATAAAAAATGCTTGGAAGGATGGAGATACATCATTCTGTTTCCCAGTTATTTTTTTGAGCAGATGAATTGGATGATGATGAAGAAGTAGCTCCTACATGGGAGCCTTTTCCCTACAAAGTGTTAAAAGAAATTAAGACAGCTTGTGCTTCATATGGTCCTGCTTCTCCATAAAATTTAACTTCGATGAAAACTTTAGAAGGGCTTTGGATCACCCTCTTTGATTGGAATCACATAGCAAGAAATTCCCTTTTTGCAGGGGACTGCCTCTTTTGGAAATCAGAATTTGATGAAATGGCAAAACAGAAGGCAGCCATTAATAAGAAACAGGACATCAAAGTTACTAAAGAAATGTTACTTGGAATAGATGAAAGAGAATTACATGCTGATCAAATTAATTTACCTAGAGAAGCACTAATTCAATGTACAAAGTGTGCCTTAGAGGCTTGGAAAAGAATCCCAGTAACTAAGAAACTGTCCACAGGTTTGGCCAAGATTAGACAAGGATCAGAGGAGAGATACTCAGATTTTGTAGAAAGGTTAAATCAAGAAGTAAAAAAAATACAAATGATGAATATTCAACTCAGATAATAGCCAGAAAGTTTGCCTATGACAACACCAATAATGTGTGTCAGAGCATGCTTCAAAATGTTAAAGAATCTGGGACAATTAGTGACTGTGAAAGCTTGTGAGGACTTTACTCCAACACATATGCAAGGTATAGCCCTGAAAGGAAAAACATATTCTGAAATGATTAAGGTTTCAAAGGCTGTAAAAAGCTCTTGTTCCAATGCCCCTAACTCTTTGTGTCCCAGATGTGAGAAAGGTTACCACTGGAAGAAAAATTGTAATTCCAAATTCCATCAAAATGGTTACAGATTACCTAATAAGAGATTTCAGGGAAGATGGAAAGGAGGCCAACCACTGGCCCCACCAATAACTAAATTTAATCCAAGAATTCATTCTAGTTTAGCCAGTTCTTTCCTAGAGTTAACCAGTTTTCTGAATAATAAACTTTCCTTTTTTCCAGATTTCTTTAGCAATGAAAGATATGATTTATTGATCTGTGGATAGGATGTCTTATATTTGATAGAGTATGTGTGAAATGCCCGGGAAATGTGTCCTTAATCAGTCTGTGTGTCTATGTTGTGTCTATGTGTCTCTGATCAATTTGAATCTTAAGTTTTATTCTTGTGTTTGTCTGTGATCACAATGAAATTTTGGAGAAAGTAAATCTCTCTCTTTCTCATTCATTACAGAAGAATGGGAAAGACAGACAGGAGTTTGAAAAATTCAGAAAAGTAACATCTCCAATGGATTTCTGAGTGTTTTAAACTCTAAAAGAATTTAATTGATTAAAAGAAATCATATTCTCTGCTCTCATTAAGGAGAGAATCAACAAGATAATTTGTTTACATTTCTTCTTCCATTTCTTACTGGCCATAAGAAAGGTAACAAAGAAGTCATAAGACAATAAAAGGGGACAGATTTGATCCCACCACCAAATTCTATCAACAGGTTAAATACTGAGATGTATATTTAAGCAAAACTGCCACGGATTCTAAATGCAATCTAAGAAAAATTTTATTCATACAGAAAAAGCAATGATTCTGAACTGTGTACTGAGGTACAGAAGTGCAATTTAAAATTTTCTTAGCTAATCAGAATCATCAGTTCTCCTAAATGCTTAACTGAGAGTGGTAAAAACTATGTTGGACTGACACAAGTTTAATCTACCATTAATCACACAGATGTTAACTTATAAATTATTAGAACAATACCATTGGCTTATATTTTGTAATTAGACCCCTTTAAACCGAGAATGATTCATGAGAAAATTTTAAGCCAAAATTGAATCATCCATGCTGCCTCAGTTCAACAAGAAATAATTTTGGAAAGTCAAAAGACATAGCTCCTTTTCCTCAAAACTCACAGCCCTTTCCCTAATTCATTAGGATACATGTTTGCTAAGAATTTGAATAGATACTGATGGTATAGTATAAATCTATTGACTAACAGTTAGAAAATGGAATTTCAGTTAATTTTAAATGTGCACAAAATTTATATTGAAAAAGATATCTAAGACTTGCTGTGTGTAAAATATGGATTAAAATAATCAGATTTGCCAAAAATGCTTATCAAACTAAATTTGAGGATTGCAAATTATATAAGGATACTAATTCATGATTTAAAAGAAATATTTAATCAGGTATGTAGATTTGTCCTAAGGTATAGAGAGGCCAGACTACAGGTTTTATTCTTCTTTAAGCAGGGGTCTGAAAGAATAACTGGTATAGGTAGAAAACATTGTTAAGAAATTTTAATCAGGGATAATTTGGATATAGTGAAGTTTAATTAATATTCACTTGGAAATGATAAATCATCAAGGTTTTAAAATAATCAGGCAAATTTTATAAATTCAATAACTAAAGAGTTAAAAAGCACAGGCACTTGAGAAGTGGCTACAGCCTTGAATGTGTTTCAAAAATAATTTAACCCCTTCTACACATATGAGGGAGAGTCTCTGACTATAAATATTTTCAGCAACAGTTTTTACTAACACAAACTCAGTAAAGTGAAACAATTAATAAGAAGCTAATGTTAATTTTGTAACTTACAGAATTCTGGTTCAATTAAGTAGTTATCTCTATTTCAAATAATACTAGAATGTGCAAAACATAATTATTGTGACAATTTAAATTTATGCTTTAAGTTACTAGATCCTAGTCAAATTATGTCTCCTATGTTCACTATTTCACTAGTATTTAAAGGTTAATTGAATAGATTGTATTCTCATGATATTTGTGATTTGTTGTAATGCATTCAAATCTAGAATATAAAATTATAACAAAATGCATAACCCTCATAATAATTTGATATCATTGTTAATATGTACTAGCTTTATATTTATTATAATATCTTTAATATTTTTATAATGTCTTTTCTGAAATAAAACTATTATTTGCAAATGTAAGAATATTTCAAGGTACCTGGTTGAAAATTTTGAAGTTTTAAATCAATATCCTTTGAAGAGTAATTTTATATCAAGATCAAAACATGCAAATCTTACAAGTACAATAATTTAAATAGCAAAAAAAATGTTACTGAGGAAAGGAATTTTCCTTGCTTCAAAAAACAAAACAAAACTTAGAACTTCTAACAAACTTATTAACCCCTTCCTTAAAGTAAATTTAGAACCTAAAGGGGTAATTAGCAGCCTTATTGAATTATGATGTGATGTAGACAATAATGTTGCAAGCAAAGCTGTTACAAATATTGGATTTTAACAAAATTGTTATTGAATGTTATCCAAACATGTAGCTTACTTTGTGAAAACTGAAAGCATATGTTTAAATGTAAACTATTTGTAAAAGATATTTGTTAAAAATTGATCATGCCTATTTTCAATAATACATGATTTGTATTGTAAATCAAAAGTTTAAAGTAAATTGGCTATCATGATCAGTTAAGTGAATAACCAGCCCCTGTCTTAACCATCTCTAATCAATACATCTAACTCACTGCATCAAGAAGATCCAAAATGAACCTTGAGATGCAGTTGATTGAACTATGGGGAGTTGGATGCATTTGTTTTGAATGTACGCTCTTGTACCAAAGGGGACTGCCCCCTAATTGGCTTTTTGTCAATGAGCCTAGCAATCATTTGTTCATTTGTTTTGTCCCCTTTTCTTTTTATCCCCAAATTTGTGTAACTTAAAAGTTATTTATGTTTATAAGAGCCTTTGGGGAGAACACCTTCCCTTGGATCTCATAAGAGAGATTCACACACCCCAACATGTGGATGCTCTATTTTATTCCTTATAGTTCTGTTTTGCTTTCCATTTCTCATTAGATCACTCAGTTCTACAATAAGACAAATTCAAGTTGAACTAAAATCTCTTCAATTTAAAACGAAAGGAAAAGATATTGACAGCAATAGAGAGACACATGGTCGATTACCACAGTCTATGAATCTGAACAGAACCTGCTATAGTTTGGAAACTCTCTATGACTCATAGTTGTGACCACTCTCTATAACTCCTTTCAAAAAAAATAAGGGAGAATATGTGGGAAGCCAATAAGAGAATAGATAAAAATCTGAGACTCCTCTTTTGACCCCTTTTGTGATCCTTGTGATTTCTTGTTGAAAAGTATTGTGGCATTATTGAAAAGCTTTAAGTTCCTAGCAAAACTGAATTTAAAAGGTTAACACTATTCCCCTTTGACCAGGAATAACTGCTGCCTGGTATAGCCAAGGCCAAAATCTTAGCGGTGGCAATTCGAACCTGAGAGGGATACTCCCCAACTTGGCTTCCTGATAAGAAGCCAGTCAAAATTCAGCCTTGGCCTTGGTCTATTCTGAAGCCAATGTTTTGTGTTTTGATGTGACATAATTTGTAACTTCTGTGCATCTGCAAAGTTTCAGGGGGATTCTTTTGTGTCAAATGAGTCTTGAAATATATGTAAAAAACTCCATGCTCCTGGAGACAGAGCTGGAAGCATGAGGTAAAAGATCTTCCTGTCCCATTATTTCCTTATCAACTAAACTATACTTATCAGATTATCAGAGATGATAAAGAGATCTTGACACAAGAGTAGATCCAGTTCTAATTTTGAAAAATCTGGTTTCTTTCATTGTTGAATGCAATCACGTATTTAATTAGTAAATGTTCTTAATTTGGATTAGATAGTTAGATGGCTCAATGGATGAAGTGCTAGGCTTGGAGTCAGGAAAAATGAGTTGAAATCTGGCCCCAGAAACTAAGTAGCTGTTGTATAATTATACTAAAATCCAAGGTTTGAAATTTTTTGGAGAAATTTCAGGAAAACAAATTCATCAACACCCCAAATCAAGAAAGTGAATCTTTTTGAAGAAGGTGCCATAAGGAAGCCTGCAGAAACCATACACTGCAAATGAACCAGAGTAAGCTTTGGGATATAATTAACTGAACTGAAGGGGGTTGAACACATTTATTTTGAATGTAAGCTCTTATGCCAAAGGGGAATGCCTCCTAAATGGCTTTTTGTCACTGCACCTATCATTGTTTTTGCTTTCTTTATCTTTTATTTCCCTCTTATCTCCAACTATTGCAGTTTCCCCTCAGAAAGTGCAATATTGTATGCATCTCTAGCCAGAAGATTTTTAGAGGTTATGTGAAATGATTCATTGAGGAGATTGGGCATATAAATCTGGGAGATTTCAACATGGTTTTCTCCCAATAGAATCACAGGGGGTATTGTGAAAGAGAATTTAAAATCTCTTTCTCTATTTTAAGTCAATCAATCAAGAACTTGGAGTCCCCTGCCTTTCACACTTAGTTATTAATACTTAGTAAGGACCTTTTACTAGAAAAGGAAGTTCATACCCTAAAAAACTCAACCCTTTGGCCCATCAGTGCTAGGCAAATTGGGAGACTGTGATTGGTTCCTGAGATGTGTTGAGGGGAAATGATGGGTGGATTCTTTTGCGGTTTCAGATTTTGGCTTTCTAATTCAGACCTTGGATTCTGGTGAAGATTCTGCTTTCTGTGTTAGAGACTTGGGCTGAAGGGGAACACTTAGTCAGGTGAGACTCTTGCCTCCTTGGTATGAGAGACTGCCCTTTGTGGCTCAGCCTCTTCGGCATTGGTCTTTGGTTGTTGAAACTTCTGACTGGAGACACCCTTGTGGGCTGGTGAGATTCACAATAGGATTCTCATTCAGATTTGCATTTGAAGTCTGCAGTCATTCAGACCCAGACTTAGGGTATTTTTAGCTAGGCAATATTTTCTACCTCCTTCCTACATTTCCCTCTCTTACTATCACTATTTTGCTGTAGTAAAGCTACTAAAGCTACTAACAGTTATATGACTTAATATATAATTTTTATAAATGGTGACCACAATTTTTAAAATTCTTATATTAGTCAAACCTATTTTAATTATTATAATTTTTGGTAGACCACAAATGTTTGACAAGTACCCTCAATCTTCTTTATTTTTTTTACTCTCTTTAAAATTATCCTTAAGTCAGTTCATTAGTAGTTAATTCTGGAATTCATGGAGTTCTTACTCTGCTCTAAGTTGGTAGAGCAAAATAGATAAAAGGGAAGAATAGTCACAAGCTATAGCTGTTGGTCTATTTCCTGCACAGGAGGGTAAGACCTAAATCTCTTTTTCCCCCCTTTTATTGAGAACAGCTGAGTGCTTGCTGCTGCCTGGTAAGCCTGGTATTTTTTTTAGCAACAATCAGTCCCATCTGAGCTTCATCTGAGGGGACTCATCCACCCCACCCCCCACTGACTCCCTGCCTCCTGGAGAGGCTACCCCACCCCCACAAGCTATTACCTCCCAGCCCAGAACTCCAGAGTAGTAAGAAGGAGTTAAGTATCAGAAAGTGTTAAATACTGAATTAAAATGGACAGGTTTAGCTTTATCTTACTCCTGAGAGTCTGCTTTTTCTTTTTTAAGACCCATTCTTAGCCCCACAAAACTCTAGCATTAGCTTAAGTGGGAAGTGGAACACTGGGGAGAGCAAGTTAGGAAGAGCAGCAGTAAACGTAACTAAAATTGCTCCCTTAACCCTGTCAAGCTTTCAGAGCCTACCAAGGAAAAAATCCCAACAACCCACACACAGCCCATGCTCTCCACCCAAGCCTTTTGCTCCCCCAGGCCAGCTCAGCAAAATGGCTCTCTGCCCAACTGGCTGGGGAATCACATTTTTGCTTGTAATTTTTATCCCTGTGGGGAGTGGAAGAGAGCTCTTCACATCCTCTTAGCTAAACTTGGACTATACCTTGAGGGGTTTTACCTATAAGAAAGTGTGTTTTATTTTGCCTAAAATAAAAATGCTTTTGCTTTTTCTGGCTTTCCCTCCCAAATTTAGCATTAAACTAAGGTTTTCTAGCCACCCTCCATACAAAGGCTAGTTAGTGTATATCTGTATGTACACCAAATTTTTCTCCAAAGTCTTTAGAACACACCACCCTCTAGACTTTTGAGACTCTAACCCCTTCCCAGTATACACTAGAGTAGTGTCACCTATAGACAGGAAGTAGAATTGAAAGCAATTTAATAAATAAATTTAAAAAATTAATAGGCAACTGAATATGATGCTGAAAAATGTGGCCCACACTGTGAAAGAGCCGTTTCCTGCCTATCTCCAACAGTTCCTTTTCTTGGACAGCATTACTGAGTTTGCACAGCTCACAATTTTAAATTGTCTTCATTTATAACCATTTCTGATTGTATTTGTACTGATAGTATACTTTGCAGTTTACCCATTCCTCCCCAAGTAAAAACAATGGAAAAATAGCTTGAGTAATCTCAAGATTCAGAAGGGAAATTCATCTCCCTACACTCCCTCACCACTTAAGCCTACTCAATCTCTTCCCCATCCTGTCCAATTCATCCCTTGTCCTGTCCAATCCATTTCTTATCCCATCTCTCCCCCCACTCAACCCATCTCTCCTTTTGTTCAAACCATCTCTTGCCCTGTTCAAACCATCTAACACTCTACCAATCCATTCCCCCTCACCTCTAACATTCCTCCATTGCAACACAAACAAGCAGCCAAGCAGCAATAATCAAAGATAATTCAATTAAAGGCCTATTCTCCCTAAGTGAAGTTCCCACTTTTTATAGTGGAGACTTAGTGACCATTAGCAATCATATACCTTTCACTCCATAAGATATATAGAGATTTAAAGTAAATACCCTTTCCTTTGAAGATGATCTCATTATACTCATAAAAAAAAACTTGAAAGTATTTACTGCACTTATGATCACACATGGGTTGACATGGAAAATTTTCTCCAAGCCTTTCTAATGGAAAGAGAAAAAATAAAATTGTTTCTCTTGTTAATAAGTCTCTTAATCTGATTACCTTAATTCACAAAAGAAGGAAATTGCAAGGCTTACCAGTATCTTTGCCAAGAAAACCTCATGAGCAATATGGTCCAGGCGACACAAGGAGATGGAAATAACTGAATAACAAAAACAAATTTGGATGCAACCTTTCACTGCTAACAGCCATATGACAAGATAGTAAGAGGTTGAGAGCTGTGGGTTTGACGAGTTTATGCTACAGAATAAGTGAGAGTTATCATTCACACCCTATGTCATCTACCCACTCCTTTGAAGTTATTTGCAAATGGTTTACAGAAGCTGACTGAGAAAATCAGTAGAAGTACTGGAACAGATTTCAAATGTTCATATTTTCCCATATTTTTCACTGGAACCAAAAAAGCACTGTTCTTATATTTGTAAAATATGATCCCATATGAAAGTTTCTTTTTCCCTCTTTGGTAAAGAAAAAAAAAACTGAACATCTGCTGAGGAATTATTTCAATTATGAGAAGTGTTTCACAGTTCATTAAATCTGCCCTTATGTGCAGCCAATGCTGTCAAATGTTTTTCCTGTATCTTAGAACTCCATTGATTCCAGGAAAATCTATCTATGCAAGGGAATAAGGTTTTCCACTGGAAAGGCCCACTGAATATGATGAAATATAAACTGTTGGTTAGTCATAACACAGAGTGGCTAAAACACTGGACCTAGAATTAAGACCTGAATTCAAATCCTGCTTAGGCATTTAATAGCTTTTTAACCCTTGGCAAATCACTTAAACTATGTTTGGCTTGCTTCAGTTTTCTCATCTGTAAAATGAAGATAATAGGACCCATCTTCCAGTGAGGTTGTGAATATTAGACGAGATATTGTTTATAAAGCACTTTATACTTAATGTGCTATGAAATTACTTCTATCATGGCATTATTATTATTACACAAATATATATATATATATATATATGTATATATATATGTACACACACACACATATCTACATAGTGTTGTACCCAAATTTTAATGCCTAACCCAGGTTCATGGCCGAAGGAAGAATCACACTGACAATGCAATATGCAAGAAGAGGCTCATTCTTTACTAGCAATAATAGCTAGGGTCACTAGGCAGAGAGGCGTGCCTGAACGACCCCTTGGAATTCTCAGCCAAGAGTTTATATAGAAATGTTTGGGGAAGGGGGTTGGTACATACATAATTATCAAGGTAGTGTCAGGGACAGGTGGTCAGGAAGCATCTGGGGAGGGGGGTTTCAGGGTCAGGGGGCTGGAAGCATTTGGCAAACATACATTAAATAGGCAAATATTGTAAAGCAGGCAAACATAGACAAACATTCCTCAAGACATCAGATAAGATAGCCTCAGTTTTAGGTTTATGATAGGGGGAGATAAGGAAGACTGTGCTGGGAAACCTTGGGGGCTGGGGGTAGCTTGTCCAGGCCAGAAATAGTTCAGTAGACTGCCAGACTGATTTTTAAATCCAACATTCCCTTCTTTTTCTTTTGATCCTGAGGAATCATCCTCAGGTGGTCCTTTAAAGATTGGTGTCTGCACACGCCATATCAAGGGTTGGGGTTGTCAGGGAATGCTGATGCAGGACCAAAAGCTAAATGGTGTTAATTCATTCCTTTACAAAAGCTGCTAGGCAGTTAAGAATAAGGGGAAGGGTACATAGTGGAAGCAAAGGGATTTTCCTGCCTATAGTTTGCCTGAAAAAAACTTTTTCACTATGGGGGTACAGTGTTCTATGCTCTTTCTGGGGTACAATGTCCCACAATGTCCCATGCCGTCTCCCCTCCCCTCCTCCAAATGTCTAAGGGAAGAGGGTCGATGGTTTCCATCTTCTGTAGCTTCTTCAAGCTTAGAAGGGGCGTAGAATCTCTGAGAGGGGGAACAGGAGGAGGAACTGTGGGCACAGGGTCTTCAGAGGCACCTCTGCAGCGAATGCCAGGGTCCTGAAGGCTTGGAGATCAGAGACTGTTTCCTCAGACTGACAGACAGGTCACAAGGGGGAGCATCCATCCCTAAGGCATAAGTATAGAACCTAGGACTAGGGCAAAAACTAGAACACCAGATACAAAAAAAGAAAATTAGCACAATAGAAACTGATATTAAACATTAACATTTGGGTATCTTAGCCAACAGATTTTATCCCCAGAAATCATCCTCTGACAGGAATTAAACTTTTTAGGAAATTTGATCCCTAAGTTGTTTGCAGAGTTGGCATGTGATGTTTCTGTTAAAAAAATATCCTTTCATAAGGCCCACATTAATATGGCATCTATAACTACTTGAATAACAATATTTTACAGATAAATTTCTTTATCCCAGATCCTGGAGGAAATCCAGAAAGCCCTGGGTTATTTCTAGGGTCAAGATCTGAACTTCAGCTGTGGTAAATTAAGGCTGCAAGCTACAAGTCATCTATCACTAAACTTCACCTACTTCTCAAAGTGTGTTCCCTAATAATTTGACAATTTTCAGTTATTAACCTAATAGGTTGTTTGGGGAGATGGAAACATTAATTTACAATTTGCATTAAGTGCTGATTATGGGAACTTGCTCCAAAAAGGGAAGGCAGATAGGAAAGCATTTCCTCATGTCCCAAGGGACACATAGTGAGGGGCTCCATGTGTAGGCCAAAGCTGTCACTGGCTCATGCCATCCTTGTGTCTCTCAAGCATTAGTAGCCTAGATGGTCAGAAGAGGTCCAGTCCAAGTTGAGCCCTAGAATTGCCTCTCTAACCATCACAGAACATTCTCTGTCTTTTGCACTGTATCACTACTGGATCCCAGAAGCCTTTTCCTTCCTTAAAAGACAAGTCTTTCCCGTTACAGCTCAGAGAAATTCTGCTAAGCAGCATTCTGGAAACAATTTCCATACCCTCAAACAAGCCTTTCACATCCCTACCAGGCTGATCACTCAGTTACTCTTACATATTTTGGCAATAATTAACATATCACACTTTAGTCACAAAACCTGAATTAAGGAACAGGAGTGCTGGATTGAGTAGCTCCACTGTAAATATAAATCAGGGCTGTATCGTCTCCTGTATCTGGACCATCTGAAAGACTAAGACAAGCCATACAGGAATCTCTTCAGTGTAACTTTCAAGAGAAATTCCAGAACTATTTATGATTTTCCCAACACCATATACACTAACTTTAGAAATTATCCCTAGGTCAGGGATCCAATTAAAAGAGTAGAACATCTATCTATTCTCTTTCACCTCCCTATCTGTTCTCTTTCATCTCTCCTTCTCTCTCCTTCTTCCTCTCTTTTTTTCCTCAAACCCTCTGCTTAAAAAGCAGAAAACAACTTCCATTTACCCATCACGAATCTGCATACTCAGGACATCCAAATCTCTCTTTCTTCTGTATTCAAACACAAAACACCTTACCTCTTCACTTTCTCTGACTCTCTATTACCATCACAAAAACAAACATACCATTTGGTATCCCTTCAAATGCTAATCAATAACTCCCAAGAATTGAGACACTGTAACTTTAGCATAGTGCTCATTATAAGATTCAGTTCATAGTACAAATTGGTAAACTGAGGTAACCACTGAGTATTGAACAAAACCCATGGTACAGTCAGGTTTACAATGAGCTTTTGCTTACATTCAAACAACACTTAAAGCACATGTTTTAGCAACAATTTACATAAAAATCATACTTAAAGGAATATCATAAAGCATGTAGTATTACAGGGTCTATTTTCAATTACAAGATTTGAAACCTTTTAAGCACTGTAAACCTTAAAGAAAGCCTTTTGACCAGCAGGCTGCTTATCTATTTTCAAGACCAGGAAGTGAAATGTAATAATGAGGTTAGTTAATTTTAATACACTGAGTTGGAAAACCATTTATGATAACTTTTAAACCCAAAAAAATATTTTTGATCAATTTAAACAGATACACCTCTGGCCACACCTTGATAGCCTAAGCCCAGAGGATCTCAGACAGACCCCCCACTCACTAAATGCCTGAGTGCAAGGAGTCATGTCCACGCTCTTTGAAAAGGATACTTCTAAGCTAAACTTGGAGTCCTCTCATCCTCAGGGCCTCCTTCCCAAACCCAGGGGTTCACCATTTGCACCCCTATAACAACTGTACTGCTAAAAAAAGAACCTGTTTTACAAGATATCCATGACTTTTCTATCAGCTTTTACTTGCTTGAACATCTCTTTAAAACTCTGAAGTATACAATTAAAATATACTCATCTTTAAACTCTTTAAGATCTTATTTATGTACTGTGTTGCTATATCAGTTCCTAAGTATCAAAGTGGAACAATTAAAAGTATTTCTCTCTTTTCCTTCCTGTTTGCAAGGAAGGGTTTATGAGCAATTTACTCTAAGACTGCCCGGCTTGATTTAGGTTTTTATGACTTAACAACCTTGTCTCTTATCTCTCTTTACCAAGTGAGATCACCTACAATTTAAAATTTAGCATGTACCAAAATCTTCATAATAAATTATTTTCAACAAACTTTAGTTTGAACTCCACAACTTCCAAATAACTTTAAGTCCTTTAGCAATCTTTCAGTATGTAAACAACTGAATTTCAAAGCCATTTACTTTTATTCCTTTCAGACCTCTGTTTAAACAGAATAGAACCTCTAGTTCAGTTTCCTTTTACCTCAAAGCATTGTTTACATAACTGATTAAATTCCATCAATATTATTCTGATTTACCATTTGTTCTAGAATTCACACCTATTATTTCTTTATCAATTACTCTTATTTCCTCTGGCTTCTCTTCCTTTACCATTATTGCAAAAAAAGAGGAAAGGTACTATATTTAATTGCATGTGATCCTATTAGCTTCCT
Source organism: Gracilinanus agilis (assembly GCF_016433145.1). Lineage (NCBI taxonomy): Eukaryota > Metazoa > Chordata > Mammalia > Didelphimorphia > Didelphidae > Gracilinanus > Gracilinanus agilis. The sequence goes on from NC_058133.1 coordinate 302,166,652, forward strand.
GGGCTGGTCAAATTTTCTCTTGTTAATTTCATACAGTTCATATATTCTTAACCTATTGAAAAACTTAATTCTCTTTATAGTCCAAATGCATACATATTTTGTATTCATTCATCATTACTTTCTAGCAATTTGACTCTAAATGCATGTTAATCTCTAGATCACAAATTCCTTCTTATACATTGCACACATTTTTACCAAATTTTCAGTACCTGTATTATTAAAACCCATGCACAGATTAACCACTTTAAAAACTTCTTGTGTATCATATGATTACATGTTGCTAGTTCTGACAGCATATACATTAAAAGAACATCTCATTTTAAAATCCCAAGTTTAAATTCTAGAATAAGTTCTCAATAATAACATTACAACTTTTTCTGAATGACTTTTACATCTACAAAGTAGCCAATACAATTTTTGACCTTATAGAAAAAACATTCCCTCTCTGTGTCAGACTGGCTATTAACCACATTTAGACAATTCTCAATTCACTGAAACCAAGGCTTAACAAACTTCTAACCATGAGTTTTTGTGCTCAATAAAATCTGGTTAATATTTCACATTTGACTGACAGTTACCACAATAAATAAAATTACATTGTACCATATCAACATCATTAGCAATCCTCAACCCTTAAAATCAGATCTTAAGTGAAAATGCTTTCAATTGTGGAGTAAAATCTCCCTTTTCTGCTCTGAATTTTTCTCTTTTTCACTCCTTTGGGGGCCCATCCAAAGGAAGAAAGAGGAAAAATCATTGAACAGATATTTTCTTTTGTCCTCTGCTGAGGATTTTTGACTGTGGGAAGTTGAATCTTTCAACTCCCCCTCTTTTTTTTTTTTTTGTAATATCCAATTTAAGAATAGATAGAGACGAGACTGTGACAAAGACAACAATAAACAAAAATATACAACCTTATGATAAGCATGCTTTAAAAGGAAAAAATCAGTTCTTTAGGATCCATGTTTAAAAAGAAATATTTGCAGTGAGAAAGCTCATTAAAACAGTTGCAGCACACTGTCCCTTCAACTGAGGGTACTCAGGTACAGCCATCAGCCATCTGATTGGCTGAGCTGACTTCCTTGTCCCCTAACTCTCCCTGTGCTTTACACTCTGATTGACCAAACTTGTCTCTCTTTTTGGCTGTGATTTCTAACAAATGCTTCCTGTAGCACCTAAACAAACTGCTATCTGCTAACAGTGGGCATTGGAAGTGAGCTGTTCATTAAGCTGGCTGTGTTTCTTAAGGAAAGAACTTTGAACTTTCAAATCCTCTCCTGTTCAGATGTTAAATCTGCCTCCAGGTCTGAGAGGTTTATTTAGAATCCTCTCCCTATTCAAATATTGTCTGCTGCCGAGTAGCACAGTTCCTCCAGTCTGAACTGTTAAGTCTGCAGCCCCAGCAGCAGTTTCTCCAGTCTGGGAGGTTAGAAATGTAGATGTGGGAAGGGGAATTGCCGAATGTTTGCAGTTTTCCCCTTTGAACTCGCCTTGAAGCTGGGGAAACCAGCAAGCACCAGGTTGACTCTCCCTGGCTCATGATAAGGACTGAAATAACACCAAAGACACAGACCCAGCCAGGACACACAAAAGACGAACTAAGGACAGTTTAAACCTGACAGATTCCTGACTGGCCAAGACAACACAAGACAAAGGTGTGCACACTCACACTCACTTGCCTGGGGGAGCCCAGACAGATCCCAAACAATTAATATGGGGATCCTGCCTCAGTCCTCTCTCTCCTCCCCACCTCCAGTGCATCCACTGGCCTTCCTCAGGGGACTCGAACCCCTGACTTGGGGCCTCAATCCCCAAGAAAATCCGCTGGACTCGAACCAACCGGACGGACTCCAAAGACAGGACTCGAATCTTTTGCTTTGGGGTCCTGTGAGGCCTCAAACCTCACCAGTTCCCGTAGTAATTCCAAGGGAATAGAGAGATCAATTGGTCTACGTGGCCTGCCAGTCACACACAGCACTTGCTCCCAGGGGTTCAGACCTTTGTCCACATGGATCAAAAGGAACTGCATACTGCCCCAGTCCTCTCTCAGAAACAGGTAGAAGAGGTGCCTGTGGCTGGTGAGCTTGGCTTAGGTTCCTCCGTATCAATCCCGGAGCAGTGGGGCAAGCCAAAACACTTAGCTGTATGCTTACCAGGGCATCACCTTCCCCATCAGTTCAATCACACATCCACACACATGCAGAAGGGGGCCTGTGGTAGGCTCCCTCCTCATACAATGCAAGCACACAATCACACAACCACATGCACAGGCCACCCAACCCCAGATCTCCTCACCTTCTTGGCTCTTCTGGCAGCGGGTCCTTTCCTGGCCATGAGAGATGAGCCCCCATATGTTGTACCCAAATTTTAATACCTAACCCAGGTTCATGGCCGAAGGAAGAATCACACTGACAATGCAATATGCAAGAAGAGGCTCATTCTTTACTAGCAATAATAGCTAGGGTCACTAGGCAGAGAGGCGTGCCTGAAGACCCCTTGGAATTCTCAGCCAAGAGTTTATATAGAAATGTTTGGGGAAGGGGGTTGGTACATACATAATTATCCAGGTAGTGTCAGGGACAGGTGGTCAGGAAGCATCTGGGGAGGGGGGTTTCAGGGTCAGGGGGCTGGAAGCATTTGGCAAACATACATTAAATAGGCAAATATTGTAAAGCAGGCAAACATCGACAAACATTCCTCAAGACATCAGATAAGATAGCCTCAGTTTTAGGTTTATGATAGGGGGAGATAAGGAAGACTGTGCTGGGAAACCTTGGGGGCTGGGGGTAGCTTGTCCAGGCCAGAAATAGTTCAGTAGACTGCCAGACTGATTTTTAAATCCAACAATAGTTATATTAAAAGGAAAAAGAGCATAAGTGATTTGAAAGCTGATGTTGGACCCAATAATATCTGTATTCATGTCCTATCTCTGACACATACTAGCTATGTTGATATGGGAAAGGTATCTAATGTTCATATGTACAGATTTCCTCCTAAACACACAAACCCCAGAAGTTTTGCAGGTCAAAAGGGATGCAGGAAATTCCTTTCAGATCCCTGAGAGGAACAACCCCCTTGGACTTCCCCCTAGTTATTCAATTAAATAGATATGCAAATCCTGATTCCATCCTGATAAGCATTGGGTGGTGCCTAATCTAAACATCCTTTGAGTTTCACAGATCATCCCTTATATCCCCCCAACCCAGTGAATTACCTCATTCCTGATTCTTCCCATCTCTTCTTTCTCATCCTGTAACCCCTGTTGTCAAAGGGGTATGAAAACCTCAGACCCCAATTCCTGGGGGATGCAGTGTTCTATCTGCACACTCTCTACCAGCTGTTCAATATTACCCCCACATTAATAATTTTTAGGCTATTTTTTGATGTCTTGCATTCTTGCAAAGGGCAACCTGTCCAGAACCTGTGCTTTTGCTTCAAAGCTCTCCCACAACAGTGTTTCAGTAATTCATACAACTCTCTAAGACAAGAAATTATACAGAAGGTGCTAATGTACCTGCTGTAAAAAACATTTCTTTGTCCAAGAGCTCCCTTTATTCTTGGAATTAGAGGTTTAATTCCTATTCCCCCCAGTAAATATTCAACTTTGTGAAAAGCCACTTATTTAGTCTTCAGTGAATCAATAAATATTTAAGTACCTACTCTAAGCTGTGTTAATGATTAGGAGACACCTAGAGGCATAATGGATGAAGGAGTCAGTTCAGACCCAACCTGTCACTTAAAAGCTATGTGATCCTGGGCAAGTCACTTTTTCTCTCTTTATATCAGATTTCTTAATTGTAAAATAAGGATAATAAAAGTTCCTACCTTTTAGGGTTGCTGTGATTTTTAAATAAGATAATATTTAAAAGTCTGTTTAGCACACTGCTTAGCACCTATGTGCTATATAAATGTTTATTACCCTCCTTACCCAAAATAGTGGTACAAAGAAAACAAAGAGATAGTAGCTTCTCTCAAGGAGTACATAATCTCATGCATCAGACTGCATGTACTCAAAGAGCTCCTAGTCTAATAGGGGAACATTATAGGGAAACAATATCCTGAGTATTATTAAGGTTTACCTCTTGAAATTTATAACCTATGTAAATGAAATATTTCCTCATGGTCCTTGGCAATTGTAAGGAGTAAGAATGGTTTGACTAAAATATATGAAAATTATAAATAATAATGGTGGTTGTCAATTTAAAGTATTTTTGCTCAAGATTGAAATTACTTTAATAGCTTTTATTTACAAAAGAGGTGGAAAGAGTGAAAGCAGAGAAATACAAAAGAGTAGAGAAGACATTAGCCTATCCAACTAAATATTGCTCCAGTATGCCACTCAGCCAGGACTTGCTGACCTTCAACTGGAACTAAACTCTCTCCATAAGACAGGAAGGGAAAGCTAGCTATCCACTCACCCAAATTCCCTCCAAGAGGCAGTTCAAGATGATGACTTGAGATGAAGGTGACTCCTTTCTCTTGAAGCAGACTTCCTTCTTGAAGTTGACTTCCCTAGTCTCAGAAAGTCAGGACCTTTTATAGTGGCTTCTTGTCCTTTGCCCTTTTCACAAGGGCCAGTCATAGTTTCCAAATTGTCCAGCACTACCCAGGGGCAGTGTTTCTGGGAACCACTTCTCAAATTCTAGAGAGGTGAATACTCATCAAAAAATTCACAGATTCCTGGCTGATTGAGGTGAAAGGTGGAGAGCTCCTCCTAGTGCTAAGTAGTGTTCAAGCTTTTGTTGATTCTATTTAAAAGTAGACAAAGGAGAGTGAACTCTGTCTTCATAATCTAGAGAGTTACTAAGTAGGGGTACTTAAGTTATTGTTAACCAAGTGTTAACTCAAAATAAACAAGAGAATAAAGGATTCCCTTTCACAAGTGTAAACCCACAATAGAGAGAGAGAATAAAGAATTTCCCTTTCACACAATAACATGAACATTTTGGCATACAGGAAAATGTGGAATAAGATATATACATATGAAAGGATAAGAAAAAAAACATTGTGTTAGAAATAGCTAGAACTTACTAGGGGTTGGGGCGAAATAATTTTTCAGACCAAGATACTTTAGAAGGTCAACAGGAGGGGTCTATTTTACCATGTATAGCATAGAGTATAGCATAAATCAAAATTTATAGCAAGGCAGGCTACCCAACTCTATAAACCATTACAGGGCTTGTGGGCAGCTGAATTTGCAGAAATGGCTTCCAAATTGCTCTGTCACTGACAGTAAGGGGGTTAGACAGTTGGCTAGAAGAAAATCATAGGAGTCTCTCTACTAGCTCACTCAGGGTGCAGTTCTCTGTAGCATTGCCCATGCACAGATTTAGGTCACAGTCAAGGTAGTAATCCCAGGGCAAGAATGGACACATCGGTGCTTCCAGCTGCAGGAGAGCAATGGACCTTAAATGAAGTTACAGCACAGGAAAGAGTGTTTATTATAGGGGGCCATGCCTCTATATGATTTTTTGGGGTCCTGAGCGGCGTGGTGGCATAGGATGGTTAAAGCAGGAGAAAGAAAATGAGAACAACTAGACTAGTGGTTAGCCCATGCTGTTCTAACGCAATGGGATTTGGACTTTATTTTATACTGGTTTCAAACAAAGAACACAAAGAAAGAATAACAGCTGTGAATGGGGTTGCAAATCATACACAATCCATTAAAGTCTAAAAAGTAGAGATATAGGTGCAAGGACAAGGGCCAAATTCCAACCACCAATTAGTAGGGGTTTACTTCTGGGAGCAGAAATAAATTTCATGGAGATGTTTACTAATTGCGTTCTGCCTTGATTTACAGATCTGCACCTGGTCAGATAGTCTGGACTAAATTGTCTGGCTCCAATCCTTATCTAAGTAATATATTTTTTAGGGTTTGGACTTCTTAATTATCAAGGAGAGAAATTGTTAACTCAGTAGCTTCTGGTCTGAGTATGGACTTTCCAATAACTCTATAATGTTTTTCCAATAAGAAAAGGCATGGATCATAAGAGGTGTCAAAAGAGGGGTCTCAGATTTTTATCTATTCTCTTATTGGCTTCCCACAGTTTATGGTCGCTCACAGACCAGAGAACAGACCTAGAGAGTTATGAACACACATTTCCGTAGAACAAACTTACTACCTTGGAAGAATTGAAAACATACATGGCCAGAGATAGCTCTGAAGGCACCTATAAAAATAATCTATAGCCTGGAACAGAAAACTTCACCACAGGAATGGAAGCTACCTGTAACAATTTTTTAAACTTAAAAGACAAGGAAAAGACTGGAAAAAGAACGAACAACAATAAAGAAACTCAACATAAAAAAGTTATCTTGGTGATAAGGAAGGCCAAAATACAAAATCAGAATTCAATACTATTGAATCCAAAACCCCCAAGGAAAATATGAATTAGTCTCAAGCATGAAAAGAATTACTGTAGTATCTCAAAAAGGATTTTAAAAATCAAATAGGATATATAAGGAAAAATTGTGGAAAGAAATGAGTGACCCATGAATATCATGAAATAGAGGCAGCATCTTTGTAAAGAAGGCATTAAAAAAAAACAATGAAGAAGATAAATCCTTAAAAACAGATTAGGCCAATTGATAAAACATGACATGCAATAATATCTGCAGAGGAAAAGCACTCCACAAAAGGCAGAATTGGCCATGTGGAAAAAGACATACAAAAATTCACTGCTTAAAAGAATTTCTTAAAAAGTAGAACTGGCCAAGTGGAAAAAGTGGTACAAAAATTCACTTAAGGAAGAAAAAAATCTTAATAATTATAATTGAGCAAGGGGAAGCAAATGACTCCATTGGTCATTAAGAAATAGTAAACAAAGTTTAAAAAATGGAAAAAAAAGAAAATTTGAAATATCTCTTTAGAAAAACAATTAGCATGGAAAATAAAGGCAGGAGAGAAAATCTAAGAATTATTGTACTACTTGAAAGTCATGATTTAAAAAGAAAGGCCTAGACATAATCTTTCAAGGAATTGTCACAGAAAACTTTTCTGATATGAGGCAGGGGTGGGGACAGAAATTGGAAGAATCTACCAATCACCTGCTAAAAGAAATTCCCAAAGGGAAACTGCCAGGAATGTTAGAGGCAAATTCCAGAATTCCAACATCAAGGAGAAAATATTGCAAGTTTCCAAAATAATACAATATTTAAAAACTTCTAAAATAAATTATCAATAAGCCTGAAATATGATATTCTGGATAGGAGAGGATCCAGAACTCCAAAGAAGAATCACTTACCCAGAAAAGCTATATAAAATATTTCAAGGGAAAAAAACAGGCAGTCAATGAAGTACAGGACTTTCAAGCATTTTTGATGAAAAAAAAAACAAGAGATGAATAGAAAATTTGACTCTCAAATACAATATTCAAGAGAATCAAAAAGAGAAACAGAGAAGAGAGATCAAGAACTTCAATAAGGTTAAACTGTTTCAATAAGGTTAAATTCCCATATGTGTGGAGATGATACTTGTAACTACTAAGAACTTTGTCATTTTTAGAGTATTTAGAAGCATACGCAGACGGAAGGTGACAGAGTGACTTGAATATAATGGTAGGATATTTAAAAATAATATTAAGGGGTGAGAAAGAGTAATGTATTGAAAGAATGAGAGAGACATAGAATGCAGTAAATTATCTCATATGAAAAAAGATGAAAAAGCTTTCACAGTGTAGGGGAAGTTGGAGAAGTTGGGTAGGGGAACACTTGAACTTTATTCTCATTGGAATTAGCTCAAAGAAGGAAGAACATATATGCTAAATTGAGTATAGACTTTTATCTTACCTTATATGAAAATAGGAGGAGAAGGGAATAAAAAAGGGGCTTAGAGTAACAGAAGAGAGGGAAAGTTGGGGAAGGAGGTCTTCAGAAGCAAAACACTTTTGAGGAAGGTGAGAATGAAAGAAGAGAGAGTAGAATAAACAGAGGAAGTGAGATGGAGGATAATAAACAATAATCATAATTGTGAACATAAATTACAAATCTTTCTAACAAAGACCTCATTTCTCAAATACTTAGAGAAATGAGTTAAATGTATACAATTTTAAGCCATTTTCCAATTGATAAATGGACTGATGGAGTCTGAATCTAGACCAAAGCATACTGTATTTCATTTTCTTTCTTTGTTTTTTGTTGTTTCCTTACTGATATTTACGACAAATGTTTTATGACTGCACATGTAAAATCTATGCTTGATTGTTTGCCATCTCAGTGAAGGAGGAGAAAAGGGAAGAAAATAGAGAATTTCAAACTCTTGTTTAAAGTTTAAAATTGTTTTAATGTAATCATGGAAAATAAAATATTATCAAGTAAAAAATTCAAAAAGAAATTTAATTCTAGGGGGCAACTGGGTTGCTCAGTGAATTGAGAGCTAGGCCTAAAGACAGGAAGTCCAAGGTTCAAATATGGCCTCTGTTATAGTGAAATCAGAGAAAGTATGAAGTGCCAGACAGAGGCAAAGAGAAAGGATTCATAACTCTGGAGTCAGTAACTTTCTTGTGTCAGTTAGTTCCTGTGCTTACTCTCTCTAGAGTTCCTGGTTTTCTTTCTGGAATCCCTGTCTGAGTGGATTATCTATCAAGCTTTTCAACAGCCAGGAAGAGGTTGAGTTTGGTAAACTGCACAGGTGGGCTGTGTAGTCAGATCATTACTCCCCTTCCTTTTGGATTTGTGTTGCTGAGACTCTACTGGATTCCTGCCAGATCATGAAGATATCAATTGTAAGATCTTCCTACAAACCCAGTGAACCTGTGTACCTTCTAGCTTTCCCTTATTCTTCATTCTACCAAAGAGGGCGAGATGTTGGATTCTGGTTAGGATATAATACAGTTAGTTGGGTAAATTTAGGTAGAGATCAGTATAGAAACCTGTTGAACCTTGGTGGGAGGAATTTAGTTTTACGCCAGTTAGATCATCCCACTCCCTTCCATTCCCTATCCCAGTTTATAATAAAATATAATAAAACCCTGTTTAACATTTTATTTGTTACCTTGTCAGTCTCTCAATGAATTCTTTCCCAGATATAAAGGATTTTGAATAACTGGCACAAGGACAATTATATCAAGAACATAGAAATCATCTAACCCCTCTTAATCATTTTACCAACAACCTATTAATATTAATTTAGTTATATATTTCATTTGGCAAGCGAGGTAGGTTGAATCTAGTAAGATTTGGGCAAAGATCAATAAGTTCAAGGGGTACTGTGAATAATCAGAACAGGGTGACAGGAACTTCTGGAATAATTCTGTCAGTCAGGAGCAGCTCACTTCAAAGTTCCATTTAGCTCAGCCTTCAATAGGCAGCTGTCCACAGTACTGAAGTGGGACTTTTAAACTTGACTGACACTGTGGGGACTTTAAAAATTAAAGACCATTTAAAACTTCAGGGTTAAGATAGCTGCAGAGTAGTTGCAGAACCCTTATTCTCCCCACCACTAACCTATATGATACAGCAAAAGAACAAAAAAAAAAAAAAAAGTTCGGATGAATGATGGGACTCCACAATAGGGGGCAGCATCAGAGGTATGCAGGATTAGTTTCCGGGAAGATGGTGGCTTAGACTGAGCAAATCTTAAAACCTCTGCACCCTCACACACTGAGACAGAAAACAATGCACTTCGAGAAGAAAGAAGATCAAATCTAATAACAGGACAGAGCAGGGGGAACCCTACTGCAGCATAACTAAAGAGGTATGCCAAGAAAAAGGCTTCAATTCTTGAAATGTCAGGACTGAGGGGGTATAAGGGGAATCCCAGGATCCCAGGACGCCTCCCCAACATGCTGTGCAGAGTCTCCAGCAGCCCCGGAAATCTCAGAGCTGGTGGGCACATCTGTTGGGAGAGAGGACCTTGCTGGCACAGGACTCAGGGAGTTAAACACAGGCACTGGAGAGGTGACTGGAGGAGAAAAACCAGAGAAACATAGCAAAAACACCCAGAAGATAGTGGCTTAGAGAAAGACAAACCCCAGACCTCAGACAGCTTGGCTTCCTCATACCGAGATAGAGAACTCAGGGCTTCAAGAGGAAAGAAAACCAGTTCAAACACAGTGGACAGTGCAGGGGTACCCCACTGCTGGAGAGCTCAGTTCAGCAAAAATTCTCCTTCTTGTCCCCCCCATGTTTTTTTTTTTGTCTCTTTGTTTGTTTTTCCCTCCCCTTGAGGTTTTAGCCTCAGGGCAGATTAAGCAGTAAAATTAATCCAATCAAATTGGGACATTAATGCACTGCTGGTGGAGTTGTGAACTGATCCAGCCATTCTGGATGGGAATTTGGATTTATGCCCAAAGAGCGATAAAAGAATGCCTGCCCTTTGATCCAGCCATACCGTTGCTGGGTTTGTACCCCAAAGAGATCATAGATAAACAGACTTGTACAAAAATATTTATAGCTGCTCTCTTTGTGGTGGCAAAAAAACTGGAAAGCAAGGGTATGCCCTTCAATTGGGGAATGGCTGAACAAATTGTGGTATATGTTGGTGATGGAATACTATTGTGCTCAAAGGAATAATAAACTGGAGGAATTCTATGTGAACTGGGAAGATGATGCAGAGTGAAAGGAACTGATGCAGAGTGAAAGGAGCAGAGCCAGAAGAACATTGTACACAGAGACTGATACACTGTGGTAAAATCGAATGTAATAGACTTTTGTACTAGCAGCAATGCAATGACCAAAGACAATTCTGAGGGATTTAAGGAAAAGAATGCTACCCACATTCAGAGAAGAACTACAGGAGTGGAAACACAGAAGAAAAACAACTGCTTGAACACTTTGGTTGATGAGGACATGATTGGGGATGTAGACCCAAAAAGACCACACCAATGTAACTGTCAATAATATGTAAATTAATCTTGATAGACCACACATGTTAAAACCAGTGGAAATGTGAGTTATCTACAGGGGAGGGGGAAAGGGCTTGAAGGGGTGAAGGGTAAAGTAAAAATATGAATTATGTAACCATGGAAAATTTTTCTAAAAATAAAAATTAAAAAAAAGGTACTAGGGATTTGGGCATTTCCATGCTATAAGGGGGTGAATTAGCTCTCACCAAAATGTGAGTTGATCAAACCACCCCAACCCCACCTACGGTATGAGAATAATAGACAATGAGCCAGAATTAGAGCAGTGTGGGGCAAAGTTTTTTTTAAGTTCTTTAAGTTCTTGGCAACTGAATAAGAACACCCCCGAGAGCAGCTATACATGAAACCCCAGGAGCTGAAGAGTGTCAACCTTGGGCAAAGAGAGCAGGGTGGGACAGCACACAGCAGAAAATACACAGACTCAAAAAGTAGCTTCAGGAAAAAACTGCTCCATAGCTCCATACCCAGATAGCCTGCCTTCTTCCCTCAGACTTCTGATGGAAGCAAAAACCAGCATAGTGATGGCTAGCAATGCTCAAGTAATACCAACCACCAAAAGTGACAAGAGAAAGGCCCTAACTCTGGATAAATTTTATGGAGAAAAAATCCAGAGCACAGAGGAAACAGCAGAGAAGGACAAACATGTAAATACATTCAAACCTTCCCCCCCAAAATGGAAATTGGTCACAAGCTCCTAAAGAGTTCCAATCTGAGATCATAAGAAAGGTGGAAGAGAATTGGCAAGAAAAGTGGGAAATAGTCCAAAAAGAAAAGAACACTTTAAAAGGAAGAATTTTGCAATTGGAAATTGAGGTCCAGAAATCAAATGAAATGATAAGCAAATTGAAGACCAGAAATTACAAGCTGGAAGCCATGAAGAGCCAGATAGACCAGACCAAAAAGGAAAATCAAAAGATTATAGCTGAAAACCAGTCTTTAAAAATTAGAAGTAGACAATTAGAAGCTAATGATATCTCAAGACAGAAATAATTAATAAAGGAAAGTCAAAAGACTGACAAAATAGGAAACATGAAATGTATCCCTGATAAGATGATAGACCAAGAAAACATGTCTAGAAGAAACAATTTGAGAATCATTTGGTCTTCCTGAAAAATCAGAGACAAATAGGAATCATGATATTACAATCATGATAATACAAAAAATTATCTAAGAAAATTGCCCTAATATCCTAGAACAAGAGGGCAATATAGATATTTTAAGAGGCGATAGAATACCCTGTACACTAAATCCTCAAAAGTCAACACTGAGGAATGTAATAGCCAAATTCAAGAGCTCCCAAGTTAAGGAGAAAATATTACAAGAAAGCAGAAAGAGAAAATTCAGATAGCAAGGAATAACAATCAGGATTACACTGGATATGGCAGCCTCCACACTACAAAACCTCAAGGCATGGAATATTGATATTCAGAAAGGCAAGAGAATTGGATCTATAACCAAGGATCACCTACCCATCAAAACTGAGTATATACTTCCAGGGGAAAGTATGGGCATTCAACAAAATAGAAGATTTCCAAGTATTTGTAAAGAAAAGACCATAACTAAGCAGAAAGTTTGATAACCAAGCACAAAAATCAAGAAAACATGAAAAGGTAAATAAGGAAGAAAGGAGAAAGAGAAAAAAAACAATTTTTAAAGGTCCTTCTTTAAGGGATTCAATAAGATCAAATTATTTATATTCCTATGTGGAAGAATGTTATTTGTAACTCTCAAAAATTGTATTCACTATTGTAGTAATTAAAAGAACTATTTATAGGGAAAGGTTGAGGTATTAAGTGGTCTAAGGGATACACAAAAAAAGAAAGAAAGAAAGAAAGAAAGAAAGAAAGAAAGAAAGAAAGAAAGAAAGAAAGAAAGAAAGGAAGGAAGAAAGAAAGAAAGGAAGGAAGAAAGAAAGAAAGAAAGAGGCAGAGTAATAGAAGATGGCACCCAGAGAAACTTGAAAGAATAAAAAAAAAAAGGATAATCTTTACCACGCAAAGAAGCGTATGGGAAGGGGAGGGGAAGAATGCTATTATAAGAAGGAAAGGAAGAGAGTGTTAATAGGTAATACTTAAACCTTACTCTCAGTGGAATCAATTCTGAGGGGGAAGAGCAGCTAGATCCATTGGGGTACCAAATTCTATCTTACCCTACAGGAAAAGTCAGGGGGAAAAAACCAAGGAGGGGAGTGAGGAATGGAGTACATAAAGAAAGGGAAATTGAGGGGGGAGGGAATATAATAGACCCTAAAAAATTACAAGGGGGGAACAAAAAGGAAGGGGGCAGAAGGGAATTAAAATTAGGGTAGGAATTAGGGGGACTGTTAGGGAAAGTTTTCACAAGTGTTGTTCATTATTATCAGATGGGAGCTATACCAGGAATACAAGGATGGTTCAACATTAGGAAAATGTATTATTGGTAATTTGGGGGTTCTTGAACTACATTTCCCTTGAGCCCACTGGCTGCCTGTCATTATGTGATGATGTAGATAGTTACGTGATGAAGTATACAGGAGGTTATAATTGAATGGCTGGTGTTCTACTTCCTCTTTCCTCCTGATCCAGCATGGTGGCAGCAGGTAACAGAGGGCCTTTTAAACTGACTAAACCAGAACAGCATGTGACTTCATTTTCTTTTGGCTACTAATAAATAATGAGATTAAATCAATCTTGCCCATTCTCAAATTTAATCATCAAAAGTGTAAAAAACTCCATTTAACTCACAAGCTGGGAGGTCTGTGACCCATGTGTGCTAAAGTGAGTGATGAATCAGAATTTACTGACTGCTTCCTGGGCAGTCCTAAGAAAAGCATCTGTTGTGATTGGACATGTAAACTAGGAGGAAGACACAGGAAGTGACGCAAAAGAAACCTCTTTAAAAGAGAGTTCAGTGAGTTCAACTGGTTTGTGTCTTGGATCTGAAGGACCTCATCTTGTTCCTGACTTGGACCTGAAGGAGCACTGGACCTGAGACCCTGAGACCTTGGTGATGCTGTTCTTAAATCTTTCCCTTAGAACTACATGTGGTGACTGAAGAAGACTGACTACCTTAGCCTCAGGAGAGTCCCTTGATTGAGATAAGCCCTCATGATTAAACCCCTTGTTAACTGACTTTTAGGCTCTCCAGTTGGGCCTCTGGAGCCCTGCCTGAGTAAAGCCCAGACTTCAATACAAATCTAATTCATTATGTTAGATCTCTTATACTACCCTCTTCTCATCTCTCTACTTCCACTCTCTCGCATATTTTGTAAATATATTACTAAAATCATTTTAGGAATTTTTATTTATTCAATTCCTTGGCAATCACACCTTTAAATATTAATATATCTGACCAAAAAACCCCTTTTCCCTCTTACATATATTACTTTTATTTCTTACAAAAAAAAAATTTGTACAATTGATGTAATGTGAAATGTTCTGAGAAGAAGATGGAGATCAACATGAGTGAAAACTGACAGTTATGAAATTTGGAATTTACCCAGATGCCATGAGCCAAGGGGCAAAAGGCAATTGCTGCCAACACTATAAAAGCTCTGGAGCTGATCCTTTCAGGGCTCTCATTCTTGAGAACAGGAACCTGGGTGGTGGGTGGATAGGCCCATAGACTTGCTCTAGTACCTGTATCCTATTGCCCTGATTATCAATTCATCTACTGCTGAATATAGCTGAGAGATATACATCAAACATCTAATTACCAGGAAGAACTTCATCAAACTTCACTCCACCTGGTCAAAGCCACAGCCAGGCCAGACCAGGGCTGGAGAGGGAGAAGGGACCTCTCCAGCCAGCTGCCAACTTAATTAACAACTGATTTTTCAACTTTAACACCTGTAGTCTAGTATAGCCATCCCCAACACCATCTTCCTCATCCTAGATCCTACTCATTGAGTTATTATAATTAAATCCTTGAACTTACTCAGATGAAAGCTATTATTATTCTAAGGATCAATTTGATAGTCCTGCATCCAAGGGGAAGGGGAATATTTCAGTTAAGCCACAGTCAACAGCCTTATTCCAACATCCTTAATAATTATTCTCACAATAAACATCTATCCATTAACCCAACCCCAAGCCAAGTTGCTAGAGAAGCTGTGTGAGTCAGTTCACAGGTTCTCACTCAGTTACTTAGGCTTGGGCACTGTAGGTGGGACTGGTGCTCAGCTGAGTGGTAAATATTGGTGGCCTGGTGTTCATTATCAATCTTTGGTGTTCGCCTAGGCTTTCCATCCTTACTCAGATCCTATACCATCTGAGGATCTTGGACCATCTCTTTATTAGGCCCATGTACAAAAGCACCATACCTCCCATAACATTGACCATATAAACAAGCAAACCAACAAAAATCATGTAATTAACTCAATGAATGCAGAAAAGCCTCTGACAAAATTCAACACCCATTCCTATTGAAAACACTAGAAAGTATAGGAATAGAAGTGCCTTTCCCAAAAATAATAAACAGTATATATCTAAAACCATCAATAAGCACCATCTGTAATGGGGATAAATTAGAAGCATTCCCAATAAGATTAGGAGGGAAACAAGGATTGTCATTATCACATTTATTATTTAACATTGTAATAGAAACCGTTGCAGTAGCAATTAGAGAATAAAAAGAAATTGAAGTTATTAAAATATGCAGTAAGGAGACTAAGCTATCACTCTTTGCAGATGAGATGATGGTCTACTTAAAAAATCCTAGAGAATCAACCAAAAAATAGTGGAAATAATTGACAACTTTAGCAAAGTAGCAGGATGCAAAATAAACCCACATAAATCATCAGCACTTCTAAATACTTCCAACATATTTCAGCAGCAAGAGTTAGAAAGAGAAATTCCATTTAAAATCACCCTAGACAATATAAAATACTTAGGAATCTATCTGACAAGATAAACACAGGAATTATACGAACACAACTACAAAACACTTTATGCACAATTTGAGCTAGATATAAACAATTGAAAAATATTTATTGTTCATGGGTACAATGAGCTAACGTAATAAAAATGAACATCTTACCCAAATTAATTTACTTATTTAGTTCCGTACCTATCAAATTACCAAGAAACATTTTTACTGAATTAGAAAAAAAAGGAACATAACAAAGTTCATTTGGAAGAAAAAAAGATTAAGAATATCAAGGGAAATAATGAAAAAAAAATTGATGGAAGGTGGCAGAGCAGTACCAGATCTTAAACTGTACTATAAAGCAACAGTCATCAAAACAATATGGTATTGAAGAGACAGAGGGGAGGATCAGTGGAATAGACTTGGGGTAAGTGACCTCAGCAAGCCAGTGTATGATAAAACCAAAGAGCCCAACTTATGGGACAAAAACCCACTATTTGATAAAAGTGCTGGGAAAATTTGAAAACAGTATGGGGGAGAGATAGGGTCTAGATCAACATCTCACATGCTATACCAAGATGAATTTAGAATGAGTAAATGACTTGAATATAAAGAAGGAAAATATAAGTAAATTAGGTGAGCATAGAATAGTACACTTGTCAGATTTTGGGGAAAGGAAAGATTTGAAAGCTAAGAAGGGTTAGAAAAAATTACAAAATGTAAAATAAATAATTTTGATTACAATAAATTAAAAAGGATTTATACAAACAAAACCAATGCAACCAAAATTAGAAGGGAAGGAAAAAATTGGGGAAAAATTCCTTATAATAAAAAACTCTGAGAAAGTTCTAATTACTCAAATATATAAGGAGCTAAATCAGTTGTACAAAAAATCAAGCCATTCCCCAGTTGATAAATGATCAAAGGACATGAATAGGCAATTTTCAGATAAAGAAATCAAAAGTATCAACAAATATATTAAAAAGTGTTCTTAATCTATTGTAATTAGAGAAATGCAAATCAAAACAACTCTGAGGTACCACCTCACACCTAGGAGATTATGTTGCATAACAGCAAAGGAAAGTGGTGAATGTTGGAAAGGATGTGGCAAAATTGGGACATTGATGCATTGCTGGTAGAGTTCTGAATTGATCTAATAATTCTTGATGGCAAATTGGAACTAGCCTCAAAGGACTCTAAAAGACTATCTGCATTTTGATCCAGTCATAGCACTGCTGAATTTATACCCCAAAGAGATCATAGGGGAAAAGATTTGTATGAAAATATAACCACAATCTTTGTGGTGGCAAAAAAAATTGTAAAATGAGGGAATGTCCTTCGATTTGGGAATGGCTGAACAAATTGTGGTATCTGTTGGTGATGAAATACTATTTTGCTCAAAGGAATAATGAATTGGAGGAATTGCATGTGAACTGGAATGACCTCCAGAAACTGATGCAGAGTGAAAGGAGCAGAAGAAGGAGAACATTGTATACAAAGACTGATACACTGTGGTATAATCAAACATAATGGACTTCTCTATTACCAGCAATGCAAGAATCCTTAACAAGTCTGATGGACTTATGAAAAAGAAACCTATCCACATTCAAAGGAAGAACTATGGGAGTAGAAACACAGAAGAAATATAACTGCTTGAACTCATAGGTTGATGGGGATATTTTTGGGGATGTAGTTGTTAAACGATTACCCTAGTTCAGTGATGGGCAAACTTTTTAAAGAGGGGTCCAAAGGAAAGGAAATGTTTATCTGTCAGTCTGTTTCCTTTTTTTATTTTTTTAAATTGTTTTATTTTTTAGAAAAATTTGCCATGGTCATATGATTCATGTTCTTACTTTCCCTTTCACCCCTTCTCTCCCAGAGCGGATGTGCATTTCTACTGGTTTTTACATGTGTGGTCTATCAAGACTTATTTACATATTATTGATAGTTGCATTGGTGTGGTTGTTTCAGGTCTACATCCCCAATTATGTCCTCATCAACCCATGTGTTCAAGCAGTTATTTTTCTTCTGTGTTTCCTCTCCTGTAGTTCTTCTTCTGAATGTGGGTAGTGTTCTTTTCCATAAATCCCTCAGAATTGTCCTGGGTCATTGCATTGCTGCTAGTACAAAAGTCCATTATATTTGATTTTACCACAGTGTATCACAATCTCTGTGTACAATGTTCTTCTGGCTCTGCTCCTTTCACTATGCTTCAATTCCTGGAGGTCTTTCCAGTTCACATGGAATTCCTCCAGTTCATTATTCCTTTGAGCAAAATAGAATTCCATCACCAGCATATAACACAATTTGTTCAGCCATTCCCCAGTTGAAGGGCACACCTTTGTTTTCCAGTTTTTTGCTACAACCTAAAGCACGGCTATAAATATTTTTGTACACGTCTTTTTATCTATGATCACTTTGGGGTACAAACCCAGCAATTGCATGGCTGAATCAAAGTGCAGGCAATCTTTTAGTGCTTTTTGGGCAAAATTCCCAATTGTTGTCCAGAATGGTTGGATCAATTCACAACTCCACGAGCAATGCATTAATGTTCCAATTTTGCCACATCCCCTCCAACATTTATTACTCTCCCCTGTTCTCATTTTAGTTAATCTACTAGGTATGAGGTGGTACCTCAGAGTTGTTTTGATTTGCCTTTTTCTAACTAGAGATTTAGAACACTTTCTCATATGCTTAATGATAGTTTTGATTTCTTTATCAGAAAATTTCCTATTCATGTCCCTTGCCCATTTATCAATTGGGGAATGGCTTGATTTTTTATACAATTGATTTAGCTCTTTGTATATTTGAGCAATTTGACCTCTGTCAGAATTTTTTATTATAAAGATTTTTCCCCCAGTTTGTTGTTTCCCTTCTGATTTTGGTTGCATTGTTTTTGTACAAAAGCTTTTTAATTTAATATAATCAAAATTATTTATTTTACATTTTGTAACTCTTGCTTGGTTTTAAAATCTTTTCTTTCCCAGAGATCTGACAAGTATACTATTCTGTGTTCTCTTAATTTATTTACAGTTTCCTTCTTTATATTTAAGTTATTCACCCATTCTTAATTTATCTTGGTGTACAGTGTGAGATGTTGATCTAAACCTAATCTCTCCCATATTATTTTCCAATTTTCCCAGCAGTTTTTGTCAAATAGTGGATTTTTGTCCCAAAATTTGGGCTCTTTGGGTTTATCATACACTGTCTGCTGATGTCACTTACCCCAAGTCTATTCCACTGATCCTCCCTTCTGTCTCTTAGCCAGTACCATATTGTTTTGATGACTGCTGCTTTATAGTATAGTTTAATATCTGGTATTGTTACACCACCTTCCTTCATGTTTTTTTTTCATTATTTCTCTTGATATTCTTGATCTTTTGTTCTTCCAAATGAACTTTGTTATAGTTTTTTTCTAATTCAGTAAAAAGTTTTTTGGTAGTTTGATAGGTATGGCACTAAATAAGTAAATTAATTTGCATAGAATGGTCATTTTTATTATGTTAGCTCTTCCTACCCACCAACAATCAATGTTTTTCCAATTGTTTAGATCTAGTTTTAATTGTTTGGAAAGTGTTTTGTAGTTGTGGTCCTATAATTCCTGTGTTTGTTTTGGTAGATAGATTCCTAGGTATTGCATATTGTTTAGGATGATTTTAAATAGTGTTTCTCTTTCTACCTCTTGCTGCTATGATGTATTGGAAATACATAGAAATGCTGATGATTTATGTGCATTTATTTTGTATCCTACAACTTTGTTAAAGTTGTTGATTATTTCTACTAGCTTCTTAGTTGATTCTCTAGGATTTTTCAAGTAGACCATCATATCATCTGCAAAGAGTGATTACTTAGTCTCTTCATTGCCTAT
Source organism: Gracilinanus agilis (assembly GCF_016433145.1). NCBI lineage: Eukaryota > Metazoa > Chordata > Mammalia > Didelphimorphia > Didelphidae > Gracilinanus > Gracilinanus agilis. Next base: position 302,186,227 of record NC_058133.1, read on the forward strand.
TTTAATACTTTCAATTTCTTTATTTCTTTTTCTTCTCTAATTGCTACTGCTAGTATTTCTAATACAATGTTAAATAATAGAGGTGATAATGGGCAACCTTGTTTCACGCCTGATCTTATTGGGAAGGCTTCTAATTTATTCCAGTTGCATATGATGCTTGTTGATGGTTTTAGATATATGCTGTTTATTATTTTTGGGAAAGACCATTTTATTCCTATTCTTTCTAGTGTTTTCAATAGGAAAGGGTGTTTCTAAGGCAACTCTTTTGAAGTTTCTTTGTATTGTATCCTAATCATTGTATTCATCAGATTAGGAATTTAGGAGTAATGTTGTTCAGTGGGATAGAACATTTCATGGGGCTGCAGCTGGCCCACAGGCTGTAGTTTGCCCATCACTGCCCTAGTACAACTATTAATAATATGGAAATAGGTCTTGATCAATGATATATGTGAAGCTCAGTGGAATTGCCTATCAGCTATGGGTTGGGGAGAGGGAAAGAACATGAATCATGTAACCATGGGAAAATATTCTAAATAAAAAATAAAAATAAAAAAATAAAGAACATTTAAAGAGTTGAAGTAGCACATGTTTAAGTTAAATTTTTTTTGTGATCTTATTTTAATCAAAGTGGCTACTAACAACACCTATCCCACATTATATTATACACTGATTCAACACTACAACATCATGGCCGGTGTTATGGTGAACATAATTTTGTTGTTCGTGTACAATAGCCTATTGTATATTTATTACTGTATATTTAAGTTGTTTTCAAATTTACATTATATGTTACTAAATCATGATTGTCTAAAACTTATAATGGGAAAAATAATTGAAATGATGTGTGCCTATTTGCCTTTGTTGTGTTTATGTTTTTTGGTGTTGTACAAGAGTAGATGAATGTTTTTTGGAACTGTCTGGAAACTAAAGGCTGTGTTTAAATGGTTGTACAGGGATTGTACAGCTTAGACAGATGCTATTGTTAATGCAGGCTAAGATTGATATTATGGAGCAATATTTTCAAACAGGGATGGTACCAGACAAGTATACTGCCTTTGGATTAAAGGATAATGAGATAGTTAAGAATGAGAAAGAAGGGAAGTTTAAGGGACAAGTGATATTGGAAAGAGAGACAGATGAATTTTACCACCAACCTACTAAAATGTATTTAGTTACATATTTCACCACAGATACTTCCTAACTGTGTGACCTAGCCCTTACTGCTTTTCTGCCTCAGAACCAATATGCAATATTGATTCTAAGATGGAAGATAAGGGTTTAGACAAAAAGAAATTCTATTATGTTTTTTAACAATTTCTTCATGAGCAATGGTATTAAAATAGCAAAAGCAAAAACAAAAACAAAGAAAATAAATGAAAATAATGCATTTTTAAGCTGTATTACCATCAACATAGCACTTTAATACTGATCAAGTTAAAATCATACAATTTTTTCATGGGTTATTAGTATTCTAATGTAAAAACATATTTTATTGTCATAAAAATTTGTTTAGGGATCTAAAAATTATTATGTTTAAACAATCTTTGCCCAAAGATTTATTTCATAAGACACTAACAAAATGCTCATCTAGTCTCTATTCTAAAACTGCTACACAGTTGAGTAAATTTTTAGATGTTACTAATTGTGAAAGGCCAATCAGAGAAATAGAGTCATGGGTAGGGCCTGTTATCTGGATTCTCTACGTGACCAATCCAGGCTGAGGCAGCCTTTGTGTTGGGTCCTGGTAACCTAACCCCTGAAAATCTGTGGTACCAGCAGATTGGTTAATCCAATTTAACCCCTCCCAGAGCCTCATTTTATAATTGGAAGTCATTGAGAGAAGTAGAGTCTGTAATAGATATTTTATCTGGATCCCATTATAAAATCATCAGCAAATAAAATTTTGTGTATGATTTTTCTGCACTGTCTGTCAGGATGCAGACAGAATGGCTTATCTAAGATAAAAATCTTGACTCCTTTTTTGACTCCTTTTATGATCCACACATTTTCTTATTGGAAAGCATTATAGCCTTATTAGAAAGTTTAAATTCTTAGCAAACCAGAAGTTAAAAGGTTAACAGTTTCTCTCCAAGACAGAAAAGCAGAAAATTAAGCTACCTGGCCTCTGAAACTGCTTCTAGACAGTCAAGGTCAAAATTAGATAAAGTTAGACAAGACTCCATCAAAGTAGGTGCTTTCTTTCTGAAAAATAATAAGATTCAATTTATAAGGAAATTTTTAACTATTCCCAGAATTAGCTTCCTAATCATAAGGTGGCTAAAATTCAGCCTTGATCTTGTTCTATTCAGGGCTTATCTTTACCTTGAAGCCACTGAGGCTCCTTTGTACTTTGACATGACCTAATTTGTAATTTCTGCGCAACTGAGAAGCTTCTTGGTGTTCTTTGTGTGAAATGAGTTTTGAAATCTGCATATATTAAACTTGAGACTCCATGGCAATTTGGAGCAGTCATGAGCTGACAGAAAGACAGTCTCCCACTTTCTTCTTTCTCACCTAAGCCATCCCTTATCAGATTCCTGGAGCTGTTGGATAGATTTCAACAATTAATTGACAATTTTATATAGCATCAAAACTAAATATTCCTTTCTACTTTTACCTCTTACCCAAAGGTCTGCTATCTGGGACCATTATTACCAAGTTTATTCTGACTTCCAAGGTTTTATAAATATTTAAAGATGACTTCCTTGGATACCTAATGTTTATTGTTCATACAAAATATCAAAGTTACTTTGGTTATTTCTGGCATTCTATAATGTTCAATATCTTAGATGCCCCTTCCCTTTATATGCTTTAGGTTGTTATTTTCTCCTCTCAAATGTGGGATTCTTAACTAAATACAATATTCGTCATGGGTTTTAGCCATAGTAGAATGTTGTATTCATTCTGTATAGTAAACCTTTTTAAATTTATCCTGAGGTTGTAGTAGCTTTTATTCTTAGAGATTGAACCAAATTTGAGATTATTTTTCACTACACCATTTTTTTATTCCAACAGTTTTCTGGACACACCTCCCTTTTCTATACTTTCAGAGTGGATTTTAAAAATTTCCATATGTCATTTTAGTTAACACAGGATTTGACTGATAAAATCCTGCTTGTCATCCTGTTTTGTATCAAAAGTATCTTTCTCACATAATACTTATACCTCTGAGTTTTATTACATCAGCAAATCTGCCAAGCTTGCATCATAGACAAAGTGGAAAAAAAGAAGCACTGGAAGGAAAAAGATATGACATAAATTACTCTTAATAATTGCTAATTTCTTAATTTTTCATTCCTTTGTCCTATTTTTCCTATCTTTTTTCTCACTACCAAAATATGATTGTAAAAGTAATTCATATTTTCTTAAAAGTAGATTAATTTTTATCCCTATTGTGCTATAAAATCATCATCCAGGGAAAGATAATTGTTAGTGACCATTGAAGAGGCAATAATATTTCTACAATTACTGAAAAAATGGTCCTTTCCAATTTGTATAAGTACTTGTGTGGTGGGAAATCCTAAGGAACCAATAGTAAATATATTGACTAGTGATTACACATTAAACATTAGCACCCAGGCTGCCAGGTTGACTCTAAAACCTAAGATTTCTATAATGGAATGAAGCCGGGATTTTGAAAAGGTGTAGGGGTTTTGAACAAGCTGGAGGAAAGGAGGTGTTGTGGCTATGTGATCCAGCTTTTGCCAAATATCCAAGGAGCTGTCAGTGTGGGATATCACTGAGAAGAAGATTCTTCAAGGAAATATTGTGGACTAGGTTGAGGAAAGGACTGGATTATATGTCAGTGGATAACAGATTTATCTACCTTACTCCCTAGAGCAGGGTTTGGATTAACTGGCTACTTTTGAACTTGTCCTGTAACATCTTTGACCAATTTGGAGCATCTCTCAACCTGTATTGTGAGAACCCCTCTTCAGCCCCTCCTAGTTTATTTAGAGACCAAATTAGTTAGAAATCTAGTTAGTTAAACTATTAGGTTATTGTTTAGAATAGAAATACACCTCTCCCTACTTCCCTCAGTTATTACAAATAAACCCAGTTTGTTAGCACTTCTTGTCTCTTCTTTTAGTTATAAAAAACCCACTTCATTGGTTTTCCCTGGTTGGCAGGTTGGCAGTTACTGACCAACTGCCATTCCCAAAATTCACATCCCTATTTCGTTTACCTGTGTTCCTCTGTCTATCTTTCCCTTGTGAGGTGTGAGGGCGTCTCAGTTTAATATTATTCCCCATTCCCAATATTCTCTTTTTCACTAAATTTAAAGTATAATTTTTTAATTTTTAATTTTCCCTCAATAATGTGTAAAAACAGTTTCCAACATTTTAGAAAGAATTTGATCCTCAAATTCTCTCCTTCCTCAGACCTGTCTAGATGGTAAGCAATCTCTGTCTCCTATAGACTTTATATGTGCAATCATAGAAACAGTTTTCCATACTAATTTGAAAAGTATAATTTTTTTTCAAAATTCTCATCAGGGTAATAACTCAAGGTTTTATTCATAATGTTAGCCTAGAGTGAACCACAATACAATGATGCATGTTAACCAACTTTTCTGACAATCTCACTGAAACAAAAACAAAGAAAAAAGATAAAAAGAAATATTAACCATTTTTTCTTTTAACTTTTGTTTTTTGTTTTGTTTTGTTTTGTTTTTTAAACCCTTGTGCTTCGGTGTATTGTCTCATAGGTGGAAGATTGGTAAGGGTGGGCAATGGGGGTCAAGTGACTTGCCCAGGGTCACACAGCTGGGAAGTGGCTGAGGCCGGGTTTGAACCTAGGACCTCCTGTCTCTAGGCCTGACTCTCATTCCACTGAGCTACCCAGCTTCCCCCTCTTTTAACTTTTAATACAGTTTTTCCTCTAACAATTTTACCATTCTTGGCTCTTCTCCTCCCACTAGAAAGTTCTCAGTATAAAACTAGATGATTTCACTAGCCATCTTTCTATTATCTTTGGGAATAGAATCAACATGAAAATTGGAAACTACTTTAATTGCTCTAGACTCCAGAAAGATTTTTGCTTTTCCCTAGTCTCATTTCAGACTTTCCCATCTCTACACCTCTACATTTTTCTCATTGACTTGGGTAAACAATCACATTTCTGCTTTTGAATGAACAGTTTATAAGTGACCTCTACCCCCACAGAGAGAAGAGATACTACACTTGCTTGCTTTGTCATACCTCTCCTTTAAATATTCATGTGTTATTTTGGTTTGGAATCCTTTGTGAATGTCTGGGATTATTATGAAATAGGAGAAAAGTGTCGTTTGGAGTGATGCTATGGTGACCCTTTAATGCCAAGTTAAGAAGCCTTCTCAGACTTAAAAAATAAAGGTGAGAACTTTGATGAAGATACTACAAAATTATTTTTCTTCCATCACATAACTAATTAGTATTAGGAAATATCAATAACAACTGATTGGTTTCTTTTTAAATAATGGAATTTATCATTTAAACGAATCAAGCAAATTAAAATGTTCAGGTCAAATGTTTTGACAAAATAAGTTTACATATTTTCTTCTGTGATAATAAGATTAAATCTGCCCTTCCCATCTTTAGGTTTAATCACCAAATGTGAAAACATCTCCATTTAACTCACAAGTTGGGTGGTCTGTGACCCATGGTTACAGTGACAAATCAGCTAGAATGACAAATCAGAATTTACTGATGGCCTCCTGGGCAATTCTAAGAAAAGTATCTGTTGTGATTGGACACATAAACTAAGAGGAGGCCACAGGAAGTGATGCAAAAGAGGACCCTTTAAAAAGGGACCTCAGTCAGCTGGGCTCTCTCTTCTGGTTCATGAATGGGACCTGAAGGAGCTCTTCTGGTTCCTGACTAGACTTCGAGGAGGTCTGAAGCTCATGAGACTGTTCCACGTGGTCAGTGTTAATACTGAATCTGCCTGAACTTCTCTTAAGGAACTTCCTTTTAATAGAGACTCTATGACTGAGGCTTTTGCTTCATTTGCCTTCAAGGCCTCTGGCTTCCTGGCCTTAGGACCAAGGCCAGATTTCCCTCGACTGAGGGTTGATTAGATCTACCTGGATTGAACTAGGGGATCAGAGAAAATTTACTGTGTTAGATTACTTATCCTATCTTATCCTCTCTCTTATTTCCTTATTTCTACTTCCTCTTCTCATTTGTAAATAAATTTCCATAAAAGTCCTTTTAACTTGAAATTAATCTTTAATTGAGGACTGATAATTGTTCAATCCCCTGGTGACCAACCTTTTAATATTTACCCAATCAAAACCCCTTTCCCTCCTTAAACTTCTAAATATGTTTTTTTTCTTTAAACACAATTCTAATTTTCTCTCTGCTTCAAATTTGAACCATTTTGCATCTGTAATAAATACATTCTCCCAGAGGATTCATCCCTAATAAATTTGCTCTTACTTTAGGATTTTTATTTATTTATACTCCTTTTCTAATAAGAGACTTAAAAATCCCAAATACAGAGACTGCCTTCAGGTTGTTACCTTCATTATAAGGAAAAGAAAAATTAAGAAATTCACAGCCATTCTTAAATGTCACTCTTTTCTTTTCATCAGCAAGTTATTATTCTCTCTCAAAGAACTATGGAAATGGATTGATTAGCCTTCTCTGCTAAATCAACTTTTAGCTACCAGCCTAAAAAGTTTCAATTTCAAAGCTTAGCTCAGATTACTATCTCTTACTCTTTTCATGGCCTTGCATCCCAAATGTCATTCCATTTCAGAAATGGATTTGATAGTCTTGGATCTGTACTTACTGTTCCAAGGTAGTAGAAATGATTGCCTGTAATCATTTGCAATAAATGCTAGACTCTTCCCATTTTTTGCAGTTGATATCTTCATCTTTCTTTTATAACCTGGATAACACACACTTGTCTCATAATGCTACCAAATAATTGGCCTTGAGAAAGACGCTTATGGAAGATTCTTTTTGCATGAAATTCAAGTGGTGCCTCACAGTAAAATCACAGAGTAATGTGTCCATAACAACAACAACAACAAAAAATGTACCAGAAATGAAAGTTGCATTTTTATTTTTTTAATAGTAGTGGATTATGTTACTCAAGTGTGGTTTTTCCAGTAAATCTCTATCTACACTGAACATTTTTATTTCTAAACTGAAAGAAAAATATCTAAGGAGTAGATTTCAGATCATCTATACAATGATAAAAAAATAAATAAATAACATAGACATCCAGAACAAAAACATGAATGCTCAACAATATTTTCCTAAGTCATTTTTCTCCAATATAATGTGGAATTTCATAAGGGCTGCATGAATTTCTAAGAAATGAGGTTTCTCTAATTGAAAGAAGGAATTGAACTATCCACTAGCCATAAATCTCAGAGATATTTAGGAGAAAGGAGATGAGGACACAGCAGAGATACAAGCTAATGGCAGGTGAAAGGTATTACTGCCCTGGATGAACATATAATTATGAACAGTTGAGTTGTTAGCACTGCTAGAATCTGGTGGATTTTTCAAATATCTACTTTCTCTAATGTGAAATGTGGGGGAAAGTTGTTGAGAGACATCTTCTTTCTTTTCTTCCTTTCTCTTCCTTCCATTTAAGTCAAACTGTAGTGTTTGGTGTGGTTTATAAGATTGATTTTCATTTATAAGTTAATAATAAAAATAAAATGACTAAAAATATCTTTATCCTTTGGTTTGGTTTCTACTGCTAAGCACATAGAGCAAGATAGTAATTTACAAAAGGAAAAACTCCATTTCTACAAAAATATTTATAAAAGCTTTTTTTCTGATAGCATAGACTTGGAACCAAAATAGATGCTCATCCAATTTGAAATGGAGAAGCAAATTGAAATAAACAATTGAAATATACTAGTTCAATTTTTTAAAGAAATGACAAACATGGTGAATATAGTAAAACATATAGAGGACCAGCTCTATATGGTAGGGGTCCTGAGTGGCGTTTTACGGTGTCGGATTGCTAAGACAGGAAAAAGAAACTGAGAACAGCCGAACTAGAGGTTAGCCCATGCTGATCCCACGCTATGGGATTTTTGACTTTATTTTATACTGGTTTCAAGCAAAGAACACAAAGAAAGAATCACAGCTGTGAAGGGGGTTATAAATCATACACAATTCATTAAAGCCTAAAAAATAGAGATATGGGTACAAAGACAAGGGCCAAGTTCCAACCACCAATTAGTAGGGGATAATTCCGGAAGCAGAAATAAATTTCATGGAGATGTTTACTAATTGCGTTCTGCCTTGATTTACAGATCTGCACCTGGTCAGATAGTCTGGACTAAATTGTCCGGCTCCAGTCCTTATCTAAGTAATATATTTTTTAGGTTTCAGGCTTCTTAATTGTCAAGGAGAGAAATTGTCAAGGAGACAATTGACCAGGACCAAACACAAAGACTGCCTCAGCCTGGATTGGTCACGTAGGGAATCCAGATAACAGGCCCTAAATTTGACCCTATTTCTCCAATTGGCTCTTTACATCTAATGGCTTTCAACATATAACAAAGTCAGCATTTGATTCCTATTCACATTGTTATGCCCCAATATAAATCTAGATTCCCCCAGTTTAGAAATTGTTTGCTACTCTTAGTACCACACATGGGAATCTCTAATTCATGGATTCTACGACCAATTTTTTGGTCCCTTCAAAAATTTTTCTTCAACTAGATTAGCTCTCTTCTCATAACTTTCTTTTTTTTTAACCCTTGTACTTCAAAGAAGGCATATTAAAATATATTTAGCATTGCTTCTTTGTACAAATGTGTATTCAATAGTGTATACCACTAAGTATCGGATATTTTTAATGCATTCACTGCTTTAGTTTCTTACGAGCCCATTACAACGGATTTTTATTTTCTGTAAGTGAAGAGGAAAGAATACTGGGGAAAGAGAGGCAATATGAAAACAAAAATGGAATTAAAAGTTTATTATAAAATGATTAAAGAGTTTTAACAGAGGAATGGAGCCATGATGGCAAAGAAGGTACAGAAACCTCCCTGATCTCAACCAAATAACCCTCCAAAACACTATGATATAACAACTACAAATGACTTCTAGAAGAGTATATGCCACACAAATATGGGATGAAATAATTTTTTAGCCCAGAGAAAATTAGATGGCCAGCATAAAAAGTCAATCACATCAAGGAGGAAGTAGAATGGAAAGCAGCATACAAAGGCACAACCCAGTGACAACAGGCTTCACAAAAAAAATGTGAAGCTTGGAAGAGTTCTCCCTTCACCATAATTACAGGGACCAGTTACTTTACAGGGACTTTAACAACTTTCTTGAAGATAAAAGAAAAGAAAAAGAATGATGGAATATGAGCAAACAAAAAAAAAAAAAGAAAAAATTCAACATAGAAAGTTATTTTGGTAACAGGGAGGCAAAAAAAAAAAATAAAACAACTCAGAAAAAGACAACAAAGTCAATATTTCTGCATCCAGAGTCTTAAAGAAAAATGCAAATGGACTCAAACTTAAAATGAATAAACGCAAAATTTTTAAAAATGATTTTTAAAATAAAATAAGAAAAGTAGAAGAAAAGTTCAGAAAAGAAATGAGAGTGATGCAGGGTAATCATGAAAAATGTCAACAGCTTGGTAAAGGAGGCACAAAAAATAATGAAGAAATTAATAACTTTAAATAGTTTAGGACAATTGGTAAAAGAGACAAAAATGTCTACTGAAGAGAAGAGCTACTTCACAAACAGAATTGGCCATATGGAAAAAGATACATGATAATACACTAATGAGAATTTCTGTTAGAAATAGAACTAAAAAAAATAAAAAGAACAAATAAAAAATTTTTATTCAGAGGGAGTTCCAGGTTAAGATGGCGGCAGAAGAAAAATCAGCTCTTAACCTCTCCTGACTGAAACACACAGGACTTCTCAAGGCGACATAAAAACAAACCCAGTCGAAAGGAGGGACCCCACAACAGGGTGCAGCGTGGAAGGTACGTGGAATCGGGGCATTTCCATGCTATAAAGGGGTGAAACAGCTCTCACTAAATCGCGGGCTGAGAAACCACCCCACCCCTACCCCCTCCACACACACTACCTGCAGTGCTGAAGACAGGTCAAAAGAAATAGAGCAAGTTTGGGGCACCCATCGAGTCATTGGCAGCTTCAGGGCCTGTTCCTGAGAGCAGCAAGATTTAGGACCCCAAAAAGCTAAAGAACGCACACGGACTCTGAGTGCAGACACAGAGCCCAGGCACGGGAGGAGACGTGGGCGGAGGCGGACACAGGCTGGAGCGAAGGCTCTGAAACCCTTAGTGGGGAACCAGTGCGGACGGGTATTCGACTGTGGAAGCAGCTCCCTGAGACTTGTAAAGGAACCTCCTGCAGAGGATCAAGCAAGAGGGTCCACCAGGGGGCTTGACATTGGAAAAAAACAGACCTCAGACCTCAGGAGCCAAAAGACCGCAGACAGACCCTGAGCTCGAGGACAAAGCTGAGAAGCTGCTGGGCTAATGATGGCTACCCAGAATCAGGAAGTCCAAAAGAGAGAGAGAAAGATTAACAACAAGAAAAAGAAATCTTTAACACTCAACAACTTTTACACAGAGAAAATCCAGACCACCGAGCAATCAGAAGAGGAGAAAAAACAAGCAATCACACCCGATCCCTCCAAAGATAAGGAAAACTGGTCACAAGCTCTTGAAATGTTCAAAACTGAGATGATGAGAAAGTTGGAAAAGATTTGGTCAGAGAAATGGGAAGTAGCTCAAAAGGAAATCAGGCAAGAAAATAACAATTTAAAAGGCAGAATTTCGACTTCCGGTTAAGATGGCGGCAGAGTAAGGAGCAGCTGCTCGATCTCTCCTGACCGAACCACACAGGACCCCTCAAGGGGAAATAAAAACGAGTCCAGAGGAACGAAGGAACCCCACAACAGGGCGCAGCATTGAAGGTACACAGAATCGGGGCATTTCCACGCTATAAAGGGGTGAAACAGCTCTCACTAGAACGCGAGAGGAAGAAGCCCCTCCCCCAGCCCCCACACCACACAAGTGGGTAAACAGAACTGGGGCAACCAGATAATCACTGGCAGCCCCGAGCCTGTACCTGTGTGCTACAAGAGGAGGGACCCCAAGTGGCTGGGGAACTTTCCCAGAGCACCCACATGGGTGAAGGCACCGCCTCGGGCCTGGACAAAGGCCCCTAAAACACGGCCTTTCCCAAGCTCTGAAGGCATCACCTCAGGGGCGAATAAAGATCTCCAGCCCACTAACTTTCACTACCTTCTGCGGGGGTGAAAGCAGGGCCCTAAGAGCATCAGCGCAGGCAAAGGCAGTGCCCTAGGCTTAAATAACAATCTCCAGCCCAGGCTTGGACCTCCAGTGAGGACCCGGTGCAGACCTGAGCGTGGCTGTGGAAGCAGCCCCAAAGACTGCTGAAGGAGCCTCGGGCAGAGGGGCAGACCGGGAACTACCAGGAGGCCTGACCCCGAGGACAAGGAGATTGGAGCCCCCCCGGAGCTTGCAAGGCACAAGCAGACCCTGAGTGCAAAGACAAAGCTGAAAAGGGGCGAGGCTAACAATGGCCAGCAATAAGGAAGTCCAGAAGAAAAAGACTATCAAGAGAAATTCTGGAACACTGGACAACTTCTACACAGAGAAAATCCAGACAACAGAGGAGGGAAAACAAAAATCCAAACCTCCCCAAAAAAATGAAAGCTGGTCACAAGCTATGGAAGAATTTAAAAATGAAATGCTGAGGAAGATGGAAGAAATCTGGCAAGAAAATAACAGTTTAAAAGGCAGAATTTCGCAATTGGAAAGTGAGACAAGACAACTGAAGACCAAAAATGACCAGATTGAAAAGGAAAACTAAAACATTAAAGCCGAAAACCAGTCCTTAAAGGCTAGAATCGAACATTTAGAAACCAATGATCTCTCAAGACAACAAGAACAAATAAAACAAAGTCAAAAGACTGATAAAATAGAAGGAAACATGAAATATCTCAAGGAGAGAGTGACAGACCAAGAAAACCGGTCTAGAAGAGATAACTTGAGAATCATTGGTATTCCAGAAAAGGCAGAAATTAATAGAAACTTGGACTCCATACTCAAAGAAATTATTCAGCAAAATTGCCCTGAAGTTCTACAACAAGAGGGCAATATAGACATTGAAAGGATCCATAGAACATCCTCTACACTGGAACCAGAAAAGTCAACACCCAGAAATATAATAGCGAAATTGAAGAGCTTTCGAGTCAAAGAAAAAATCTTACAAGAAGCCAGAAAGAAACAATTCAAATATCAAGCAGCACCAATCAGGATCACACAGGATCTGGCAGCCTCCACGCTAAAAGACCTCAAAGCTTAGAATATGATATTCAGAAAGGCAAGAGAGATGGGCCTGTAACCACGGATCAACTACCCATCAAAATTGACTATATACTTCCAGGGGAATGTACGGGCATTCAACAAAATTGAAGATTTCCAGGTATTTGCACAGAAAAGACCAGGGCTGAATGGAAAGTTTCATATCCAACCACAAAAATTGAGAGAAGCATGAAAAGGTAAAAAAGAAACAGAGGGGAAAGAAAGAAAACTCATAATTTTTTGAAATTTTCCTTTTTAAGGACCTCAGTAAGATCTAATTATATGTATTCCTATGTAGAGAAATGCTATGTATAATTCTCTGTAGTTAACTCTATTCACTATTAAGTATTCACTATTACAGTGGTTGGAAGAATGATTTATGGGGAGAGGGTGGAGTGCTGAATGGTCTAAGATGATATGGGGGCTGGTAAAGAGGAGGGTAAATGGAGGGGGACACCAGGAGAAACTTGAGAGAATAATAAAAATAGGATATTCTAATACACAAAAAGAGGCCATAGGATCGGGAGGGGACAAATACTATTATAAGAAGGAGAGGAAGAGAGCATCAAGAGGTAATTTTTAAACCTTACTCTCAGTGTAATCAACTCGGAGAGGGAAGAGTAGCTATACTATCCATTGGGATATAAAACTCTATCTAACACTACTGAGAAAGTCAGAAGGGATAAAACAAGAGGATCAGGGGAGGGGAGAGGTAAAAAAAAGGAGGAGAGAAGAAGGGGGAGGGAATTTATTAGGCCTTCAAAAACAAAAAGAGGGGAATAACAAGGGAGGGGGTAGAAAGGGAAATCAATCAAGGGAGGGGATAAGGGATACCAGCTTAATAGCAAAACACTGGTTTAAAAGGAAATAGTTTAAGAAGGGGTAGGAATAGGGGAGAAAACAAAAATGTCACCAAATGTGCAGCTGATAATTATAACGCTGAATGTGAATGGGATGAACTCTCACATAAAATGGAAGCAAATAGCAGAGTGGATTAGAAACCAAAATCCCACCATATGTTGTCCACAAGAAACACAAATGAGGCGGGTAGACATACACAAGTTTAAGGTTCAGGGCTTGAACAAAATCTTTTGGGCGTCAAATGAGAAAAAGAAGGCAGGAGTGGCTATTGTGATTTCTGACAAAGCCAAAGTAAAAATAGATATGATTAAAAAAGATAGAGAAAGTCATTACATCCTGATTAAAGGCAGTATAAACAATGAGGAAATAACGCTGCCCAATATATATGCACCAAGTGGCATAGCATCCAAATTCATGAAGGAGAAACTGGCAGAGCTCAAGAAGGAAATAGATAGTAAAACCATAATAGTGGGATATCTAAATATTCCTCTTTCAGATCTAGATAAATCAAACCATAAAATAAATAAGAAAGAGGTAAGAGAGGTGAATGAAGTCCTAGAAAAATTAGATTTAATTGATATGTGGAGAAAAATAAATAGTGACAAAAGGAATACAACTTCTTTTCAGCTGCACATGGCACATTCACAAAGATTGACCATGTTATAGAGCATAGAACCATTGCAAACAAATGCAAAAGAGCAGAAATAATAAATGTAATCTTCTCAGATCATAATGCAATAAAAATAATAATCAGTAAGGGCACCTGGACAGGAACATCAAAAACTAATTGGAAATTAAATGATATGATTCTCCAAAACCAATTTGTCAAAGAAGGAAGCATAGAAACAATCAACAATTTCATTGAAGAAAATGACAATGATGAGACATCCTACCAAACTCTGTGGGATGCGGCCAAGGCAGTACTCAGGGGGAAATTTATATCCTTGAGTGCATATATTAACAAATTAAGGAGGGCAGAGATTAATGAATTGGGCATGCAACTTAAAAAATAAGAAAGCAAGCAAATTAAAAATCCCTAGATGAAAACTAAATTAGAAATACTAAAAACCAAGGGAGAAATTAATAAAATTGAAAGTAAAAGTACTATTGAATTAATAAATAAGAGTAGAAGCTGGTATTTTGAAAAAAAAACAGATAAAATAGACAAAGTACTGGTCAATCTAATAAAAAAGGAAAGAAGAAAACCAAATTGACAGTATCAAAAATGGAAAGGGAGACCTCACCTCTAATGAAGGGGAAATTAAGGCAATCATTAAAAACTATTTCACCCAATTATATGGCAATAAATATAGCAATCTAAGAGAAATGGATGAATACTTACAAAAATATAAACTGCCTAGATTAACAGCAGAAGAAATAGAATACCTAAATAATCCCATATCAGAAAAAGAAATTGAACAAGCCATCAAAGAACTCCCCAAGAAAAAATCGCCAGGGCCTGATGGATTCACAAGTGAATTCTATCAGACATTCAAAGAGCAACTGATCCCAATACTATACAAATTATTTGATATGATAAGCAAAGAAGGAGTCCTACCAAATTCCTTTTATGACACACATATGGTACTGATTCCAAAGCCAGGGAGATCAAAAACAGAGAAAGAAAACTACAGACCAATCTCCCTAATGAACATAGAAGCAAAAATCTTAAATAGAATACTAGCAAAGAGACTCCAGCAAGTAATTAAGAAGATCATCCACCATGATCAGGTCGGATTTATACCAGGAATGCAAGGGTGGTTCAACATTAGGAAAACCATCCACATAATTGATCATATCAACAGTCTAACAAACAAAAATCACATGATTATCTCAATAGATGCTGAAAAAGCCTTTGACAAAATACAGCATCCATTCCTATTGAAAACACTGAAAAGTATAGGAATAGAAGGACCCTTCCTAAAAATAATGAACAGTATATACCTAAAACCATCAACAAGCATTATATGCAATGGGGATAAATTAGAAGCCTTCCCAATAAGATCAGGTGTGAAACAAGAATGTCCATTATCACCTTTATTATTCAACATAGTACTAGAAACACTAGCAGTAGCAATTAGAGGAGAAAAAGTAATTGAAGGTATAAAAGTGGGCAAAGAGGAGACTAAGCTATCACTCTTTGCAGAGGATATGATGGTATACTTAAAAAATCCTAGAGAATCCACTAAGAAGCTTGTAGAAATAATCAACAACTTTAGCAAAGTTGCAGGATACAAAATAAATGCACATAAATCATCAGCATTTCCATACATTTCCAACACATTAGAGCAGCAAGAGGTAGAAAGAGAAACACCATTTAAAATTACCCTAGACAATACAAAATACTTGGGAATCTATCTACCAAAACAAACACAGCAATTATATGAAAACAACTACAAAACACTTTCCAAACAAATAAAACTGGATCTAAACAACTGTAAAGCCATTGATTGCTCATGGGTAGGACGAGCTAGCATAATAAAAATGACCATTCTACCCAAATTAATTTACCTACTTAGTACCATACCTATCAAACCACCAAAAAATTTCTTTACTGAATTAGAAAAAACTATAACAAATTTCATTTGGAATAACAAAAGATCAAGAATATCAAGGGAAAGATTGAAAAAAAATGTGAAGGAAGGGGGCCTAGCAGTACCAGATATTAAACTATACTATAAAGCAGCAGTCATCAAAACAATATCGTACTGACTAAGAGACAGAGGAGAGGATCAGTGGAATAGACTTGGGGTAAATGACATCAGCAAGACAGTGTATGATAAACCCAAAGAGCCCAACTTTTTGGACATGAATCCACTATTTGACAAAAACTGCTGGGAAATTTGGAAAACAATATGGGAGAGATTAGGGTTAGATCAACATCTCACACCCTACACCAAGATAAATTCAGAATGGGTGAATGACTTGAATATAAGGAGGGAAACTATAAATAAGTTAACTGAACAGAGAATAGTATACTTACCAGATCTCTGGGAAAGGAAAGACTTTAAAACCAAGGAAGAGTTAGAGAAAATTACAAAATGTAAATTAAATGGTTTTGATTATATTTAGCTAAAAAGCTTTTGTACAAACAAAAACAATGTAGTCAAAATCAGAAGGGAAACAAAAAATTGGGAAAATATCTTTATAACAAAAAACTCTGACAGGGGTCTAATTACTTAAATATACAAGGAGTTAAATCAATTGTATAAAAAATCAAGCCATTCCCCAATTGATAAATGGGCAAGAGACATGAATAGGCAATTTTCAGGTAAAGAAATCAAAAGTATCAATAAGCACATGAGAAAGTGCTCTAAATCTCTAATAATTAGAGAAATGCAAATGAAAACAACTCTGAGGTATCACCTCACACCTAGCAGATTGGCTAAAATGAAAGAAGGAGAGAGTAATGAATGCTGGAGGGGATGTGGCAAAATTGGGACATTAATGCATTGCTGGTGGAGTTGTGAATTGATCCAACCATTCTGGCTGGCAATTTGGAACTATGCTCAAAGGGCTATAAAAGACTGCCTGCCCTTTGATCCAGCCATACCATTGTTGGGTTTGTACCCCAAAGAGATCATAGACAAACAGACTTGTACAAAAATATTTATAGCTGCGCTTTTTGTGGTGACAAAAAACTGGAAAAGAAGGGTATGTCCTTCAATTGGGGAATGGCTGGACAAATTATGGTATATGCTTGTGATGGAATACTATTGTGCTAAAAGGAATAACAAACTGGAGAAGTTCCAGGTGAACTGGAAAGACATCCTGGAACTGATGCAGAGTGAAAGGAGCAGAGCCAGAAGAACATTGTACACAGAGACTGATATACTGTGGTAAAATCGAATGTAATGGACCTCTGTACCAGCAGCAATGCAATGACCCAAGACAATTCTGAGGGATTTATGGTAAAGAATTCTACCCACATTCAGAAGAAGGACTGCAGGAGAGGAAACATATAAGAAAAACAGCTGCTTGAATGCATGGGTTGGGGTGGACACGATTGAGGATGTGGACTCGAAACTACCACACCAATGCAACTACCAACAATTTGGAAATAGGTCTTGATCAGGGACACATGATAAAACCAGTGGAAATGTGTGTCAGCCATGGGTGGGGGGAATGCGGGGGGTGAGGGGGAAAGTAGGAGCATGAATTATGTAGCCATGTTAAAAATGAATATTAATAAATTTTTAAAATCAAAAAAAAATTTTAATTAAAGACTAAGTTGGAAATTCTTAAAGTTAGAGATATTAATAAAATTGAAAGTAAGAAAAACATTGAAATAATGCTTAAACTAGGAGTCAGCTTTATGAAAAAAAATAAAATTGATAGTCTTGGTTATTTTGATTAAAAAGAGAAAGAAGAAAATGAAATAAGCAGTATCAAAAATGAAAAGGGTGTATTCACCTCCATTGAAGAGGAAAGTAAAGTAACCATTAGGAGTTATTTTGCCCAATGTTGCTAATAAATCTGGCAATCTAAGTGAAATGGATGGATATTTACAAAAATATAAATTGACCAGGTTACCAAAAAGAGGAGATAGAGCAATCCTCAGAAAAAGACATTAAACAAGCCATCAATGAACTTTGTAAGAAAAAATTCCTAGGAGCAAATGGATTCAAAAGTGAATTCTAGGGGGCAGCTGGGTAGCTCAGTGGATTGAGAGCCAGGCCTGGAGATGGGAGGTCCTAGGTTCAAATCCGGCCTCAGACACTTCCCAGCTGTGTGACCCTGGGCAAGTCACTTGACCCCCATTGCCTACCCTTACCACTCTTCCACCTATAAGTCAATACACAGAAATTAAGGGTTTAAAAATAAAAAAAAAATTTTTTTAAAGTGAATTCTATCAAATATTAAAAGAATGATTAATCACAAAACTACATAAACTATTTGGGAAAATAGGCAGAGAGAAATCCTACAAAATTATTTGTACGAAACTAATATAGTACTGTTACTCTAAGTCAAGAAGAGCAAAAACAGAGAAATAAAATTATAGGTCAACTTCATTAATGAATATAAATGCAAAAATTTTAAATAAGATAATAGCAATGAGACTACACCAATATATCACAAGGATAATTTACAATGACTAGGTGGGACTTACAACAGGAATACTGGGCTGGTTTAATATTAGGAAAACTATCAGCATAATTGACCATATCAATAACCAAACTAACATAAATAATATCTAACATAGAAATCTAACATAGAAATCAAATAACATATTAATAACCAAACTAACAGAAACATGATTATCTCAATGAATGCAGAAAGTCTTCCACAAACTACAACACCCATTCTTTTTAAAAATACTTGAAAGTATGAAAATAAATGGATCATTCCTAAAGATGATAAGTAGTATCTACCTAAAACCATCAGGAAGTATCATCTGCAATAGGGATAATTTAAAAGCTGACCAAATGAGATCAGAAGTGAAACAAGAATGAGAATTTCCACCATTATTTAATATTCTATTAGAAATGCTAGCTTTTGCAATAAGGAAAGAAAAAGAAATTGAAGCAAAGGAGGAAACTAAATTATTGCTCTTTGTATATGATATGATGGTATACTAAAAGAATCCTAGAGAATAAACTAAAATTTTAGTTGAAATAATTAATAAATCTAGTAAATTGGAAGGTTTGAAAATAAATCCATACAAATCAGCAGCATTCCTACATATAACCAATAAAGTCCAGCAGCAAGAGTTAGAAAGAAATTGCATTTAAAATCACTCCAAATGTTATAAAATACCTGGGACTCTACTTGCCAAGATATAAATAAGACTTATATAAACAGAATTATAAAACAGTTTTCACACAAATAAAGTCAGTAAAACGGGGATTCTCTGCTAACACTGGGTGACTGTATGCTGTCACATATATATCATATTTGCTGCTTGTTTGCTTAAGATTTGATTCTTAAATTTACATATTAATCTAACCCAAGATGTTCCATTGTACAAAGTCACTTTCAGTTATTATGTTTTTGTTATTAGCTATATGTTCTATTAAAAAAAATGAATTATGTATACTAGTACCATGGATGATGGCCACATTAGGGGGAAACATAGCTCACTTTTGAGTGAGAAACCTTTTGTTATGCTTCTCTTTGGCTGACTCATTGTCAAATGGGACATGCAATATGAATTGCTGATTTTAATCCAGAGATACTATTACTAGGTTTGTATCCCAAAGAGACTAAAAATATATGGGGGGGGGGGGGAGTGTGGTTGGGAAGAGTAACTACATGTAAAAAAAATATTTAAAGTAGCTTTGAAATGGTTGAGTAAATTATAGTATAGGATTTTAATTGAATGTTATTGTACTATAAGAAATGATGAGCAAGAGGAGCTCAAAAATCTTACAAGAACTGAAGCAATAAAATAAGCAAGCCAGGAGAACATTGTACACAGTGAGAAATACTGCACATTTAAAAACTGTAAATAACCTAGCTACTCTCAGTAATACAATAATCTAAAATAATCCCAAAGAACTCATTATAAAAATATAAAATGCCTCTGCTTCCAGGGGAAGAATTGATGGGCTCTGAATCCAGACGAAAGCAATTTTTTTTTCATTTTCTTCATTTTAGGGGTGTTTTAATTTCTTTCCACAAAATAATTAATATAGAAAAATGTTATACATAATTTTACATGAAAAATCTATGCCCAATTACTTACCATGTCAGTAGGGGAATGTGGGGGGAGGAGAGAATTTCAGAATCAAAATTATTTTTCAAAATTGTTGAGTGTTTTATATATATTTGAGGAAAAATAAAATTGGAAAAAATTGCCCATCAATATTATCATTCCTCATTGTTCAGCAACTTGAATAGAGTCAATAGATGAAAAAAGGAAATTCAAAAAGTTGTAAAAATAAAGTTCTAAAAATCAATGCTGGAATCATGAAAAAATGCATGGAAATGAATTCAGGACCTTCTATTTCTCCTACACCCCAAAAAGTATTTGTCCAAATTGACATTTTCACATTGTAAAATTTAAACTGTATTGGATTGTCAATATGTCCTGATGCCTGTGGTGATTCTAAGCTTTTCTATTACAGTCCAGTTCTCTTAATGGAACCCCAATGGTAGGAATATGGCTCTAATAAAGAAACTGATACAGTACATATTCTTTTAGAGTTTCTCAGAATCACTGAAAAGTTCACCCATTCACCCTGCAGGAGAACGATTGTGCTTGTAGTCCTCTTGACTTAGCTATACAGACATTTAGTTTTTTGAGAAACTTGAGTTTCTTTTTTATAGTCCTTGGTGTGTGGTAAAAATCAAAATTCTAACTTCCTTTTAAGAAGTTAAAAAAAAAAAGAGGGTTTGACTATCTTGATATGTTCATTCAGGTTTGCTAGATTCAGTTTACTAAAATTGTATCAAATCTCAAGTATATTTTCTTTTCATCATAGTATTTTTTAATTCTTTTACTTATCAATAATTTATTCAACATTTATTAAACATTTACTAGAAGCTTAATATCGGCAAAGTATCTTATTAGCTCCTTTGGGACTGACAATTTTATTTTATGAAACACCCAAAATTGCCTTTGTCCCTTAGGAACTTGCCTTAAAGGAAGTCCCAGACTGACCTTGTCTTAGACTAAACAATAAATCTTAAAGTACCCAATGATCTCAGCTTAGATAGAATGAGTAGATAGAATAAAATCTTAAGTATCCATTTGTCTTAGAAGTTTCTCCCATTGTATCTAGACCTCTCCCAGGTAGTCTAGCCCCTGGCTGGAATCCTCTTACCTTTGTCTCTCCATTGAAAGTTAATTAATTATCCTTCCTCTCCTTTATTCCTGAGAAGGTATATAATACCCCTAAGTTCTTCAATTTACTGCAAAATCCCCTTTCATGGTGCTTTTTCCTGGAGACATTGTTCCCAGAGTCCCAGGGCTTTGTCTCTGTGTGATATCTTGTGCAGGACTGTGTAGGACCAATAGAGCATTGTCTTCCTTGTCCTGATTATTTAACTTGTTCTTTCTAATTACTTTGGTGGTTCTGTGTTTTTCACAATTGACAGGACATAGACAGATAAATAAACTCTGATCTAAAAGAGAACTTTTTGTGGAAGATCTTTGAGGTAAAAACCCCAGGTTTGGGACAGGTTATCCCTTGCAAGAATGCAAGAATCCAGAACTTAAGAATAAAAAAAGAAATTTATTAATTTGGAAGTCATGTTGAGAGGCCAGGAGACAGTGTGCAGGTTGAACATTACCTACCCAAGGAGATGGGGTATTGCCCCTTTCACAGCAAGGGTTATAGGATAAGAAAAGGGATATGGGATGAATCAGGAATGAGGTAATTCATTGAGGTTGGAGATATAAGAATGATCTTTGGAATTCAAAGGATGATTAGATTAGGTACCACCCAATGCTAAACAGAATGGAACCAGGAAGTTGAATATCTCTGGTTACTGAAGATCTAGGGGAAAGTTCAAAGGGTGAGGTGGATGATTTTGAAGAGAAATTCCTTATGTCCCTCTTTTACGTAGAACACTTCTGGAGTTTTGGGGTGTTTAGGGGAAGTTTGTACTCCCATATCAAACCTAGATTCACATCCTGGAACTCTTACTTCCTAGTTACTTTTTTCAATTAACTTGATCTCTATTTTATAGTTTACTGAAATGAAAGAGTTGGATATTCAAGGAGTCTTTTAAATCTGAATTCCAGAGATAGACTGAACAATAAAGACATCAACAGCCAATTTGTTAAAATTTCAGGGAGTATAATATTTTTACTGAGGATATTCTAAATTGCAAAGAACTTCTTCCCTAGTATGGAGGCAGGTCATGACATTGCTTTCAAAGAATGCTAATAAATCACTGTTAACTGTGGAGAACTATATATGTCTATAGTACCTGAACCATTTTATTTTAAGAAAAAAAATTTTCATAGCTTCACTCAGTGTTTTCATTCAGTGTTTCCCTGTTGTGCTAATTGGAAGCCTAAAAAGTATCTTTTAAAAATTAAAGAACTGCTGAAAAAATGTATAAAAATCAATATACACCTGGCGTGTTTATAGGTAATATTACTTTAAATGGGAGTAATGATTCTTCATTATTCTGTCTTTTTCCATTTTTGTTCATCTAAAAAAAAAACAGTAAATGGAGACAGCACTATTATTACTGAGCTTCAACTAAAGCTCTTAGTTTTATGCAATATAGCTTTATGATATTTAGTATTCTGACACATTTGATGGTTTGGGTTTTGGTTACTGTGGGAGTAGCATAAGAAGATAAGGGGCTTCCATGCCCAATGCTCCCTAGGACATAAAACTTCTAAGTAGTTAGGAAGTCAGGGGCTGTCCATTCAGCAAGGCTGTGGAAACAAACCCAGTGCATCCCAGATTGCAAGGCCTCTGGGTAGCTATTAACATAGAAGCAGTAAGACACATAGTTTGCTCCCCAGAATGAGAGAAGAAAACATTTCCTTCTCCTCAAACACTAGATGTCCTGCCAAGAAAATAATAAGCAAGTGTACTGTAAGAAGAAAATAGAATATTTGGGTCATACATTGATATTCTGACCTATGATTTATCATCCTATAGGAAACACTGCCTAGAGCCACTAAAGCAGTGGTTCCCAAACTTTTTTGGCCTACCACCCCCTTTCCAGAAAAAATATTACTTAGCCCCCTGGAAATTATTATTTTTTTTATTTTAATAGCAATTAATAGGAAGTATAAATGCACCTGTGGCCATCAACGCCTACCTGGATCACTGCAGCACCCACCCGGGGGCAGTAATGCACACTTTGGGAATCACTGCACTAAAGCAATCTATATCCATTGTTTCCATCTTATAAATCATTGCCATGGTTCCCACAAAAGGCTTAAATAATCCTTTAGCCTATGTATTTTCTTTATAAATTGTGCACCCCAAATCAATAAACTTTGTCACCACTCAGCAAGAGGATGCCTGTGAGTGTGATCTGTAAGCCTGTGGGGTTGATCCTCCCATAATCCCAAAGTCATTTCTCTTGTCCCGGTTCAGAACCCACAAGTAATTTGTCACCATCACCTGATAGGTTATTATGAGATTATAGATTAAATTATTGTCAGCTGGTTTTGGGGAACCCCAAGTTTGTCCCTGTTCCTTGGTAACATACTTTAAGAGGAGTCCAGACTGACCTTGTTTCCGAATGAACAGTAAACCTTAAGGTACTTATAATAATCCCAGTTTAGCTGAAACTAGTAGACATAATCAAATGTTAAGTACGCTTTTGACTTGGAAATTTCTCTCATTGAATCAAAGTCCTCTTCCACAAAGCTCAGTATTTGGCTGATTCTTTCTTTAGTATCCATTGCAAAGCATCATCCTCTCCCTGATAATCTTGTCTTGGACTTCTCTTTTCCTTGTAGTCATTGTAAAGCCAATCAATCATATTTCCTTGTCCTTAGTTCCCCAAAAGGTATTTAAGTCCCCATGTTCTATTGCTCTTTGGAGAATCATATAGCACAGTGATTTTCTCAGAGACACTATTCCTGGAATCCCAGAACCCTTGACTCTGTGTGGTTGCCAAATATTGAGCACTGATTCTTGTCTTGATTAAAGATTTGATTTTGTGACTATTTTAGTGGTTCTGTTTTTTTTCCAAGTTGTTACTACTCATTATACTCTGTTGAGAATTTCTAATAAAAATTTATCAACGTTACAAAAATAATTTTTAAAAGTTCCCCCAAAGTTGTTTTGAAGTCAGGGATAATTAGAAGCTATTATGGAGAGAATAAAATTTAAACTATTTTTCTCTCTCTTTTTTTGTTATGATAATAGTCACTGGCCATCATTGTTAGTTTGCAATGTCTACATCTGAAGTTGCAATTCAGATGGAAGACAATAAGGCAGCAGTATTGTATTTAATTACATAGCTAATGAATCAACAAGCATTGATGAAGGATATGACAATGTGCTAGAGACAAAAATAACATATGTTCTCTGACTGTGTTTGCATTTTATTAATAGGGGTAGGGCGGGAGAAGAAAATGTACATGTGAAATATAAAATATATATGACTTAAAAGTATATGGTTTTGGGTTGTTTTGTTTTTTGGAGAGTTCAATAGGCTTAGGTCACAATATGGAAAGCTGGTAGAAAAATTCTCTCATAGGAAAGAGTATTTGAGCTAAGTAACATAAAAGTTAGAAGTTCTATGAGATGGAAGTCAGGAGAATCAGTTCTAGGATTGGAAAACATTGGGCACAAATATGGCAATGGAAAATATAATATCAAATACAAGGAAAGGCAAATAAGTCACTTTATATAAATTAAAAAACTTTATGAATATATATGTGTATACACATATATATAAATAACTTCATGAATATATATGTGTATATATATACATATATATATAACTTTAGAGGTAATTTGATAACTTCACTACTATTTCCCATATCACAAGAAATAGAGAACAAATTAAGCTATAATTAATTAAGCTATGAAAATTCATCTGAAATATTTTTTCTCTTTCCAAATTTAATGAAGAAATATTCAAACCTTGTGGATTCATAGTTTCTTCATAGCATGAAAAGATATTGAATATTGTTTTCAATGCTAACTTTTTGCTATATCATGTAAATTACACTAATTTTCAAAAAAAAAAGTCACCTTTATAATTTGTTTATTTTATTTCTTGATTATAAATTGATATTGGAAGTAAATAAGAAGAAAATAATGAAAGGATATGCTTGCAAACTCCTGATGTAAAATCTTCTAAAAGGATATTTTATGAAAATAAAATAAATTTTTTAAATGAAATAAATAAAAAATAATAGAAGCCTATGAATAACATTCACATTAAAACAAAAAGATTTGAGAAAGAAATGAAAAACAAAATTTTCACAACATTAAATTTGAACTGCCCCTGCAAAGTCACTTATTCAGTTCCTTGAGCCAAAGGAATGTTTAATTTGGTCATTTTTCAATCACATCCAACTATTTTTGTTCCTATTTGAGGTTTTCTTGGCAAAGATCCTAGAATGGTTTATCTTTTTTCCCTTCAGCTCATTTTACAGTGTCTACTAAGGTAGATAGAGTTAAGTGACTTGCCAAGAATTGCACAGTTACTAAATGTCTGAGGCCAAATTTGAAATTTGGAAGATAGGTAATTCAAACTCCAGTCCCAATACTCTTTCCACAGTGTTATCTAGCTGGTCTTTGACAGTTATCTAATTAGTGTTTGATATATATTAGGTACTTAAATGTTTAATTGAGCAGAATCAGATATGGTTTACATAAGACACATTTATGTTTTCCTAAGAGTTTTTTGTCCTTTTCCTACTAAAAGAAACGTACTATATTTTCTATACTTTGTGCTTTTTTAAAAGAGAAAACATGGCATAGTGAATCAGTTAACAAGCATTTATTAAGTGTTTTTTATATCTCATCCATGTTATAATAACGAATTGACCTCCCAGTCAAGAAGTCCAAAGTTTAAGTGTCTTTGATATACTAGCTATGTGCTCCAAATCATTCTAAACTTTCAAGACAACTTTTGAAGGCTATAGATCATTAGTAGGGCAAAAACTAAAATCCGTCACTTCATATTAATGAAATCACAAATCTTTGATATTAGTTCAGATCTATTATTTCATCAGTGGAGAGAACTCTTGTTAAAGATATTCTCTAAATACAAATCAGCAATTCTTAGAAATTTAAGAATATTAATAACTTTTTATACAGTTTTATAAAAATTTAGATTTTATAGAAAGTGACAATTTTAGTTATTTACATTTGTTTTTTAAGAAGTAAAAATATATTAAACTTAATAAGATAGTAACAAAATGATTCCTTATGAATACTTTCATTTGGTATGCTGAAATATATAAATTATAATTTAAGAAATGGAGAAAATCAAAACAATTAAAAATATTTCATCACATGACTGCTAAGTGAAGATACAAATTCAGGTCTATAAACTTCAAATTCAGAGTTTTGTTTCTTTTTCAAAAATACTTCCTATAGAAGTTGGATGGCTAAAATAAATTATTAGTTGAGCAATCCAAGATATAATATAAAACCAAAAATAATAATAAAGAGCCAACAATGAATAAGTCACTTTAGACAGCAAAACAATATTTACTTTTCCATATATATGCAGTTGAATTTCTATTTCATCTTCCTGAATATGATATCCAAAGTCAACATATTATAAATTCAAAAATTGAAATTCATTTTATTATTTGTTAGAAGTCAGATGTTTAATGTTAACCATTAATTTTGATGGTCTTCTGATCATTGATTTTTTTGTTACCATGCATTTTTATTTTTAATATGTAATATAATGATAAGATAATTCATGATTTTCTACAAATATGTTATAAATAATAATAAATATACTTATCCAAGAGAAAAAAAATATTTTCAGAATAGCTATGTCCAAAAAATCTACATCTCATTTTTCTCCTCCCTCTCACCCTTTCTCCCCTTCCCAAGAAGGCAGATAATATGATATAGTTTATATATATATATATATATGTATATATATANCAAAACAATATTTACTTTTCCATATATATGCAGTTGAATTTCTATTTCATCTTCCTGAATATGATATCCAAAGTCAACATATTATAAATTCAAAAATTGAAATTCATTTTATTATTTGTTAGAAGTCAGATGTTTAATGTTAACCATTAATTTTGATGGTCTTCTGATCATTGATTTTTTTGTTACCATGCATTTTTATTTTTAATATGTAATATAATGATAAGATAATTCATGATTTTCTACAAATATGTTATAAATAATAATAAATATACTTATCCAAGAGAAAAAAAATATTTTCAGAATAGCTATGTCCAAAAAATCTACATCTCATTTTTCTCCTCCCTCTCACCCTTTCTCCCCTTCCCAAGAAGGCAGATAATATGATATAGTTTATATATATGTATATATATATATATATATTTCAATGTCCATTGTGTTGTAAAACAATATCTATTACTTATCTGAAACTCATATTTTCAAATTCTTATTTTAAATAAAATTTAAAAATGATAAAAATAAAAATAGCAAAACAAAAGAAAATTTTAGGATATAAAATAAATCTACACAAATCATTAGCATTGCCTTGTATTACCAATAAAGTCTGACAACAAGAGATAAAAAAAAATTCCATTTAAAATAATTGTAGGCCATATAGTACCTGGGAGTCTGTCTGCCAAGAAAAGCCCAGAAAGTATATAATCATAACTATAAAATACTTTTTCACAGAAAAAAACGTCAGATCTAAACAACTGGAAAAACATTAAGTGCTCATGGTTAGGCTGATCCAATATAATAAAATGACAATGTTCCTTAAATTAATTTATTTATTCAGTGTTTACCAATAAAATTAACTAAAAATTATTTCTCAAAGATAGAAAAAATAAAACAAAAAATCATCTGAAAAAACCCAATTTAAGGTAATTTCTGTCCCACAAGTCTGTAAGAAAAAATGGGGTAATATTGCACTTATCCATTAGTAGCCAGGACTACAGGAAGTTGGTATACTATAGGAGAGAAAAAAGGACTAGATTTTTCTGTAAAATGGAAGTTTCATTTCCTGGTCAGATTTTACACTCATTCTGAGGGATAGGGGGAGAGAAGATAATAGCCAAACTTCAGTACACATCTGAATGTAGCATAGGGGAAGGCCTGTGTCTTACATGTCAAACAAACGCAACCTTGAACCTCAAACAATTCCTTTGTCTTGTTAAATGTAGAAGGTAAATTAATATTCAATATTTCAATTATTAATTTTATAAATTTTATTATCTGACAAAATAGAACCATGTGATTAAGTTTTTCTATCTGCTCAAAATCCCCACTCCACCAAAGCTGCGACCAGAAGGAAAGAGGGGTAGACATGGAACTCCACCCAATTTATATCCTGTCTATATCATTTATAAAGACAAGAAGTGAGTATGTCCTTGGAATTGTAGTTTTTAGGGTAACAGATCTCAAAGTACTGGTACTGAGATGTAGTACTACTAGATACTACCTCTCACACTAATCAACCTATATCTCTTAATGTTCATACTATTCCTCCTTTCACCAACTCCATGGCAGCTCAAGAAGAAACCCACGAGAAAGAAACAAGAAATAATCAAGTTACAGGCCTATTTCCCTTAAGAGAAGTACTGTGATATTGTAAATTTGGGGGTCCTTGAACTTATTTGGAGGTCCCTGATCTAAACTTCCTGTGAATGCTTAGGGGCCTTGAAACTATATTTCCCATGATTCCTGGCTTATGTAAATAATGTAGGCAATTACCTAATAACTTAAACAGAAGGTTAGATAGGCAGTGCTGGGACTGGCTTGCTCTCTTTTCTGTGATTATGGAGCAGCAGGAGGATGGGAGGAGATGGTAAATGGAGGGTCCCTTTAAAATAACTCAACAGGCACATGGCTTCATTTTTCTAACTGGCTTTCAATCAACCCTTTGAAACCATGATATTTTTTTTTATTTTATCACTTTATATTAATTTTATTTCTCACAGTACCAATCTTTAATCCTAAAGAAGAGTTAGTTAGAAAAACCATTGATGCCTCAGGATATGGAGGGATTTAAGTGGAGCATCCCTTCTTTTGAGGATGATCCCATAGCCGTTATTAAACAGCTAAAAAGCATATGTCAAAATTTTGATCCAAACTGGATTGATTTTGAAGATTTGTTAGAGGAGTTGTTAATTAAAAGGGAGAAAGATAGGTTGTCACTTGCTAATGAGGTTTGGGGAAGGGAATCAGTTTGTTGGCCACAAAAAACCCCATTTGAGATTTTAACAATGAAGCTGATTACACTAAATTGTGTCAGGCCAGGGACACAGTACTCAAATCCATGAAGGCATGTTCTGACAGATCAGGTACCTGGACAAAACTTGAAAAACTCAGACAATAGACTGGTGACAATCCTTCCCAGTAAATGGACAGACTTATAGAACTAGAAGGAAGACATATAGACCTAGGGTTGACCAGAGAAAAGGATGTTAGACAATTGAGAAGGCAGTATGTGAAAAATTGTTGCAGGGTGGTCGAGGACTATTTGAAAACCAACTTATGGAGAAATACAAATTAAAACAAGTCTGAGGAACCACCATATACCCACCATACTGATTCACATGTCAAAAAATAAAAACAAGAAATGTTGGAGATATAGAAAAATTGGGATACTAATATTCTCTTGTTGGAACTACAAACTGAACAATCTTTCTGGAGGGTAATTCAGAACTGTGCCTAAAGGGCCATTAAACTGTACATTCCCTTTGACACAGTGATAGCACTACCTGTCTGTTATCTCAAAGAGATTAAAGATAGAGGAAAGGAACTTACCTGTACAAAAATATTTGTAACATATTTTGTGGTGGCAAAGGACTGGAAATGGAAGAGATATCCATCAATTGGGGAATAATTGAACAAGTTGTGGTAAGTGATAACAATGGAATACTTTTGAGACAAAAGAAATGACAAACGATGATCATAAAATACTGGGAAAAGACTTATATAACATGATGCAAAATGAAGTAAGCAGAACCAGGGTAACATTGTACACAGTTGCAACAATAATGTATGATGATCAACTGTGAATGACTTAACTATTATCAACATACAAGTAAATATATAGGACAACTCCAAGAGAGTCTTGAGAAAAAAGAATATCCACTGACATCATAGTAATAGACAGAATCTGAAAGTACATTGAGTCATACCACTCTTCACTTCATTTCCTCCATGATTTTTCCTTTAATGTAAGCAATATTCTTGTCTAACAACAGAATTAAAATGGAAATATTGGTTATATGATAATATATTTGTACAATCTATATCATATTAACTGCCTAAATGGAAAGGGAGGTGAAAATGGATAGAGGGAGGTATAGAACATGTATTGCAAGATATCAAAAAATAAATATTAAAATTTTATCAAAATGTAATGTTAAAAGTTAAACATTTAAATTTGAAAAAATAACACACATACATAAATGCAAGTACACACAGCACAAACACTTTCAAACTTAAGCACTTTGCCTAATCTAAAGGGCAGTGTAATAATGTAAGAGAAAAGGAATGTTCAATATGGACTTGCCTAGTAAACTTCAAAACAGAAGAATACAATGGTAGGTGTTTCCTTTCATGGCATTTGTTTTGCTGGGCTTGCTCATGGCTTTCTAAACTAGGTTGTATGTAATTATGTCATGAAAAACATGCTAAACTCTCAAATAGTTTGTGTATTCCCAAACTATTATCATAATTGTTTAAATCAATTTTCTGCAGGGGGAAACTATTTGTACATCAATAGCCTAGATCTGATTTTGAAATAATGGATTGGTGGGTGAACACTTTCTTAGAATATGTGGAATTGCTTTCCTAATGCTTGTTCTTGCTTGTTGTACAAATATAAATCTTATTAGGAACACCAAAGCAGCCACTGGCTAGAAGATAGGTTTGGTGGAGAATCAGTGGTGAATTTTATCAAAGGAAGAGAATGTTAGGCCACAGAAGCCAGTTGTGTAGGAAATTATGAAATCATATGCCATAGTCATGGAAAATGTCAAATATTTAAGTTTTGACTTTAAGGTTTCCAAAGTTCTTTCTGTGATTCTCCAGTTGTGTAATTTTGTAGATGTAGAAGCACAGCAAACGACAAATTGTATCATAGTAGTCCAGAATTATGACAATAAAGAACTGATCTTTGATGTTGGCTTTCAGAGGAAGAAAAGTATATAAACATTTATATAATTTTCTGCTATAGGCCAAACACTGTATTAAGTATTTTTAAAATATCTCATTTGCTTCTCAAAACCAGCATAGGAGGTACAGGCTGTTATGATACTTATAGTTGAAAACACTGAAGCAAAAAGAAAGTCACTGACTTGTCTTCACTCACACTGCCAAGTATATAAGGATAGATTTGAACTTGGATCTTCCTGACTTCTGGCTCAGTTCTCTATCTACAATGCTACCAGCTAATTTTAGATTTGAAGGTTTGGGTGAAAGATATATAGTTCAAGTTTCCTGAGAGCATGGACTAATGTTTTTGGAATTGAACCAAGCAGAATCATAGATAAAAAATATATTTTTCTACCTCCATTATATGGCAAACCTTGTTTTATAGCAAAGATTAATGGATTGGGAGAAAAAGAGATCAATAAAACTACCCATACATTAAGGTTGACATCATATGTACCATTCAAGGTCCATAACATCTCAACTCTGCAATTAATGAATCAAATACTCAGAAAAAGTGAATTGTAACCATTACTAAATTAAATTCTTGGCATGACATAATTTTATCCATCTACATTCCCTGATATAATTAAATTCTTCATCCCCAATATAATGCTTCAACATCTGAATATAAACTTATTGAATTTACATGATAAGTCCATCTGGACACTTTGATATACAGTGTGTTGGAATAGCTATAGCCTCAAAGGTCATGACATTCTATGGGTTCAATGATCAATAACAATAAGAATATATCTTAGTATTACCAGTCTACTAATTACTTTCTTATGTATTTTTCTTTGGCAATTTTATATCATTTTATTTCATTTTCAAAGTTCTTCAGTGAAAACAAATGCTAAATCAATATGTTAACAGAGCCAAAATGATTAATTTTACAAATTTTATATTATTTCTAACACAAACTTTTTACTCTATCCACCAGAAATAAAGAGACATATATTCATTGGACATTTGTTTGTTATATGTAACATATAAAAAACACCTTGAAATGTGTCCAAAATATGATGATAGGTTTAAAAAGAAAGACTTGGAGAAGATAACTTCCATAAGATTTTAGGAATGTGAAGTTTTTTGGTTTTGTTTTTTTTCCTAAATTTTATATCTACCATTTAACAATGTGACAAAATTGAATCTAATTATACTTTTTTGGAGCAAATTAATTCAAATTTAAAGGATTTCAGGTCTTTGTCTTATTTTCAGAATCAAAATAATCAAACCTGGCTTATGGGGTTGATAGATGATGAGGGAAAAGTGTATAATTGAAAGCCACAAATAATTTAAACATTTAATTGTATCAATTTTATTGAATATAATTGCACCTTTCCCCACTTATACACATTGATACCTTTTGCCTTATTAAAGCTGAAATAGTAATATTGGTTTATTCGATTTCCATAGCTTTTTATTTTAGTGTGGTCTTCATAGAGAAAATTCATAAAGTCATTAAACAGGTAGATTAAAGTAAAAGAATTTGAAATGAAACTTATATCAAGGGATTTAAGGTATCAATATCTAAAAATGTGTTTTTAATTGTTTTATCTAAAGGAAGGTGAGGTTCAAATAATCTAAGTATGGAATATATCCAAATTTCTGTTTAACAAAAACCAAACAGGCTAGTTTATAGAAGAAAGAACAATAAAGGAATTAATTAATTAGGGTATGTATAACATTTAAATAGAAAGGGTAATAATTTTACTATAGAAACAAAACTCCCTTACCTTTATTGAATAATTATTGTTACTCATAAATCATTTATTTCTTGCCATTTTAATTACAAACTTTATAATTTACAAGATGCAAGAGAAAAACAAGGAAGAAACTGCAAAATTCTATTAGGCATGATTTGTATTTTTGTGGAATGTACATTTCAAATAGAATCACCCAACATAACTGTGTTCACATCTCAATTTCCTTCTGCTCCCTTCTATGTATTTTTTAATATTTTTATCACTATATATTTTCAAGTTACATGCAAAATATTTTAATATTTATTTTTTAAAAGTTTTTGAGTTCCAAATTGTCTCCTTTTCTCTTGCCTTATCTCTTCCTTCAGAAGGCAATCCAATGAATAGTAATTAAATATATGTATACATATATATGTGATAATGGAATATATGTTTACATATAAGCCATGTCACCAATCTATTTCTTAGGCACTGCCAGATTGTTTTAATAACTATCACTTTGTAATATAATTTGAAATCTGCTATTACTAGATTACCTTTCTATTTTTTTGTTGATTCCCCTTGATATTCTTGACCTTTTGTTGTTCCAGATTCGTTTCATTATTTTTAACCTCTATAAAATAATTATCAGGTTTTTTGTTTTTTTCATTATGGTACTGAATAAGTAAGTTAAATGAGGTAAAATTGTGATTTTTAATGTATTGCCTTAGTCTTTTATGTAATAGTCTGCAATTTCCTTTTCCAGTTCATTTTGTAGATGAGGAAACTAAGGAAAGTAGGATTAAGTGATTTGTGCAGTCTAACACAGCAATCAAGTATGTAGGGCGAGATTTGAACTAGGGAGAGGAATATTTCTGGACTTCAGACCTGGCAATTTATCCAGAGTACCAACTAGACAGATGCCTTTAAAATGACCTATTTATGAGCAAATAATTTCTCTAACCATTTGGGGTAGTTTTCCTTGATGATTTCTTAACAAATGATGTCTATGTTCTTTGTTTGATCATGGCTTTTAGGTAATCTAATAATTTTAAAATTATCTCTTCTTCCAGGTCTATATCCCAAAGAGATCAAAGATGGGGAAAAGACACCTTATATAAAAATATTTATAGCAGCTCTTTTTGGAGTGGCAAAAAATTGAAATAAAAAAATTTCCATTCATTGGGAAATGGTTGAACAAAGTATTTATACATCATTGTTGTCACTGCCTAAACTGTATTTTTCTGAAATAGTTCATACAATTGTTCCCAAGCTTATCTGAATCTATCAACTTTAATCTTTTTATATTTCTGCAAGTCTGTTATAACTTCATTTAGGTTTTGAAACATAAATGTAGATTCTGTAAATATATTCAAATAACCAATATTTTCAATCAAATCTATCATTCCTACTTAATGAAGCAACATTTAGAGATTTAATAACATTTATTTCCTTTGTTCCAGTTACATAGTTCTTATGTCTATGACCCTATTTTTGTCAATATTATATACTTTTAAAATTAAGTTTATTTAATGTAATATTTAGATTAATGTTCAATACTTGAAGTATTATATTTTATAAAGTTTATTATCTAACAAAATAAAACCATGTGACTAAGTTTTCTACCTGCTTAAAAAACCCACACCACCAAAGCCAGGAAAGGAAGACAAGAGAGCTAGAGAAGGAGCTCCACAGAATTTATATCCTGTCTACATCAGCAAGTAATGACAGGAAGAGAGTGGGATGCTGGGAATCATAGTTGTTTTTTTTTCTTTTTTGGGTAACAGATTCTAATTACACATTAACTAATTTAGAATATTTCTCCATGGTTACATGATTTATGTTCTTTTCTTTCCCTCCTCCCATGCACCTCCTATAGCCAACAAGCAATTCCACTGGGTTTTACATGTGGAATGATCAAGACCTATTTCCATATTATTAATATTTGCACTAGGGTGATTGTTTAGAGTCTACAACCCCAATCATATTCCCATTGAACCATGTAATCAAGTAGTTGCTTTTATTCTGTGTTTCTATCCCTCAGTTCTTTCTCTGGGTGTGGATAGTGTGTTATTTAGAATTTCTGGGGTTCCATTTACAGGTATTGGGGCTCATTTGAGCCTTAAGATATGTAGATATATGACAAACTTCCTGTGGACACTTGGAAAACTACATTTTCCATGATCCAACGGGTTTCCTGTTTTGGATGACTGGCTTTAAATATTAGGAAGTTCCAGCTTGATTTCCTCTTTGCTACCTGAGCATGCTGTCTGAGGAATGAAGAAAGGAGTAGGGAAGGTACAGAATGTAATGGCGGAGGAGAGATTTTTGAAATAGCCAGGCGCGTGGTCCGATTTTATTCTATCAACATGGGCCTAAATAAAATATTAGTTTTCCTCATAATATCAGCCTTTATCATTTTTAATCATTACATTAGTATTATTTCTTATAAGTCCCTCAGAATTGTCCTGGATCATTGCATTGTTGCTAATAAGAAAAGTCCATTACATTCAATTGTCCCACAGTGTATCCATTTCTGTGTACAATGTTTTACTGGTTCTGCTCCTTTCACTCTGCATCAATTCCTGGAGGTCATTCCACTTTACATGGAATTCCTCCAGGTCATTATTCGTTTTAGCACAGCAGTATTCCATCACCAACAGACACCATAATTTTTCAGCCATTCCCCAATTGAAGGGCATCCTCTCATTTTCCAACTTTTTATACTTTTATTATAAAAGCTAACTGAAATACTTTTAGAGAAAAATACATTGGAGTAGAGATAAATTAATTAATTATGTAACATAATTTCCCTTAAAAATAAAAATCATATCCAGTAAAAGATTTTGGTAATTATCTAGCTACCTGGAAATTAATTGCTATTTAGGATTAAAACTAAAATATGAAATATACAATTTTCCATTTATTTCACTCATATGAATCAAAAACAAGTAATATAATAGATACAAGAAAGTAGAACATTATTAACAATGTGGTGAATCATTTCAGTTATGTCTGACTCCCTTTGACACCATTTGAGGTTTTCTTGATGAAGATTTTGGAATGGTTTGTGTTTTCCTTCTCCAGCTCATTTAATAGATGAAACAGGGATGGGTGATTTGTCCTAGATCACACAGTGTCTGAAGCTGAATCTGGATATAGGTCTTCCTGACTCTAGGTCTGGTAATCTATCTATAATATCCATAATACATTTGTAGAATGTTCATTCTTTTACATCAATTTCTAAATAGTTTCAAAAACTTGTTTTTCTTCCTTCTTCTTCGATTTATAAGTATTTATTGAGACAGGAACTCTGTTAGGTATTTGTGATAGACAAAAATGAAATCAACCTTCTCTTCAATGGACTTGCTCATAGTTAATTATCCACATGATACCTATATACATAATAGGTATATAGATAAGTAAAAGGCATATTCTTTAAAATAATGACAAAATAAGAGTAATTAACATTTGTATAAGACTAATGTTTGCAAGTGACTTTATAAATATTTATTTAAATTCATGATAAGTTTTGGATGTAGGTGCTGCTATTAACTCTATTTTATAAAGGAAGGTAATAAAGGTAGATAGAGATTAAGTAATTTGCCCAGGCTCTTACAACTAATAAATGAATAAGGTAGGATGTTGACTCAAGTGTTCCTGACTACAGATCACCCTCTCTATTCACTGCACTATGTACTTTCTTAAATAAAATTTAAAAAGCCAAACAGCATATAAAAAGTAACTTTCTCAATTGGAGTGGGGTTGGTGAGAATAGTAACTTGAAGGACCAACATGTAGTTAATAAATTATTTAAACCTTTTAATCAAGCAATCTCACTGTTGAGTTTCTAAATCAGGGCAGCAATAAAGGATGCATTTGTATAAAAATATACATTCTGGTACTAACTGTAATAGCCAAGAGCTAGAAAAAAATTATATTATCAAAATTAGAGAAAAACAGAATAAAACTGGCATATAAATGGGATATGCATGTGATTATATACATGTAAGTATATAATGTTCAGGTATATGTGAAAATAAGCAGATGCATACCTATGCATGTGTCTGTAAATATATATATATAATTGCATGCTTGCATACGTACATGTATGTATAGATGCATTTGAATGCATATGTTTTGTAGTGTTTTTAAACTATAGGTATTACACAATAATTCTCTTCTCTTCCATTCCCATGCCTTAGCCATCCCTTATTAGAATGTAAGTTCCTTAAGGGTATACTTTACTTGATATTTTGCATTTGTATCTCTTATACAGCTCCTCCCAAATAGTAGGTACTTAACAAATGCTTACTGATGTGTTCAAAGACTGGATATAGGATGAAAAAATAGTTAAGCAAAACTCACTGGAAGAGTAACTATGCCTACCAAGATGTGAAATATTGCACATCTGTGGCCTCTTATTTTCATTAACTATTCTCTCATATTGAGATTTATCATCATAATTAACCTGCATAGAATCATATTTCAGCATTTTTAAAATTTATATTGTGTTATCCATCATACATATTGTCCTCTTCATCCTAACATCCCAAATTAAAAATCACCAGGATGCATTTAAAGTATTTTTGTTTGTTTTCAAAAATGATGTTGATCTTTCTAATTTTTAAAAGCTGATGGGATCGGCAAATGTGATTTTTTTTTTCTGTGCAGGTTTATTATACCAGAACACAATTAGCTACATTTTCCTTTTGCAATATAAGTCCTGCCCATTATTTTTATTTAATGCCCTTTAGCACATAATTCTTTTGAAAATGCACAAAATCCATATTACAGTGCTATGTCTTGCATTATTGATTGAAAAAAATAATGTACATGCAAAGATATGTTCCTCTAGTCACTTAGATGAACAAATGCTTTTGAAGTTGTGACTAACTGAACCTTTTTATATTTTGAGGTGTTGAATTAGTTTGTCTTATATTAAATTACTTACTCCAAATCCTCCAATTATATTGAAACAAAATCCTTCATTCAGACAGTTGATGCTGAGCAGTCTGCAGTAGTCAATTACTTCCTCACAGTTCCTTCCAGTAAATCTTAGCACAAATCTGCAAAAATCATGAATATGTTTTAGAAGATATATATTTTAAAACACATTTTTTACCTTATTACATTCTGAAGTTAAAACTCAACAGTATTCTACCAAGTATACGAACAATTTTGCTTTATATCAAACATAATTTATTTCTATAACTTAGTGGATAGAGACAATATCTATGAATTCATT
The DNA here is from genome assembly GCF_016433145.1 of Gracilinanus agilis. Taxonomy (NCBI): domain Eukaryota; kingdom Metazoa; phylum Chordata; class Mammalia; order Didelphimorphia; family Didelphidae; genus Gracilinanus; species Gracilinanus agilis. The sequence continues at coordinate 302,224,084 of NC_058133.1, forward strand.
CATTTGGAGCAGAAGTTTCAAACTACAGCTAGAACCACATTGATGTGTAATTGGGAAATGTTTAATGAAATATTTTAAAATAACTTATAATCTAAATAATACTATTTTGTAGTTGTTTTAATTCAATATGCAACTTACATGGATCTATTTCTATTTCAGTTTAATTCAACTTTGGTGGTGAACTTCTAAGGAAAGAAATTCTCTTTATTCATGCAGGTTGTCATTTAATTTACGATCTTTAAAAGTCTCATCAAACTCTGACATATACAGACAATGTGTGTCAAAGGTAGACCTTGAACTCAGTCATCTTGTATTGGATACTTTCTCTGTATATACTTTACCAAACTGCTTCTTGACATGCTATTAACTTTGTTTATTTTGAATCTATTTTTAGGAAAAAAAATTAATGTGTTTCAAGAAGATTTGCTGCAAACATTATTTTAACTGAATGGTCTTAATATTATCTTTTGAGAATTCATGTGTAAAATCAACCTTGAACTAAAATGATATTTAACAATAAACTATAGGTTTTGGAAAGTTATTAGGAGAAATGAGTCTATTACCAAGAAATGGAGGGAAAATGATGACAAATGAGATTAACATCCATTAGCAGAGTCATTATACACTGATGATTAGCTGTAGGAGACAATAATGGTACATTTGAGTTTGAAGAAATAGTGTAGGGAGCCACTGTTGAGGATAATAGCGCGACTGCAGTTGAGTTTGTTTAATTATAATTATAGATTTCCTTTAAAGAAAGAAGCTAACATTCTCTTCTCCAGTAGTTCATTAGCTCTACTCTATATGGTGCCCAGAAATGATGTGAAGGTTGTGAATGTATATACTTAGTCCGAATTCCTTTGCTCTCATTTTCATTAGTTAGTAAGAATTCCCAGTCTAACTCCCTGTAGTATATCACTTTTGATATTCTTTCTATTTTCATAGCCTCTGACTCTATCTTTACCTATTTTTTTCTTTACCTCTGCCCTACCTCATTTTATCACACATTGCAATATGGAAGAAGTAAGCCTACTTAAATTTTAATATTTATTTTATTTTGTAAGCTAAAATACATTGCACTTTGAAATTTGGAGTTTATTAAATGTATAAAGATTAAATAAATATAAGCATATTTTCATATTAATATTTAAATAATCATTATATCATATTATAGTTTGGAAAATAAAAGGATTACAGAATGTTTTACCATTTTAACTGGAATGTTGAAAATTATACATGACAATTAAGTTTGATGATTCCCTCACAGTACTCTCCTTTGTAGGATACAATTATGAATCATCTTGCTACATTAGTGATCAGTGAAAACATATTTATCCTATTTCTCCACAAAGACCCAAGAACCTAAGACAGTATTCTTTCTAGCTAAAAGGTTTGCTTTTCTCTGTCTCCAGTATTTTCAAGAGTAGTTGGAGTGATATATTTGTGAGCAATTAGGAGAGTATTCAGTCTTTAAAAGGGTTTATAATAAGTCACATAAGGAGACGGAACAGACTTAACCATGTCAATTGTTTTGCTCTCTAATCACATATAGAACTTGACACTGGTTTAAATAGTTCATTTTTTTCATTTGATTGCTATTTTCTATCTAATGAGCTGCCTCTAAGTTAGACACTTCTCCCTTTTGACAGCATTGCCCATACGTGCTTTCAATACTTATAGAGCAGGTTGGAGAAAATTAATCCTGTTGTTTTTTAATGTCTGTTTTTGCTTTAATTCATTATAATTGATGTGAATAATAGATTTCAGTTTTGTTTACTACTATGACAAATTTAGAAAAGGTGATGAAATTCCTAATTTTATTAGTAAATTAAAACGTAATTTTAGTCATTCTAAATTACTAATTATTCTATATTTATTCTTTTATTTGAAGGCAGGGACTATATCTTGCTTCATTTTGGAATTCCTAGCATGTAGCTCAGTTATTAGTACATAATATGTACTAAATAAGTATTTATTGATGACTGACTGACTGACAGATTCTACCCTCTATGTGTTTCATGTAAATTAACTATTATGTTAACATTGCCACCATTTAATTAAATAGTATCAGCAAAACAACAACAAAAAACCCTATAAAAATATTTTACTTATCATCTAGCCCCTTTCCATTATCATTTTTAATCTCTTATCTTCCAATTTATAACCAATACTGTATATAAGTTCCCAAGCAGAAGAGTGGTAAAGGCTAGTCAATGGGAGTTGTTACTTGCTCAGGGTGACACAGTGAAGAAGTATCTGAGGCCACATTTGAATACAGGCCTTCCTGTCTCTGGGCTTGACTCAATTCACCAGACCACCTAACTGCTCTCTTCAATTTCATTATTTTATTTTTAAACCCTTACCTTCCATCTTGGAGTCGATACTGTGTACTGGCTCCAAGGCAGAAGAGAGGTAAGGGCTAGGCGATGGGGGTTAAGTGACTTGCCCAGGGTCACACAGCTTGGAAGAGTTTGAGGTCAGATTTGAACCTAGGACCTCCCATCTCTAGGCCTGGCTCTCAATCCACTGAGCCACCCAGCTGCCCCCAATTTCATTATTTTAAAGGAAGAAGGAACTGAGGATAAGAGATTCTCACAAAGAAGTTTATACAGATATATAATTATATTTTAGTATCTGAGGTATGAGTGTACACACACACATACACACACACACACACACAAACATACACATAGAGAGAAAGAGAGGGAGAGAGAGAGAAAGAGAGAGAGAGAGAGAGAGGAGAGAGAGTAAGATATGTCTTGAATTAGGTTAAAAAATAGTAGAATAATTTTATAGTTCCATAATTTCTAACATTAGGATATTCAAAGTAGAATGACTTTCAAAAATCTTTATCAGTAGTTAACTGTTTTTAGAATATATTTATAATATAAAAATATCTAGCTTTAATTTCAGAAATTGAGGACTGTTTCAAAGAACTAGGAATTTAATGTATTTATCTTTTTAATTCCTATCAATCTTGTTAACAGTTTTTTGAATTTTTCAAAATACTTTAAAAATAATCAAAATTATATCATCAATTAAAAAATAAAGTCCACAATCATTCATTTTCCAGATAGCAAACTATATATTAAACTTGCATTTTTATCATCTAATGATGTTCCAAAATTTTTGAAAAGCAGGTTAATTCCAGAATTTATTTTAAGATTAAAAAAACAAATAAAATTCAAAATGGCAAAGAATAAAGGTGAAACAACCTCATTTCATTTGACCAAAAATTTACTTCTATTTAATAACAGAAGAATAAAATGCCTAATTTCTAAGTTAATTTAATTCTTTCCTAGTAAGCTGGTAAAATTTTTCTTAATAGTAAACAAAGAATAAGTAAGAGTTTGTCTATGAGATAAAAAAAGGTAATATGTTGCAATGAAGAAAGTGCCTTGCTGGAAGTCAAGATCATTTGATTGCTACCTCAGAAACTTGCTATATATTTGATTCTGAGATTCTTGTCCAAACTTATTTTAAAGTGAAAAAAACAACTGAGGATTGTAGCTTGAATGACTTGCCTAAGACAGTTTAGGTAATATATTGCAGAATTAGAATTTGAAACTAGGTCCATAGACTTAAAATCCAGAGAAACTTACCATTTCACCTTAATTCCTCTCTGATCCTCAATTTCCTAACCTTCTAAATGAAGTAAAAAACCAACCAACCAACCAACCAAACATTTATATGTCCTATTCAAAGGAAATAATTTGTAAAGTATTAAATGCTACTCATGTGTGGGCTTTTATTAGCACTACAATTGAATTTGTGAAATCACTGTTTTACATGGTTAAAGGAGAAGAACATAACAAGACAGGATATCTTCTGTTCCTTTAAAATCACTTCAAAATTAAGCAGAAAAATGCTGTGGAAAAGAAAGAAATATGCCTACCACTAAGAATTATGACTATCCCTTTTCAGTATTCAACAGAATATCGTGTACATTAGAGGCACACAATAAATATTGGTAGAACTTGAAAATGCAATTATCTTGGAAATTAAGCTTCTTGTTCAGTAAAAACACATCCAGGTCAATTTTTGTAATGTTTCTTTCTAAAGGTTTCTATTTCCTGGTCACTTTTTTTGGTCATCTACAGTTTAAGTTAATATTATGTCATTTTATTTCAGAAAATCAAGTTGATTTTGCTAAATACCTCTCAAAACCATATTCCTTCATTAAAATGTAAAATTTCTGTATTATGAGAATATAAGGAATACATTTCCCTCATAGGGTAAATCCTAGTAGGCATCATATAGAGAAAAAATAATAATTATCAGCAGAGTATCTTACAAAATTCATTAAAATCAAGCATTTCTGAATAGATTTTTATTGGTGTATCTGTGAAGTTAATAATGCTGTAGTGTTCTGCATTATTTTTTAATTCTAAATTCCACATGCCATAATATGCCTTTTTAAACACTTGATGAGTTGTTTAATAAGTAATTTTTTAAAATATCAATCTTATCTAAAGATGGAAAAATAGTAACTTTTTAAATTTCAAATATATTGAACAAAAATTGATTATAATGATTATTGACTAAACACTTAAAGCTTTGTATTTCTATAATTTTTAAATAGTCTTTCAGTCACCAAGATCCATTTTCCCTTCACATTTTTTGGTTTCCCTAACTTTTTCTGTCCTCAAACATTAAAATCTTCTTTGCAAATATTCACATTATTATTCTAACTCATTCCTCTAATAGACATAAGTGAACTTTTGAGATTAAAAATATAAATTTAAAAATTCCTTCTACTTTTTTGAAGGATTTTTAAAAATCAAATAGAGATGTTGAGATGAGTGTGGCTAAGGGAGGTAGAAAAGTTAAATTGCCTATATCCCTTCTCAAAAAAAAAATCTTTTGTTCAGGAAAAAGTTCTCAATAATGTAGATGAAAATCAGATATATTAGAGAACTGACTATTCTGACCATGTTTTTTTGTTTTTTTTTCATTCTGTGCTTCAGTCTACTAACTATTGTTGGGAGCAACTATTATTTCTCATATTTATACACAAGCATGTTAATGTAGGGAAAAGGGTATATTTGCTCTTCCAGGAAAATTTTGCATATAGCACATTTAAATAATCAATGGAGACAATTTCCAACTCTGGCTTCTTTAATCTTTTAAACTTAGAAGAAAGTAGCAAATGGAAATGAATGAAATGAAGCAAATGAATGAAATGAAGCAAATGAAACACAAATGCTTGACCGTGAGTCCAAAATATCTATCATAAAGATATGCTATGCTTTTTCTAGGCTATTTCAGATTCGTTATCCTAACCTTGTAAGAATAGAAATCAAACTTCTTCTTTTTGAATGCCCATAGAGTGAAAAGTACAGTTTTAATTTCATAATTCTTTTTATTATTTGACTTAGTTCATATTATGTTGGATCCATAGTAGTAGTAAGAAAATGCCACCATATTCAACTTTTCATTCAACTCTTACGTATATGAAAATCTGATATTATCATATGATGAGCCAATTTTAGATTAATTTGTTTCCCCTTGTAAGTATCAAATTTTCTAGCTGACCCAGTCAATGCAAATTCTAACCCACACCCTTCTGTATAATTTGGAATTGATGGAAAGCAGGAAATATCACAGATGTGGAAATATGGTGATGGATTCTACAGTTTAATTTGACTTTGAAAATGAATGCAACATATCTAAATGAGCACATGTATATGTCTCAATAAACTAGCAAATAAAATTACCTTATGAGGCAGTATGACTTAGTGGATATGATATTGAACATAATCATAAGACTAAGGTCTGTCTCATTTGGACTATTGTTAGCTATGCGAATGGAGAAAGAGTCCCTTCACCTTTAAGAATTTTCATTAATTTTTGAAGACTTAATTTATCAGATATACACCAGTTGAGATCTGCACTTATAGAGTGAGTTCTAGCACCAAGAAAATTATAGATCTTGACAGATTAATTAATAATCACCTGAGCATTTGAAAAAATAATTTGTTACTCAGTTTTTTTAGTTGTGTTTGTTTTTTTCTGAACCCATTTAGGGTCCAATATCTCAGCAAAGATATTGGAGAGGTCTGCCATTTTCTTCTCCAGCTTATTTTATAGATGAGGAACTAAAGCAAACAGGGATAAATAACTTGCTCAGAATCACATGGCTAGTATGTGTCTGAGATAAGATTTTAACTCGGGAATATGAAACTTCCTAATTGCAGATTGGGTATTCTATTGACTTCAATGCCTACCTATTCCTTTTTTAAGTAACAAAACTTTGTAAAATTTTCTTTTAAATATTATATTGATCCTATGTAAAGTACATATGAGCAAATTATTTTTTAATTATGCATTCATATTCATTGTAAATTTAGTCCCTGTAAGTTCTGATAAACTAGAAGTGGTTACAGGGCAGAATGAGGGGGAAGACCAATATAGCGAGGAAGTCTCAAGAAGAAATCCTGCTTTAAATATTTAGTAGTTGAGTGTGTCTGGGTTAGTCACTTTGCCTTTCTCTGCTTTAGTTATCTTCATCTTGAAAATGAAGACAGTAATAATATCTATCTCATATGCTTTGCAAATGCTTTGCAAACTTTTAAAAATATTAGGTACTAGTGTCCATTATGTCAACTCCCATTCCCACTGATGAATCAGAATCTTGAGAGCTTTTCTACATTAACCTGTTCTTTCTTTCTTTCTTTCTTTCTTTCTTTCTTTCTTTCTTTCTTTCTCTCCCTCTTTCTTTCTCTGTCTTTTTCTCTTTCTCTCTCTTTCTTTTGAAATACCTGACCTTCTGTTCAGAATCTACAGCAAGTATTGATCCCAAAGCAGAAGAGCAGCAAAGGGCTGGCAATGGGGTTTAAATGACTTGCCCAAGATCACAAAGCTAGGAAGTTTCAGAGTTCAAATTTGAACCCAGGACATCCCATCTCCAGGCCTGGCTTTCTATCCCACAAGATACTTAGCTGCCCAGCATTAGTTTCTAATACCATTTTGTCAGGCATTGAAAGTTTGCCTCTCCATAAAATTATCAACCAAGAATAATTTTGTCAGCCAATCCTAAATAACATGTACAAAAAATAAAGTTCAATTAAGTTGGTAAGAAATTGACTCCAAAATATTTCCCCAAAAGTCTATTCTAAGCAAAAAAATATATATTATATATTATATTATATTGTGTTGTGTTGTGTTGTGTTGTGTTGTGTTGTGTTGTGTTGTGTTGTGTTGTGTTGTGTTGTGTTGTGTTGTGTTGTGTTGTGTTGT
>NC_058133.1:302231674-302416675 GCF_016433145.1 Gracilinanus agilis
TGTGGGAAGCCGTTCTATGTAGTAAAACCTTTGGAGAAATAGGATCAAATTTAGGGCCTGATATCTGGATTCCCTACGTGACCAATCCAGGCTGAGGCAGTCTTTGTGTTTGGTCCTGGTCACCTGAGCCCTGAAAAGCTCTGGTACCAGCAGGTTGATTAATCCAAAATCAACTTGACCTACACCCAGGAGGTGATTGGAAGTCATTTAGAGAAATAGTCTGTAACAGATATTTTATCTTGATCCCATTACAAAATCATCAGCAAGTAAAACTGTGTGTATGATTTTTTTCTGCACTGCATGTCAGGACACAGACAGAATGAGCTATCAAAGGTAACAATCTGAGACTTCTCTTATGACTCATTTTCGGATCCCCACCTTTTATTAATATGCTTATTGGAAAGCTTTGAATCCTTAGCAGACCAGCAATTACTGGGTTAACAATTTCCCTACAAGAAAATTAGGATCCCTAAATTCTTAAAATATTCCTAAGTCAGTCAAGGTCAGAGCTAGACAAAACTTTATCCAACCAGGTACAGTACTCCCAATTAAAATTACAAGACTCAATTCATTTATTATATCTATAGAAAATAGTTAGGATTCCTGGAATTTGCTTGCTGATAGCCAGGAGGCTAGAATTCGGCCTTGGTCCCTGTTCTATCTTTACTTTGAAGCCTCCAAGGATTTTCTTTTATGTGATTTGTAACCCCTTCACAGTTGTGATTCTTTTCTGTGTTCTTTGTTAGAAGAAAGTATATAATAAACTCTAAACTCCATGGAGTTGGAGCAGTTATGAGCTAAACATTTAGTCTGACTGTTCTCATTCAATCTGACTCCACTAAACGCCACTCAGGACCCCCAAAAATATAGAGCTGGCTTTCTATATTATATAAAACAAATTTATACAGATTAAAGGGGAAAGTGAACTCAAGCTTAGAAATCAAACATGCAAAAATATAACTCATATTCCCTGGTTTCTGGAAATCCTCTTTTCCCATTCTTTGAATGCTGAGAAAGTTAGTTCCCTTTTGACAAATTCATATGAAAATAGACTGAAGGTAGTCAGTCAGTCATTCAGTAACTTCTATTAAGTATTTACTATGGGTCAAAAATATGTATCAAGTTCTAGGGAGAGAAATAAAGAAAAAACAAAACATAACAAAAATCCACTAGATAATTAAAGAAGTAAGAAACTAAGACTATAGAATGTTTCCTAAACTATCAGACTAGGACACCATACTGTTTAGTTGGCTTTACTTAGGTGTCTTTCTTTGAGAGTTCATTTTGGGAGGAGTAAAGTGTGGAGGAGGTAATAGTTGAAAATAGCTTTGATGTAAAACAAAAAACATACTAATAAAACTTAAAAAAAGAAAGTACACTGAAGTTTAGTTGGGTTTTAGTAACTAGTCTATAAATACTCAAATCTCTCCTATTAAGATATAGAGTAAAATGAAATAGTATGATTTAACTTCAGCCTTACATAGGTATTGAGAAAGAAAGAGGACAAGTTCATCAATAAAAAAGCTAACATCTATCTATGCTTTAAAGATTCCAAAGTTTTACCAAGGATAAATCAGTTAATAAGTTAATTTCAGTTTCTTCTTCATAACCACCACTATTGTTTTCCTTTTCATAGTAGCTAACATTTATATAGTACCTATTATGTTCCAAACAGTATTCTAACAGCTTTTATAATAATTTTCTAATTTTATCTGCATAACAACTCTAGTAAGTTGGTGGTATAATTCCCTTCATTTTGCAGATAAAGAAATGATGCAATTAGAAATTAAGTGGCTTGCCCAGCATCAAATAGCTTGGAAGTATCTTAGGTTGGAGGCTGTATTTGAACTCAAGTCTTCCTGATTCTTTGTCCAACACTGTATTCACTGATCTTGTAGCTTCTCTTTATTCTTATCTAAAAAGGATTTGGAAAATGTCATTGAACCTATAGTTGTGTGTATGTGTTTGTGTGTGTGTGTATGAAAATGAGAGAAACAAAAATACATACAATTACACATTTTGATCCATATATTTTATATATACATATATGTACACATGTGCACACATATATGGGGCTATGTTTATGCGCAGGGCATATGTATGCATATACATGTATACATAAAATATTTGTAAAATATTGAGAATAAATCTTCTTATTTGATACAAAAACAAAATAAAATCCAAGTCATGAAGTAGGTGCTAATATTATCCTTGGACTCTATAATAGTATGACCTCTCAGGCTGAGAGAGGTTAAGTGACTTACCCTGAGTCTCTCAGCTACAAAATATCTAAGGCAGGGCAGAAATCAGGTCTTCCTGGCTTCATTTATAGCGCTCCATTAACTGGGCCCCCTTATTTCCTCAATTATGTTTCAGAAGCAGAGTGAATAATTAGCCAATAGAATAACTTCTTTTAAGCCTCTTTCTGCCAAGCGTACATTTTCAAACAATAAATTATTTGGTCATGATAAACACAAAAAGTCCAAAAAAATCTGTGATTAAGTAAATGATGTAACATTTATGTCATGCTTATTGTTATAATAAGATGCATCAAATATAACCTGTGATCATCCTTTCAAGCTGGTTTACAAGCTAGTAATGTACTGTGTAAAGGACTGAAATTCAAACTGTTAGTTAATTCTAAGCTTTGTTAGTGCATGACTATGAAACACAATATGTCCCTATCTGCTGAGTTGCTCATTTTCAAGGAACCTGATATCAATTATGCTGCATCCTCCACTTCCCCCTTCTCAATTTCTTTCAGAAAGTTGTACTTATAATGTCCAATGTATATTTCAAATTTTGCAAGTGAGAATCTTTTAAAAAGATGAAATTGTTGTGTACTGTACATCTACGCTGTGGATGCATATTCTAGGTTGATTCACAGTGTGTCCCGAGGCTCTTATGTATCGCAGCTTTTAATTTTCTGCTTTTATGAATATCCTAAAATGTTGAGGCTGTTTACTACACTTGAATAATGCCCAACAGAACCAACTTTAAGCAGCCAGATAAAAGTCAAGCAAGTGTGAAGAGGACAAATTGTACTTCTTAATGGTGTGAGGAAATATCTATAAAACTATTTAAAATGTACTAGAATTATAGGCCCATATATCTGGGTCACTTCTGTCATTTGCAAATGGGTGATTTTGAGCATATTCCTATTTGAATAAAGCATTGCATTTTAATAGTCTTCTCAAAGGCATAAACTGGGAGATATCAACATAAGTCCATGAATTAAGCTTAAGAAGACTTCTTTTATCTTTTTGAAAGATAATATTATGATTATACAAACTGAAAGAGTGATGCTTTGGTGATTTAATTGTCTCTCTAGTCACTAAGTGTCATTTATATATTTTATCTTACAGAATTCATGAGGAAGCAACTTATATCTCATTGAAATTTCTATATTTGGGGGACTTTTTAATTGAACCATTTTGTTTAAGAAAAATACTCTTAAATAAAATATTATAAAATATTTTCTATTGAACAAATACTCCTAATCTCCGTATAATACATAACAGTTATTTAAATTAAATTAGTACTTTGTGTTCAAGGCCTGGAACACTTTCATTTTGGAGTGGGTGAGATAAAATCTATGACTAGAAATAAATTAAGTCAGAGAAATAATAGAAATATAGAAATTAAGTAACTGATTACAATACCTGTAATGATAACGCCTATCTTTTTCTTCACAAGCAGCAGTTTTTCCACAAAACATTGAACAGGGCCTTAGAATTCTGTCACAAAATTTGCCTGTGTATTCTGGTGAGCACATGCATGTAACATCCTAGAAAAGATTTGATCATAGAAAAATACAAATTATATAAAAGAAAATAGAATTGAATCTTTCCTAGAAGGAGATAAATTCCCTAAAGGGACACTTTTCTACTTGATAAGTTATAAGATAATCAATAATTATTTAAAAAATAAAATAGAGTTGACATAGATCATCAGCGAATATTGATTTATCAATAACCAATTAATATGAAACCAGTCCTAAAAAAGTTTCAAGAGACTTTTGACCATCAGACAAATAACTCTCACTCATGCTAAAAATGCACAAATTACCAAAATGTTGCCATAAATTAAATAGGCATACAATATGGCTGTGTGCCTACAAGGTGTGATTTCAAGTGGTAAGTTTCACTAGTTTGTGAATGTAATTAATTACACATTGATTTCCATGTCTAAAATGAATCAATGTTATGGAATCTATCACTTTGATGACACTTTTTTTTTGTTATACTCTACTTTTTTTTTGTATTTCAACTACAGTCCAGAACTGCAGGTAATGAATAATCACAGTTGGAAGAGAATAAAAGAAAATTGAGTTGGACCATTTTGCAAAAGTATAAACTAAGACATAATGAGGTTAAATTACCTATCCAAGTTCACCTAAAGATGGAGTTGCAGGGCTGGATTTGGACCCACATCATCTGATTCTAACAGTATTATTTTCATTGTATCAAAATAGGTACCTCTTAATGGTCTCTAAGGTTTTTTTTTATTAAGAAAAATCTTTTGTTGACCAAAAAACTCCCTCACTCTTACAAAGTAAATGGATACTTGAATTTATGAAATACTTCTAGGATTGGATTATCCCTTAGAACTTTCATTTCAAAAGAAAAAGAGTAAACAAAGTACTCTAGAGTAGAATTTTGCTATTTTTGGCTTATGACATCCATTTGCTTTAAACAAAGTTGTCAAAATATCTTTTTGTGAAGAGAAAATCAGCTTCCTCCAGAGCACGCATCCTCATTTTAATTTTTTCTAGAAACAAATACTTATTGAATTCATGGATAAAGTGAAGAATGAGGATCCCATGAGAGTACACAGTTGATCAGAAACTCTCATGAAAACATACTGATTTGTTAGAATCATTATCAACTTCTCTTCTAATCTAGAATTTTCTCATCAAATTGAAAAAAAAGAAAGTTTGCAACTGAAAACTACCAACAATCAGGTTACTTTAAGAAAAAAAAGTGGCAAAGATAAGCATTCAATAACTAATAAAGAAAATAGGACAGTTATTTACTTCACAGAGATGAAGTCTGATGAGAATTGAAATGAAATGAAATTTAAGTTATTATTAAGAAATTTTTAAAAATTTACTCTAACATAGGAGAAATGAAAATGAAAAATATTAAGTTTTAGGGTTTCTTTTCTTCCTGATATCTAAGAATACATTTTGCCAAGAAAGACCTTAGGAGTTGCCACTTTTTTCAACTCTACAGCATATTAAACCTTTTGAAGAGGAAAAAGAATTCATTATTTCTAATGGTTTTAAAAAAATACAGACTTACATTTGGCATATCAATGCATTCAGATCCATTCTGACATGGCAGAGTTGAGCACTCATCAACATCAGTTTCACGCTTTGAACCAAAAAAGCCTGGTGGACAATCACAAATGTAAGGTGGCATTTGATTTTGACAGGTTCCCCCATTCCAGCATGGTTGAGAAAGGCAAGGCTCTGGCAACTCCTGACAAAATGGACCTTAAGTAATAACAGATATCATAATCTTAGCATGCAAGTTGCTGATTTCCAAATCCATACTGCTGATGTAAATGAACACCTGAGCCCCAAAGCCCATTGATATGGAATTCTGTCTTTATTGGTGAATAAGAATGTCACACCAATTGTGAGGGCCAGAGAGCAGTTAGTGAGAACAATTCAGAGGAAATGTCCACTCTTTAGTCTCTGGATATTTCTGGTTTTAGCTTCAAGAAAGAAGATTCTTGATGGCATAATGTCCTCTCTTCAGGACACAAAGGAAGAAGATTCTGGGGAAAAGTTCACATAAAAGGAGCTGACAAACTATCATTTATTTTATCCTAGTTTTCTGTATTAATATCGCCAAGGAAATTTGTCTTTTGAATGTCTGGTATCTCTCATGGATAAACTAGGTTACTGCTTTTCTATTGGGAGTATTTCTTCTCTCTATAGTATCTGGTATATATTCTCCTAAAATATTTTCTCAGCTTTATCTTTTGTTAAGAGATTAATACTTTGCTTTCTCCTATGTGTGTTCACTATGGAACTGGAAACCCATATTGAATGGAGAAGAGATATATAATTCTAGCCCAGTATTCCTTATCCCTTAAGAGAACAAATAGGCTATTATCTTATTCCACATTCGTGCAGGAATTTAAGTTGCCCTTGAAAAAGAATGAGGGAGTTGATGCTGTCTATTCTGGTAGCCTTACAAGGTATGTGAGACACCTCTATGTTTTTTATATGCATAGACTCCCTTAATATACATATAAAATTCACTAAGATTACAAGTCTGTAGATGAAGGTGATCCAGATATTTTATTAATTAATTGAAAAAAGATTAATATTTATTTGGATTTATGGTCATTTAAATCTTATTAGGTGATAGAAAGACTACTGGGATATTTTGCTTCAAATTCCTCCTTACTATTGCTCTAAGGGCAGGAATTGAGAGTAAGTTACAAAAAATAGAGACAGTTATACAGGATTTAATCATACACAATATTTTTGTATTTTACATGTTGAGTTTTTATAATACATCTGGGATTTTGCAGTGAATTATATTTGTCATGTATTATATTATATCTGAAGCCTATGTAGAATTAAACTAGCACATCAAAGACAAAACCAAAATATTTATGAATCTAAATAGATTGCATGGTTGGATTACATGCAATCATTCTCCATCCTTCCTTTCTCTGTTTTCATACATGGATTCTCCTATACCAAAGCTCACTTCCAGTAACAGTGTAAGAGATTTTCTCTCTCTATTATTATTATTATTATTATTAACAATTTCCATTGTTATTGATAATATTACACTACATAGGTTGCCCAGAGAAGAAAACGTTTGGCCTGCAGTCAAGAAGACTTGAGTTCAAATCAAGCTACAGACAATTACAAGCTGTGTGATGTTAGGTTAATAATTTAACCTCTTTTTCGTCTCAATTTGCTCATCTCTAAAATGAAGGTAATTAATACCTACCTCCCAAGGTGTTTATGAGGATCAGATGGCATTCTAAATGAAGAACGCTTAATGTGTGGATAGAATTTGCTCCCCAGGACTCTCTTACCCAGCATTCTATTTACATGCTCATGCTGAGTTATAACACTGTGTTTGTACATACAGAATATAAAGTTTTGGTCTGACTCTGCCCCTCTCTTTCTTCTTACCAAAACTGGCTGTGGAGATTGAGGGGAGAGCTTGGCAGGAAAGTTTACTCATGTGGTCATACTTAAGCTTTGTACTTCTATTTTTTTTATTTCTTCTATTTCAAGTGATTACTAATAAATCTTATAAAATATAATACTTGGAGTTATTGATATTAATTTAAATCTTACATTTTTGGTGACCAGAAGTCTAGAATGTAAGACTATTACTCCTAACTTAGTTAAAGACAGATTAGCTTTAAAAGCCTCTGCTGCCCTCACCGCTACAGCTTCTCCTGATGCTGCTGCTGCTGCTGCTGCTTCTGCCTCTCTCACTAACTGCCTCGGGGTCCTTGCTGAGCCTGCCACCATCTGCCTGCAAAACACCTGCCACAAAGTAGATGTTATGTAGAAATTATTATTACTACTACTCTCTATCTGTTCAACAATTTTTTTGAAATGACACAAATGGTACATAACTTGAACCATTGAATCTTCTGCAGATAGTTAATACTCTTAACCATGATATAAAGTACTACTTTGTAGAATCTGAAATAAAATACTTAGATCCTATACATTTAATGCAAATAGAATAAATTTCTCATTTAGTGTACAAAATTGCTAATTCACCTCATAACCCCATGACCATTATTAGTATATAATGCATTAGCCATACTTTTGCAAAAAAAGATACCAATATCAAACTCATACCTGGAAAGGAAACAGAAAATTTGCCAATTTTAAAGGGTTGAAACTTAGCAACCATGAACACAGCAGAAATACCTTTTAGGAGCTGTCCATTGTAAAAATGAAATTTGGGAAATGCCATCTAAAAGTATATATATTTTCTATGGACACGTGGAAATTATCAAACGACATTTCCTGTGGTTCAATGGGTTTCCATTTCCAGTTCTTTGGGCGTGGGGACACCTACGTCTCCACACAGAACAGTTTAAATCTCCTGGGTTAGGGGGGAGTGGGCTCTTGGCTAGCAGGCTCTGGGAGAGATGAGAGGTAACAAAATGGAGGCGGCAATTTTGAATTCTTACAAGCGCGTGGTCTAATGACTTTATCTATCAGCATGGGTTTAATTAAAATACTAATTTTTATATTTATAGCAGCCTTTATTATTTTTTATCCTTATACCATTGGCTCCAAAAGAAAATTAAATTGCACAAAAATCTTTTAAAAATGTATTAACAAAATACCATTTTAGTATATGAAGTGACCAACTAGTATAATTACATTCAAATGGTCCATTTTAAAAACTGAATACTATTAGTGTTCAGTCAGTGTATTTATTTATGAAATAGTAAAGCAGTTGCAATATCTTTTCCTTCAATTATATGAATTTTTTGCATTGTACCCCCAAACCAAATCATTAAAATGCCTGAAGTGACTTTTATGAACTAGATCAAAAATACTTAGCAACATATATGATTTCAGTTAATTCTAGAGTGAAATTATACAACAAAAATTCCACTGGGTTATTGGCTACTTAGCCTACTCTTCCCATTTCAGTTCTTTAGGGAAATATATTTTTTAATAATCCCAAGTTACATATCTTGGAACTTTTTGTTATTAGAAAGCTTTGTTCTTCCCAAAGCACAACAATAAAAAAGATTAGGCCACACCAAACTCCAACCTATAGGGGACAGCATGAAGGTACATATGTGAGCACATCAAGTAGTATTATGTTAGTAATAACAGAAATGTTGGGAAGCTGATGATTTATCCAGGGACGGAAGTCTGCAGGACTCTCTCCTCCCACACAGACAGGCTTGAGTGAGTAGGGAGGGGGTTAGGTACTCCTCTCAAACCCCTCCCCCCAAGCAGTTGGTTTCAGTTGATGATGGGAAGGCAAGAGGGAGTAATTAGGATTTGGATAAGAAATGGGAAGCCCTGGACTGTCAGGTTGAAGCTGCCCCTCCCTGCTAGGAGATAGTGGCAGACCTTAGCTAACTTGTTCTATAGGCTAATAGTAATTACTTCAAATATCTATATAACTAAATAATTATTATATTGATGCTGGAAAGGTCTAATCCTACTAGACAGGCTAACTCCTGAGTAGAAACCACAATGGCTTTTGCCCCTATGGCCTCCAAGGTGAACCCCCCAAGTCCAGAGCAGCAAGCAGTAAGATCTGTTCCCCTCAACACCCAGGAAACAACTGTTTAACTCCCTTTCAACTGTCCCCTCACCTAAAGTTCTCCCCGGGGGGGGGGTCCCCTGGAATTCTGGGTGAGGCTTGACCCTGTATTTTGCAGGAATTCCATCCTGCCATCTTCTACATTACAGTATTAAAAACAGTTTTGATAGCAATAAAAAATACCTCATAATAGAAGTTAGTCTATGTTTAAATATAAGAAAATTCCTTGCAAATATACATGTTATAAAGTTCAGGAAGCTCTTAGTAAATCATTGTAAATAAGGGGCAGCTGGGTAGCTCAAGGGATTGAGATCCAGGCCTAGAGAGGGGAGATCTTAGGTTCAAATCTGACCTCAGATACATCCCAGCTCTGTGACCCTGGGCAAGTCACTTAACCCCCATTGCCTAGCACTTACCACTCTTCTGCCTTGGAGCCAATATACAGTATTGACTCCAAGATGGAAGGTAAGGTTTTAAAAAAAATCATTGTAAATAGGTACATCAAATCATATCATGATGTACAAAGTTTCCGCTAAGATATTATCTCCTCTCTCCCATTATTTTATCTACTCCCCCCATTCCCTATTATACTGACTGTTTTTGGAGGATGATGCACTGGTAGAAAACAGTAATATATTTTGAGGAGGTCAGATGCATTCAGGATACTTTGTTGACCATATGCAGTTATCCTTCAGCTTCCCTAACCTCCTTCTTCTACTTTATTCTCATTTAGCATGGTACTACTTTGTCTTCATTCCCAAGTTCCAAAAACTTGCTTCATTTCCTTCTGCAGTTTCCATGCATTTCCTTCTACTTTGTTCTTGCAGAGCTGAAGTTGCACCAGTTTGCTCCCACAGCCTCATAGGCTTCTTCTTGTGCTAACAGTAGGTCTGAAAATATGATTGGCCGATTAAAGTTCTCAGAACAATATTAAGATGAATCAATCACTCAAACAATTAACAAAACTTTATTGAAAACTTACATTACTAGAACAAGACATTTATGTACCTTGGGCAATATTTAAAAATTACATACCCTCATATTTGAGAATCTTATTCTATTTTTTAGCCTGTACACTAACTTTGAACATTCAATGTAATATATAAGAAATCACGTATCACAAATTATTCATCCATAAACCATAGAGAACAAACTTTTCTGACATTAAAATATATGTGTTTATATAAAGCAATATTTTAAAGATTACTTATTTTTTGATTCCTATATGCTGTGCTTTAAGTAATTGTTTATTTTGCTTGCTTGTATCTAGTGTCAGTTCTTCCATTTCCTGAATACCTAGGACAGTGATAACACTGCAATCATACAGGAATCAATAGAACACATTCCTGCCATATTTCTTATGATTCTTATTTCATTAGATGGATCATATTTCCCACGGTTCATGTTTCACTTCTTTGCACCTTATGCTACAGAAAACCATGGATTCTGGTAATTATCTAGGCTTTCTTGCACTCACTCACTTTAGTGAATTTCTAGATACTAAACCCCACTCTTGGAAAATATAGTAATTCAGACTTATTGAATCTAGTTTTGAAAATGAATTAATGCAAATTGTACTACAAAAAAACCCCTTTGCAACTAAAGGATATCTGAATATTTTTTGAAGTGAGGAAGAACACATGACCCTCCCTAGATGTTCCTAACACTCTGTGGTTGCAGTAGGTTTTTAAAGAATTGGGTTTTTTTTAACACCAAGTTAAAATTTGTTCTATGAAAATTGCACCATTTGTTTTGAGTTCTGTTCTCTAGGCCATCTGCTGATTGTATGACCCAGGCACATCTCTCTAAGCCACAGCATGATTACATATGAAATGAGGGTAACTCTAATAGTATCACTTAAAAAGTTACTGTATTTGTGGAGAGGGTACATTACAAAATTTTGATATTATTTGAGAAGGGTAATTCTAGTGTGGTAAGTCCCTCCATTAATGAAAATTAAAAATTTATTTGTGCCTAATAGTCTTACAGAGTTGCCTGGCAAGCTAAAATATTAAGTGATTTTATATAGTGACACAAGTTTATATGGGCCAGAGGATATCTGGTTGATTTCAAATATGTTTTCTAAATCTTACACAGTAATATGTATCAGAATTACATTGTAACCTACTTGTACTAATTGATTATTAAATTTGTAGTGTATTTATAACAAAGGAATAAGCAAACATTATTAGTGGTGGACTTAATTTATTATTTTGTAGATTTTTTAGACTTAAGGAAGTGATGGATAAAATGTTAATAATTAAGATTAAATCTAAAAGTGTTTGATTGTAGATTTTTCCCTAGATAGTTCCATTGCTAACATTTAGATATCACAACCTCTCTTTCAGTTTTCTCATCTTTAAAATGGGAATAATAATAGCATATACCTCTCAGGATTGACTGAGGATAAAATTAATTAACATGTATACAGTGTCTTACAAACATTAATTTTCTAATTAATTCTAGTTATCATCACCATTATCATTGTTGTTGTCATAAATCATTACTGGCTTAGAAATATGATAGGTGTTCTTTTGGATACCACAGATTCCAAAGGGATATGACTCTCCTAAGGATGTTATATAGAGAAAGGGTGGTAGTGTCAGAATGAGGACAGCAAATGAGAAGGCAAAAACTATTAGATTTTTAATCCAAAGGGATTTGTGGAAGCTAAGTGACTCAGTGACTAGAGAGCCAAACCTTAAGACAGGTATTCCTGGGTTCTGCCTTCACAAACTTCCTAGCAGTGTGACCCTCTGCAGATCACTAAAACTCTAATAGCCTAGCAATTACCACTCTTCAGCCTGGGAGCCAATAATTTATTCAAAAACCTCAGGTAATGGTTAAAAAATCATGGATAATAATATGATTTTGGAGTTTTTAGCACTAAATAGTCCTATGAATTTAGTTCAAAGTAGTATCATATTGATACTACATCAGTTAATAAGCTTAATTTTCTGACTAAAAGTCATAAGAATTCAGATTAACTAAGAATTAATTTAATGAGAAAAAGGTAATATAGGTCAACTGAGTTAATTTGACTTTTTTTAAAAAAGAAAACAAAAAGTGAGTCAAATCTTAAAGAAATGTCAATTGCTAAATGGTCAAAGGATGTTGTAATAAAAATTAATCTTGGAGGAGTTATGTTAGATATATAAGTGTTTATTGGGAAAGAGAAAGAAATATGGAAAGAAGGTTAGTAGCCTAATTATCCATTCTCCAGTCCCATTGCAAGTCTTAGTTCCCAGATTCCCAGCCCAGGTGGTCTGGCTGGCCCAGTGCTGCTTCAGCCCACTGTTGCACCACTTGCCCGAGATAGATTACATAAATAAACACTAGAACTGCTTGCCTGTAAGAGAGCTTCTTCCATAAGCCATGAAATGGCAGAGAGAGACACTGGCTTTTTAAGCTGTGTCTAAACCTTTCCCCTGAGATTTTCTAATTGGCCAGGGTTTCACTTCTGTCCCTACTCATCACTTTCCTTGACTTCCACTGCCCATCAGGAATCTCACCTGCCACTGCTGATAAATTAACACACATTACTCTATAATGCCCTTATTAGGTATGTCTTCTGGGATAGGGAATTCCCGAATTACTTAATTCACCTCCCCTCTGATTCTTTGGGAGACTAGTGTGCTAAATCTCCCCATTTTTGATTCTCCAAGAGATTAATACTTTAGTGTCCCCAGTGAATCATTTCATGAATGGAATCTATACGTTTAGAATTTTCTCACCAGGATGAATTAAGGCCCAAAAGATATACATTTCATGGAGGATATGACTATAGTTTAAGTAATTAAAAGAAAAAGGAGAAGAAAAGAAATTTATAGGTACATTGACAAGGAGCTGTGTAAATAGAATTAGCTCGATCCCATTAATAGTCAAAAATCTACTCAACCCAGGCGTGCTAATGATGTCACTCCCACCTCCCTTAGTGGGGAGGGGAGACGAGTTACCCACACGTGACAATAAGTAACAAATCAAGAATAAGGGACTGCCCTGGGCAGTCCAAATCAATGTAGAAACTGCCATTTGTCCATTTGAATTAGAGGTGGACCACAGGAAGTGATGAAAGACACGATCTCTTTAAGTAAGTTAGTGAACTTCCTGTGGGGCAGTTGCCTTCTCGAACTGGAAGAAGAAGCATCTCCTGAGACCACAGACAGATTACGCTCTATATTGTCACTTGGGTAAGTTAGGCTGACTTCTTGGCCTAGCTGGGCCAATTCTAAACTCTGCCTATCTGGCTGTTGGGCCCTGTGGCTTACAGCTTCATTATTAAGCTTTATAACCTTCTTCTCTCTCAGTCCAGGCTGGACTAGCCTCTACTTTTCTCTTTATTCCTACTTTTACCTACCGATTGTAAATAAACTCTTCAACCCGATGCTGACTTGGGTCTGATTTAATTACGGAATCAACCTTAATTGTTGATTCCTGGCGGCCACATATTTTAATATATATCTATAATACCTAAATTTTATTCCTTACAGAGCCATTAGGGAGCATCCCTCTTTTTGTCACGAGTTTTATAATCAGAATGAAATAGCAATGCATGGGAAGAACAAAAGGGGAAGGAAGACGTAATAAGTTCAGTTCAGTTCAGTTCATTATATTCAAAGTTTCACTCAGAGTCTTAATGTTGTGTTTGATTTTGGGAAATATCCTCTATTGCTCTCATCTTTGTAGTTCTTTTGAAATCATGGCGGTCTCTACAACATCTTCTTTGGGAGATCTGCTTTCTTTGTCCAAGTTATTGTTGATATCTTTTCCTAAAATTGCTTTAAAAAGATCTTAGACTTTGGACTTTTAGAATAATTAAAAGTTGGGAGACAACATGTTGGCCTCTCAAAGAATTGGGGGGGGCAACTCTGTGAAATTAATATAAAAATGTAACTCATAATTGACACATGCATATTAAGGTAAGACAGAATGACAGAGCACTTTCCGATTTCTCAAATGGGCAGGTGGAAGCCCCCTGCATAGCTTATGACCTGGTGTTGTGGCTTCATTATTTGCCTCTCCAGCAGAATATATGACCCAGACTGTCCAATGAAAAGCCAATAAAGTATAAAGTAATGGCCAGTGTAAGAGCCAGAATAAAAAGGAATTCAGGCTCTTTGGCTCTGGTTCCTTCCTGAACTCAAGCCTGTGCCTTGGCTTGCCTTAATTTAAGTAGCTAGATCAGTAATGGCAAATATTTTAGAGACTGAGCACCCAAACTGCATCCTCATGCCTCATGTGAGCTGCCCCCTTACCTTAGATAGGGGAGGGAAGAAGTGCTCCCATTGGGATGCTGAGAAAAGAGGTTGGTGTTGGGAAAAATGTCCATAGACACAGTAGAGAGAGGGGTGGGGAACAGTCCCTTCCAAGATCAATGCCATATGTTTACCAACATGGGACTAGACAATGTGGTTAACTGGACCCCAGCTTTTAAAATGGACCACAGTTGGTTGGGAATCTAGGACCTGTTGAAGCAGCAACAAGACTCTGGGTAGTCGGACTGGTAATACCTTTCTTTCTATCTTTTTCTCTTTAATAATAAATATTTATAAATCTAGTATAAAGTCTCTAAGATTGATTTTTATTCATTACAATGTGAAGAGACAATTCTCAAATGAAGAAATTAAAAGTATCTACAATATTTTTTTAAAAAATGTTCCACATCAGTATTAAATAGAGAAATACAAATTACAGGCAGTGGGGTAACACATCACACCTATCAAATTGACTAAAATGACAAAAAAGGAAAAGGATAACTGATGGAAGGGATGTGGGAAAATAGAGACATTAATACACTGTTTTCTTCTCTTATCACTATACCCAGCAAAAGAGTGATAACAGGCATCCTTGCTTTGTACCTAATTTTACTGGGAAGGCTTCTAACTTATATCCATTATAAATAATGCTGGCTATGGTTTTAGATATTTACTACTTACCATTTTAAAGCAAACTCCATTTATTTATATGCTTTATAATAATGAATACAGATGAAAAGAAATTTAAATAAATTATTAACAAGGAGACTATAGCAATGCATGAGAATGATGTTTAAATTATGACTAGGTGAGATTTATTTTTTAATTTCTTTTTTCTTTTTTATACAAGTATTATTATGTAAAACATTTGTCTATGTTATTCATTTTTGTAAGGGAATGACCTTATAAAACCAAAACTCCCAAATATATAACTGGAGAAACAAGTAATAAATCATATCTTTTGTTATAAAGAAGTAAGACAATCTTGGTTAAGGGAGGGATAAAGGTGATGAGGTGACTTGGAGGAGGAATGAAGGGGATAGCTGAGTGTATGGAAGGGATGAATGAGGTAGGTGTATAGGAAGGTAAGGGAATGAATGGGAGTATATGGGAGGGTAGCTTAAATAGGCTTATTCACCTAGGCTAGAGACAGAGGATACTGAGAGGAAATAGGCTGGGTTCTCAGACAGGGAAGGCATTTTTAAGATACAAAAGGAGTTGGACCAGTCAGAAATATTTTAAATCTGGCTGGAGCACTTCTCTTGTTAATTTCTAAGTCCCTTGAGGGAGGAGTCAAAGGGCTCCTCCCTACCAGAGAAACTGATGGCTGCAGGAAGTCTCCGGTAGGTACTTCCTGCCAAGATGGATGCCTGTGGTTCCCTCAAGAAATAAAAGAAAATAATTCCTTCCCTCTTCAGCCCTTGCCTTAATCTTTGATACAATGATTCAGCAGAGGCTTTGAATAGGTAACAAAGGGAATTTATTAATGTCAGAGATAATCAGACAGAGAGAAGGTTTTAGGGTTTTGTAACAACTGCTAGGGAGAAAGCTAATGGTGTCACAGGAAGGGTTAGACTGAGAGAGCCTGCTCTCCCAGTCAGGAAGATTTGACTGTCTTAAAGTAAAGTATTTACAAGATCAATAAAATAAAGGATAGCTTGATTTAAGGATGTCTTACTTGCCTACAGAAAACTAAACCCACAATGTCCAATCACCAAGCCACCCTTCCTCCCAGGGCCCAAAGGGAAATTCAGGAAAAATAGCAGGGATGTAATATGCAGAGGTTAGGGAGAGGTCCAGAGAAATCAGCTAGGTCCAAATGTCCCAAAAGACAGAAACACAGCCCAAGGCAGAGCCAAAGCAGAGCCAACAGGTAAAGCCAAAGCCAGAAGGCAAAAGCCCCTTTAGTTGGAACTTCAGCCCTATTTATAGGCTCAGGTTCCAACTGACTTTCTGAAAAATCTAAACTCCTAACTGCCAGGACTCTTTACAGTTGAACTTAGCAACAGCAAAAGCTTATGTAGCATCCTTGCATTACAGTTTTCATCTACATTCCTACTCCAGTAGTCCTTTCTCTGGAGATGGATAAGATTCTTTTTCATAAAGCCCTCAGAATAACCTTGGATCATTGTATTTCTGATAGTAGCAAAGTCTATCATATTTGATTGTTCCATTGAAGTTACTATATATAATGTTCTCCTGGTTCTACTTATTTCACTCTGCTTCAATTCACTTAGTCTTTCCAGCCCTTTCTGAAATTATATGATTTCTCATTTCTTATAGCTCAATAATATTTCATCACTATCATATACTACAATTTGTTCAGCTATTTCCCAATTAAGGGAGAGCACTTTAGTTTACAATTCTGTGCCATCACAAAAAGAGAAGCGATGAATATTTTCGTACTGTCCTTTCCTGTTTTTTTATCTCTTTGGGATATAGACCTAGTAATTGTGTTACTGGATCAAAAAGTATGTATTCTTCTATAGCTCTTAGGACATAATTCCAAATCTCCCACAACTCTACAAGCAATTCATTAGTGTCCCAATTTTGTCACATTCCCTCCAACATTTATCATTTTCCTTTACTGTCATATTGGCTAATCTAATAGGTGGGAGGTGGCCCTTTGGAATTCTTTTGATCTGCATTTCTCTAATCAAGAGGGATTTAGAAAATTTTTTTTCATGTAATTATTAGTAGCTTTGATTTCTTCATCGAAAAACTGCCTATTCATATCCTTTGAAACAGGAGAGATTTCTACCAGGTATGCAGGACAAATTCAAAAGTAGGAAAACCATCAGCCTAATTGATAATATGACTAACAAAACTAACAGAAATTGCATGATTATCTCAAAAGAAGAAAAAGCTTTTGACAAAGTATAGCATCTATTCCTATTTAAATCATTAGAGAACAATGAAATCAAAACAATTTGAATAAGCAATGAGGAAACAAAACTATTTTTATTTGCAGATGGTAATGTGAAATTAGGCAAAATAATTTAAAATGTTGGCAAAGTTGTAGGATACAAAATGAATCCAAAGTAAATAATTAGTATTTTTTTATGTCTACAAAATCCAGCAGCAAGAGATAGAAAGTGAAATTTCATCTAAAATAACTGTGGATAATATAAAATGCCTTGGCATTTAAATGCCAAGACAGATGCAAGAGCTATATGAACACAATTACAAAAATTTCATGCAACTATATCCAGATCTAAATAGTTGAAAAAATAATCACTGCTTATGGATAGGCTGCGTCAATGTACTAAAAATGACATTCTACCTAAATTAATTTTCATATCCAGTGATGTACCAAACAAACTATTACTCATCTGATGAAAAATCAATCAAAAACTTATTTTTATAACAAAAAATGGTAACAAAATTAATGTGGAAGAACAAAATACCAAAAATATCAAGGAAATTATTGAAAAAAATGTGAAGGAAATTGGTCTAGTCAATCAAGTTCTCAAACTGTATCATGAAATGGTAATCATTAAACAATGTGGTACTGGTTAAGGAAATATAGTGGTGGGCCAGTGAAATAGGTTAAGTATTCAATACCTTGCATGAAATGATCATGGCAATCTAATGTCTAATAGACATAAAGATAAAGCCATTAAGGACAAGAACTAAATATTTGATGAAAACTGCCAGGGAAACTGGAAAATAGTTTGGCAGAAACTTAGTATAGACCAAAGCTCAGATTATATACCAAGAGGAGGTCAAAATGGGTATATGATATCATAAGCAAATTGGGGGTTCATGGAATACTTTTCCTTTCATTTTGGGATAATGGAAAAAATATGAGCAAAAAAGACATAGAGTATTTAAAGATGTAAACATGATAGCTATGATTATATTACTATTAAAAGTTTTTGCATAAATAATATGTATGGAAGCAAGATTAAAAGTAAAATAATATCTGCAAAGAGTGAAAGCATTCATTGCCTGTTCTAATTCCTTCAGTTTCTTCTTAATGCTATATCAGCATTTTTAGTTCAGTAGTTGAATAGCACTACTGATAGTGGGCATCCTTGCTTTACTTTTGATTTTATTGGGAAAGCTTCTACTTATTCACAATCCAGATAACATTTGTTGATCATTTTACATAGATACTATTTATCATTTTGAGAAATTTTAATCATTTATTCAAATACTCTAGTTTTTTAAATGGAAATGGGTAATGAGTTTTGTTAAAATCTTTCTTCATTAATTGAAATAATCACATGGTTTCATTAGGTTTTGCTACTGATATGTTCAATCACTGATAGTTTTCCTAATATTTAACCATCTCTGCATTTATAAAATAATAGGGCCAAACATTACATTCCTTACATGGAAAAGTGATAACTAGAATATTTAGATACTTATAGTACCAGGGATATTTACAATATTTCAGATATTAAGAAATATAACAAGGGGAAGAGCCAAAATAGTAGTTTAGGCGTACCTAAAGCCATAACCTCTATGACTCAAAATTGGTGGGTCTTAGAACAAATCATTGAAACAATTACTGACTTGATTGAGGAGAATGCTGATAAGGAAATAACATATAAAAATCTATGGGATATAGCCAAAGCAGTACTAAGGGGAAAATGTATATCCCTAAGTACCTATATCAACAAAAGAGAGAGGGAGGGGATCAATGAATTGGGCTTGCAAATTAATAAGCTAGAAAGAGAACAAATTAAAAATCCCCAGACAAGAACTAAATTGGAAATCCTAAATCAAAGGAGAAATTAATAAAAGGAAAAATTAATAAAACTCAAAGTAAAAGAACTATTGAGATAATAAATAAGACTGGGAGCTGCTACTCTAAAAAAATCAAATAAAATAGATAAAGTACTGGTAAACCTAATAAAAAAGAAAGAAAAGAATCAAATTAACAGTATCAAAGTAAATTTGGGGCTTCTTCTAAGGGGCAAAGGATGGAATTTTTAAAATATCTATTTTTCCATATTTGTTCAAGAGCACCAGGGCCACTTTTCCTGATAATTTCTTGCAATGTGATGTCCTGGGTTCTTTTTGATCATGTCAAGAGTCTTAGATGATCTCTTCAGGATGCACTTTGGCTGTTAATTGCTTTTCAATTGAGATATTTCAGGTTTTCATCTTTTTTTTTTCCATCCTTTTGAATGTGTTTTATTGTTTCTTCCTGTCTCATCAACTCATTATTTTCAATTCGTCCATTTCTAATTTTAAGAAAGCCATTTTCTTTTTTGAGGCTTTCTACTTCTTTTTCTCAGGGAGTTATTTTCAGTAAGTTTTTGTTCTAAGTTTTTGACCTTCTCTATCATTTTCTTTTCTTATATTACTTCCAAATCTCCTATTATTTTTTTAATCTTTTTTTTTGTAGTTTTTCCAAGAGTTCATTTTGGACTTCTTATCCTTTAACATTTTCCTTTTAGGCTTTAATATGTTTTAATTTTTTATTGCTGTTCTCTTCTAAGCTTATTTATGATGCTGAAATATTTTTCTTGTGTTGAACTTTTTCCTCTCTCTTTTGCTCATTTGGGAGTTGTTACCCCTTTGATTTTCTGTATCTGATGAACCTTATCTCTATTTATGCTGAGGTTAGACAGAGCTAGCTGTGCTTTTTCCATTGTTGCTTGCACTGTATCACTTTATAGTTCTACTGAGGCTTGTTCAGTACTCTCTCCTTAAACCCTAGAAAGATTATTCCTCCTTTCTTTTTCTTCAAGTTCATCTGGACCAGAGCATTGCTTCACACATTCTTCTGTTCATTCTACCACTCCAATATTCATTTTGAGATATTTTTGTTCTTCTGTAGTCATTTGGAGGGCAGTTGTCAGACTGAGTCTTCTTATTCCACCATCTTTGCTCTGTATAGTTTTTAATGATTATTCTCTGTTATTTTGTAATCTATGTTCTCTCCTTTCCTCTCATCATTTTCTCTTCTCCAAAATGGTATATAATATGATATGGCTTGTATATATGTTATTATTCAATACCTATTTCTATGTTCATCATATTGTGAAAGAAAAATATCACTTATGTTAGAGGAAAAATTCATGAAGGAAATAATGTGAAGAATGGTATTCATTGACCTCCTCAGTTCCTTTAATTGCAGTGAAGAGTGTTTTTTGACATTAGTCCTTTAACTTGTCCTAGATCTTCACATTGTTGATTGTAAATAGGTAATTCACAGTTGATCATCCTCCTTTGTTGTGCTCATTTCACTTTGACTCACTTCATATAAACCTTTCCAGGTTTTTTGTGATCATCTTATTCGCAATTACTCATGTAAAGGTTGTTTTTTTTAATCCACTTTTCTTATATATGTGTTGTATCTTCCTATTTGAATATAAACTCCTTCAAGTCAGTGAGTGTATCCCCAGAGCCTAGCTCAGTGCCCAACATATAGCAGGCTTTTAATAAATCCTTTGCATTCATTCATTCATTATTCTCTCAGTTGATAGGTACTATATTTCTTTTTTTTTTTTTTAAACTGTTACCTTCCATCTTGGAGTCAATACTGAGTATTGGCTCCAAGGCAGAAGAGTGGTAAGGGTAGGCAATGGGGGTCAAGTGACTTGCCCAGGGTCACACAGCTGGGAAGTGTCTGAGGCCAGATTTGAACCAAGGACCTCCTGTCTCTACGCCTGGTTCTCAATCCACTGAGATACCCAGCTGCCCCCTAGGTCCTATATTTCTTAGAAAATGTTTCTCTATTTTTAAAGTCAATTTTATTGTTCTGCACCTAAAATATTTTTCTTACTGTAGCCGTTTTCACTAAATATAGTACTTCTTTAAAATAAGACATTCAAATGTAATAAAGTGGCATTTTATTCCTCAGAATAGAAGATTTCAGGAACTCAAGGGAAAACATGACACATTACAGAGAATACATCTGAGAATAATGTACATATATATTCCTTTTAAATAGATTTCTGCCAAAAACTCTACTAAAAGAATATAATCTTTCCCCCTCATGAGAAAAAAGAGAGCTGGTAATACCATAAGCTTAATGTCTATATATAACACCGGGGACCTTCCAAGATAAGGTCATCACTTATGGAGCTTAAAGCAAAGGACTAGAAAAAAGCATTTATGGTTTGTCAGTTTGTAAGCTAACAGAGGTCAAGATTGCTTCATGGCAAATCTTTCCATAAACTGTTTCTTGAGGAACCTAAAAGCCAACCTTCTGATTCTTTCTCTTCTTCTTTCTTTATCCCATCCGTACATCATGAGTTAGGCTTCCACAGAGAGTAGCACCTGACTGAATTATATGGACTGCTATATCAATATCTGATATAAAGAGGATAATCATAAT
Organism: Gracilinanus agilis; assembly: GCF_016433145.1. Taxonomy (NCBI): domain Eukaryota; kingdom Metazoa; phylum Chordata; class Mammalia; order Didelphimorphia; family Didelphidae; genus Gracilinanus; species Gracilinanus agilis. Next base: position 302,253,520 of record NC_058133.1, read on the forward strand.
AACAAATTACATTTCCATAGCACTGTCCACAACAGTCCAGTAATACAAGTAAGTGCAAATGTTATCCCTTTTTTTTTAAATGAAAATAAGATGTTTCCCACACAGGCATCAAACACTGAGAAGAAAATTTAAATTCAGACCTTTTAATTCTTTACTTGAGCCCTCTGTCCAGTATGCCAAACAACTTTTGTTCTCATTTTTGCTAACTTTTTTTCTTCTAATGTATGATTTTCAATATTATTTTATTCAGGCTTTGAATCAATTTTATATAAAATACAACATGGAATAATATATCTTGGTTTTAGAAATACCTTTGCAATTTACTAACAAATCAGACAAAAATGTTTTTCTTGTTTCTAGAATGAAGAGAAATAGGGTTATAAACATTGTGACAGACATTGTATTTCTTATTACTTAGGGTATTCTTGGGCTCCAAATATGTACCTTCTTTCCTCTTACAATGACACCATTGTGATGCCTGTTTACATCATCTTATGCATGGGACTACTGCAGTAACTTCTTATTAATATCTTTATCTCAAGAATTTCCTGACTCAAATACATCCTCTACACAGGTGTAAAATTAATCTTTCTAAAGTATAGATCAGACCATTTTCACCTCATTATATAATGAAAAAGAAAATCCTGGGAATAGGGGAATAACTAGATGCCAGAAAAACTAGGGACACTCCCACACCTTACAAGGGAAGGACTGACAGGTAAATAGAGGGAAACTAAATGGGGATATGAGGTTTGGGGAATGACAGTTGGTCAGCTTACTAACAATCTATCAACCAGGGAAAGCCAGTGATGTGGGTATCTTCAAGATGTGAGTTCTTAATGGCTTAGAGGAGACAGGAAGTACAGCCAAACTGGGTTTGTTGATATTAAATAAGGGAAGTGGAAGAGAAGGGTTTACTACACTATGGAATAACCCAGATGATTTAATTAAACTAAGGTCTAAACTAAGCTAAACCTCTAACTAGAATAAGAGAGGGCTAGAGAGGTAGGCTTCTAACTAACTACACTGGTCCACGATGTTCCAAGATGATCATAGATGTCACAGGAACCAGGAACAAGTCCTATACACAGCCAGTTAATCCACAAATGCTCTAGGGAGTAAGGTAGATAAATCTGTTGTCCACCAACAGACAACCAAGACCTTCCCTCTTACCTAGGCCACAATAGTTAATTGAAGTATCTTCTTCTCAGTGATAATCCCACTTTGTCTGCTCCTTGAATATTTGGCAAAGCTGGACCACACAGCCAAAACCTCCATCCTTCAGCTTGGTAAAACCACACTCTCCCTTCAAACCCTGGCTTAATTCCATTATGGAACTCTCAGGTCTTTAGAGACAGCCTGGGTGTTATCTTACTTTAAATATCTAATTTCCTCATTTCCTCATTATGATACTCATATCCCAATCAACTCTAAGATTAAAGGAAAATCTTCTGGCATTCAAAGTCCTTCAGAAAACAACTCCCTCTTATTTTTCTAGTCTTCTTCCACCTTTTTATGTTCTCCTGCCTATTCCATGAGACATTGACACTGATTTCCTTGTTAGAAGAAATGTTCCATGTTCCACTGCAGGCACTTTTATTGACTCCATGCTTCAAACACTCTCCCTCCTCATTTCTCCTTTCTTGTCTTCCCTGGCTTCATTCAAGACCCAGATGGAATTCTATTTTTTCTCATCCTTTTCAGAAGAAATATAATTAAATAACTTTTTATCATTTACAAGAATAGTTCTATAAAAGTTTGATTTAAATAAGATATAATAGGAATAGAAGTAGCATTAAAAGACTCTGCAATGATGAAAGTGCCTATACAGTTCCACTTTTCTTGCCGCACGAAATCTAGAGGTTGCGACATGAGGAAACTAGGCCTCTAGTCTTTTAGTATCATGTCTAAGTTACCCAATAAGGGAAAAGAGAAAAGGGAGGGAAGCACTGCTCATAACCCTTATAACTAAAATCTTTTTTAAAAATCCACCTGTTCAGTACTCCTATTCGGAACATGTTCTGAAAAACTAACCTTGTCCATAAACTCTGTAGAGTGATTGTCCAAGCTTATAAAATCTGAATCTATACTCTGAATATCTCAAACCAAATAGTCTAGATAAGGGTGTAGATCTCTCTGACCTCTATATTTTGTGCCCACAAATAAAGTTAAATTTTTGTCTCAGGATATTAGCTCAGTTCCTTTTATTTGTATATGTTGGCAACTCATCAGGACTGTGAAAAGGACTACAGATCCCTAAAATCCCTCAGGGAAAAATTTTATTTATTTATTTGAATACCCCCCCCCACGGTTACATGATTCACAATTTTTCTTACCAAAATAAGAGAAAAAAAGAAAGAAAGAAAGAAAGAAAGAAAGAAAGAAAGAAAGAAAGAAAGAAAGAAAGAAAGAAAGAAAGAAAGAAAGAAGAAAAAAGAGAATCAAATTAACACTATCAAAGACAAAAGGGGTGATCTCACCTCTAATGAAAAGGAAATTAAGGTAATTATTAAGAACTATTTTGCCAAATCATATGACAATAAATATGACAATTTAGGTGAAATGGATGAATATTTACAAAAATATAAATTCTTTAGATTAACCAAAGAGGAAATAGAATACTTACATAATTACATCTCAGAAAAAAAAAAAAAAACACTGCATCATCAAGGAACATCCTAAGAAAAAATCTCCAGGGCCAGATGGATTTACAAGTGAATTCATTCAAACATATAAAGAACAAGTAATCCCTATTCTATACAAATTATTTGATAAAATAAGCTGAGGAGTCTTACCAAATTCTTTTTATAACACAAATATGGTACTGATTGCCAAGATTTTTTCTTGAGTGTGGCTTTCCAGTAGTTTAAGAATTCTCAAATTGTCTCTCCTAGATCTGTTTTTCTTATGCCAGTTCTTTTTTGAATAATATTTCAAGTTTTCCTCTGTTTTTCTTTCCTTTGATTCTGCTTTATTCTTTCTTGATTTCTCATAAAATCACTAGTTTCTAGATGGACAATTCTAATATTTGAGACCTGATTTTCCTCTGTCAATATTTGGTTCTCCTTTTTCAATTGAACTATTTACTCTGCCTCTCTTAATTGTTTGTTTGTTTGTTTGTTTGTTTTGGTTTATTTCTTTTTAGAATATTTTCTCATGGTTACATGATTCATGTCCTTTCTCTCTTCCCAACCCCCTCACCCCTATAGCTAACAGGCAATTCCACTAGGTTTTACATGTATCATTAATCAAGACTTATTTCCATATTATTTATAGTTGCATTAGGGTGATGGTTCAGCATCTACATCCCCAATTATATCTCCATCAACCCATGTGTTCAAGCAGTTGTTTTTCTTCTGTGTTTCTACTCCCACAGTTCTTCCTCTGAATGTGGATAGCTTTCTTTCTCATAAGACTCTCAACATTGTTCTAGATCATTGTGTTGCTGCTAATAGAGAAGTCAATTATGTTCAATTGAACCATAATGTATCACTATCTTTATACACCAATCTCCTGGTTCTCCTCTGTTCACTCTGCATCAATCCCTGGAGGTCATTCCAGTTCATGTGGAATTCATCCAGTTCATTATTTGTTTGAGCACAATAGTATTCCATCACCAACAGATAGCACAATTTGTTCAGCCATTCCCCAATTGAAGGACATTCCCTCATTTTCCAATTTTTTTTTTCACCACAAAAAGTGCAGCTATAAATATTTTTGTACAAGTCGTTTTCCCCAATGATCTCTTTGTGGTATAAACCTAGCAGTGGTATGACTGGATCAAAGCTCAGAAAGTCTTTTAGAGCCCTTTGGGGATAGTTCCAAATTGCCATCCAGAATGATTGGAACAATTCACAACTCCACCAGCAATGCATTAATGTCCCAGTTTTACCACATCCCGTCCAACAATCACCATTTTCTTTTACTGTCATGTTAGCTAATCTACTACATGTGAAGTGGTAACTCAGAATTGTTTTGATTTGCATTTCTCTAATTCTAAGAGATTTAGAACACTTTTTCACGTTTGTTGATAGTTTTGATTTCTTTATCTGAAAACTGTCTATTCATATTTCTTGCCCATTTATCAATGGGGGAATGGCTTGACTTTTTGCTCAATTGATTTAGCCCCTTATATATTTGAGTAATTAGACTTTTATCAGTTTTTTTCCTATATTTTTCCCAATTTGTTAATTCCCTTCTCATTTTGGTTGCATTGTTTTTGTTTGTACAAAACCTTTTTAATTTAATGTAATCAAAATTATTTATTTTACATTTTGTAAATTTTCTAACTCTTTCTTGGTTTTAAAATCCCTCCCCTCCCAAAGATCTGACAAGTATACTATTCTGTGCTCACTTAATTTATTCATAGTTTCCTTCTTTATGTTCAAGTCATTCACCATTCTGAATTCATCTTGGTATAGGGTGTGAGATGTTGATCTAAACCCAATCTCTCCCATATTTTTTTCCAATTTTCCCAGCAGTTTTTGTCAAACAGTGGGTTTTTGTCCAAAAAGCTGGGCTATTTGGGTTTATCATATATTGTCTTACTGAAATGACTTAACTCCAAGTCTATTCCACTGATCCCCACTTCTGTCTCTTAGCCAGTATTATATTGTTTTGATGACTACTGCTTTATAATACAATTCAATATCTGGTACTGCTAGGCCACCTTCCTTCACATTTTTTTCATTATTTCCTTATAAATTCTTGATGTTTAGTTCTTCCAAATGAACTTTGTAATATTTTTTTTTCTAATTCATTAAAAAAGTTTCTCAATAGTTTCATAGCTATGGCACTAAATAAGTAAATTAATTTCGGTAGTATGTTCATTTTTATTATGTTAGCTAGTCCTACCCATAAGCAAACAATGTATTTCCAATTGTTTAGATCTAGTTTTACTTTTTTGGAAAGTGTTTTGTAGTTGCATTCATATAATTCCTCTGTTTGTCTTGGCAGATAGATTCCTAATTATTTTATATTGTCTAGGGTGATTTAAATTAAATTTCTCTTTCTAACTATTGCTGCTGTGATGTGTTGGAAATAAAAAAGAAATGCTAAAGATTTAGGTCATTTATTTTGTATTCTGCAACTTTGCTAAAGATGTTGATTATTTCCACTAACTTTTTAGTTGATTCTCTAGGATTTTTTACAATCATATATGCAAAGAGTGATAGCTTAGTCTCCTCATTGCCTGTTTTAATACCTTCAATTTCTTTTTCTTCTCTAATTACTATTGTTAGAGTTACTAGTACAATGTTAATAGACATGATAATGGGCATCCTTATTTCACTCCTGATCTTATTGGGAATGCTTCTAATTTGGCCTCATAACAGATGATGCTTGTTGATGGTTTTAGATATATACTGTTTATTATTTTTAAGAAAAGTTCTTCTATTCCTATACTTTTTAGTGTTTTCAATAGAAATTGGTGTAGTATTTTGTCAAAGGCTTTTTCAGCATCTATTGAGGTAATCATGTGATTTTTGTTGGTTTGATTATTGTTATGATCAATTATATGAATGGTTTTCCTAATATTGAAACATCCTTGCTTTTCTAGTTTAAATCCCACCTGACCATAACGAATAACCAACATGATCACTTGCTGGAGTCTTTTTGCTAGTATTCTATTTTTGTATCTATGTTCATTAAGGAGATTGGACTATACTTTTCTTTCTCTGTTTTTGATCTACTTGGCTTTGGGATAAGTACCATATTTATGTCACAAAAGGAATTTGGTAGGGCTCCTTCTTTGCTTATTATGTCAAATAATTTGTATACAATTGGGATTAGTTGTTCTTTGACAGTTTGATAAAATTCACTTGTGAATCCATCTATTCCTTGGGATTTTTTCTTAGGGAGTCCTTAGATAGTTTGTTCAATTTCTTTTTCTGATATGGTTTATTTAAGTATTTTATTTCTTCTAATGTTAACCTAGGCAATTTATATTTTTGTAAATATTCATCCATATCACCTAGAATTATTGCCATATAATTGGGCAAAATAGTTTTTTAATGATTGCCTTGATTTCCTCTTCATTAGAGGTGAGATCTCCCTTTTCTTTTTTGATACTGTTAATTTGATTTTCTTCTTTCTTTTTTTTATTAGATTGACTAGTACTTTGTCAATTGTCTTTGTTTTATTAAATTACCAGCTTCTGGTCTTATTCATTAATTCAATAGTTCTTTTACTTTAGATTTCATTAATTTCTCCTTTAATTTTTATGATCTCTAATTTAGTTTTCATCTAGGGATTTTTAATTGGATGCTTTCTAGTTTTTTGATTTGTATGCCTAATTCATTGATTTTTTTCACTGCCTAATTTGTTAATATCTGCACTCAAGGATATACACCCCCCATTCATTATTTCTGCTCTTTTGAATTTATTTGCCATGTTTTTGTGCCCTAGTTCATGGCAAATCTTTGTAAATGTACCATGTGCTGCTGAAAAGAAGTTGTATTCCTTTTTGTCCCTATTAATTTTTCTCTACATATCTATTGACTCATTTTTTTCATTTATTTTTTGGTTTGATTTATCTAGATCTTATAGAGGAAGGTTGAAGTCTCCAACTAGTACAGTTTTACTATCTATTTCCTCCTTGAACTCTGCCATTTTCTCCTTTAGAAATTTGGATGGTATGCCATTTGGTGTAAGCTTTTGACCTCACTCTGAACTTAATCAGGTCAGGGCCTAATGCAATTTTAGTCATAGGCTTAGGCTCAAGGTTTTGGTCTCACTGTGTTCTTGATTCAATCAGTCACATCCTTGATTGCTTTGTCCTGGAGTTCTGCCTATAGTTTTGGACAAAAAGATGTCTGGGAGTGGGGATGGGAGAAGCAGTATGAATTGTGTCCTCACCCTAAAGTGTGAACTATATCCTCATCTCAAGCCTAGAGTAGGATTCCTAACTTTGCTCTCAGCCCACAAGGATCAGCCCACCTCAGCCCAGATTGTCCTGGGCTGGGGCTCTGGACCTATGCACAGGTTTGAAATTTCAAGGGGTTTGAGTTGGCTTGGAACACTATTTGCCTAGGCAGGCTCTTAGGGTCTGAATGCCATCTTGGGATTAAGTTTGGAACCTGTGACAGCAGTTGTGGGATGGGTGGGTGAGGGGGTTATGGTTTGCTCTTGGTTTGCTCTTCACTCCTTGCTATAGACTTTTGCTGACTGCTCCCTTCTCACCCCAGTTCTCCAGATGGTCTTGGCCTATCTTTTGGGTTTTTATTTTCTTAAAAGTTGTTTTACTCTGTCTCCTTGTTGGTTCTTTCACTCCTGTATTCATTTTAGGGAGATATTTTAATCTTGGTCAGAGATTCTCATGGTGAAACAGAGCTACTGCTCTACTTACTCCTCCATCTTGTCTCTACCCCTGGAACTCTAATATTTTATTTCCTTTTCTGAATTCTAGTGTATCTAAAACCGCATCAAACAATCTTCTCTTTTAAAACTCTTGACTAAGTTGCTTGCCCTCACAATCACAGAAGCATAGAGTTGTTTGATACAGAGATATTAGTGAAGTTTTAAAATTAGAAATCTAAGGGTTTTTTTTCAAAATATGTATGTAAGAAAAAATAAGCATTGAAAAACAATAGTTTTGATGTATATATTTTGTGACAAGAAAAATAAGAATATTTTCCATATAAAATATTTATTATGGATATACTGCATATGCTCTTATTTTAAAACCCTTACCATCCATCTTAGAATCTATACTATGTATTGGTTCTAAGGCAGAAGAGTAGTAACAGCTAGGTAATGCTGGTAAAGTGACTTGCCCAGGGTGACACAGCTAGGAAGTATCTAAGACCAGATTTGAACCTAGCATTTACCATCTCTAGGCCTGATTCTCAATCCACTGAGCTACATAGCTGCCCCCCCAAACCCATACCCTTTTAAAGTTATATTTTCTTTCACAACTTTTCGAATAGTATTCTCCTAAAATAACCATTTTTTTTTGCAACAGACTGTCCTGTTGCAATGTTTCCAGTCTACTCACTATTTTCTATATCCCTGTCTTATAGACCTTATGATTTCTCAGTCAGTTTGATCAATTAAATTTTAGCAATATAATCATTTTTCCCTAAACTGGTTATCCATAATTTCATTCATGAGAGATACAGATAAAGATACTGGAAGACACTCCTACTGTGGGATTTGTTGACAAAAAAAGACAGATTTTATATAACTTCAAAAAAGTTTTGCCAGTCATAATCATGAATAGAAGACAGAGAGAGAAAGAGGGAGAGAGACAAAAAGAGAGAGTGAGAAAGAGAGAGAGAGAGAGAGAGAGAGAGAGAGAGAGAGAGAGAGAGAGAGAAGAGGTTGTACTGCAGATAATTTTCTCCTCACATTTATTTTTGAAGATTTAAGATTAACTATAAAGAATAGATCTTGGACTTATTCTATATTATTCTGAGAAGAGTTTGAAGGCTCAGGAAAGATCTGGATATAAGCCAAGTTATTCACCTAACCCCCAGAGCCATTTATCCAGGTATACTCATAGTAGTCTTTTAACTAATTTGGAAAAAAATAAAAACAAAACCAAAAAAACTCATGAGTTCTAGACAACTAAGAATTTAAGCAAAATAATATTGTAGAAAACAATTGTGCAGAATCATTATACTTTCTATGTATTATAAAATCTATATGAAATAGGAAGGGGAGCTCCTTCAAAATAACTACAAAACATTAAAAATTTTTAAAAATCAGTCTAAGATTTTCATGATCAATACAATTTTAAAATATATTTAATGACATAATTAGTGGCATATAAATGAATAAATATACATTTTATTTAAGGTTGGACAAAATAAAATGCTAGTAAAAATAGTTGGCCAGGCGAGAGGGGCTTTGGTGTCAAAAAGAAAATTTAAAATTTGATCAATGGGTAAAAGGGAACAACTAAAATTTACTCAGTAGTGGAGTATCATGGTTGGATTAATACTTTAGCAAGATCATTTTGATATCTAACTGGAGGATGGATTGAAGTGGAAAGAGATTTTTGGTAGGTAAACTAACCATAAAACTACTTCAATAGCTTAAGGATGAGGAGATGAGAGGCTGTACCAGAGTGGTAATAGTATCAAAGGAGAGAAAGAAGCATATCAGAGAGCTGCTATAAACTTGCCAAGTCTTGCCAACACAGGGGAAATTAATGGGTGAAAGATTTTGAGAATTCAATGATGGCACATAGGTTGTAAGTAGAAAGGATCAGGAGGAGAATAAAGTCATGAGCGGTAAGAGGGAAATTTTGAAAGGAGAAGATTTGTGGGGAAATAAAATGATTTCAGTTTCAGACATGATGAGTCTAATATTTCTATAAGAAATCTAGTTTGAGGTGTCTAACAGGCAGAGATGTGAGACTCCACGTCAGCAGAAAAGTTAAGCTGAAAAAGTACATTTGAAAATGATGAGTAAAAGAGATAGTAATTGAATCTGTGAAATAATCCATAGCAGCTGAGTTGAATTAACACAACTATCTATGATCAAGAGCCATTCCCTTAAGTAAGTTAATAAAAAACATGGAGTAGTTCTCACTAAAAAATCAAATAATCAAACTGCTAATAAAATAACTACAAATCAAAACCACTAAGAGATTTCAATTCACACCTAGTAATTGTCAATGATATAAAATACATGTAAATTATTTGGGAAAATTACAGAGAAATGAGAATATGAATACATTGTGGAGCTGTTTGTCTAAATATTATAGAAAGCAACTTAGAATGATTAGAAAAGTGTGCCTCCCTCACTGCCTTCTAGTGGAACATCGTTGATTAATACAGCACACACTCTGTTGTGGAATATATTTTCTTGTAATTTGTGAAAATTTTATATGTGTGTATGATATATATATATATATATATATATATACTTATACATACACGCTTTACTTTTTCTTTCTCAGAGTGCTGGGCAACACTTTTTTTTTCCATTTTCTGCAATCTATCCTATATTGTCATCAGATCACTTCTCTCTAACTAAATAGAACTTCCTTCTTTTCAGAACAAAAACCTCTATGACTCTCCAATGAAATTCTATGAAGCACAAACTCCTGGTATTCATGAATTTATATAACTTGACATATACTTTCCTTTCTATTTTACCTTCCAGAGCTTCCTTGCATAAATCCTCCATTGGAGCTATCCTTATCAATTCCTTATCAATTATCCAATCTCTTAAAATCTCAAGGCTAAATTAATCTGTATATTAGTTTTCTTTTCCATAATGANATATATATATATATATATATATATATATATATATATATATATATATAACTTAAATGGGAAAAAATGCAGAACAGGTAGAAATCATTTAATGGGGTGGAGGGAGGGATATTGGGGAGGGAAAAGTCACAATAAAAACATCCTGATCCTGAAGTGAGCATTAAAAGTCAAAACACTAAGAATCTGGGTGTTTTAGATGGCTGCTTGGGAAATGGTTGAATTAAAAAGTGGCACATGAACATAATGAAATATTTATTGGTTTCATAGAATCCTGAGTAGGGTGAACTGATACTGAGTGAAATGATCAGAATAAAGAATGTCAATTAACATAACAATAATGTAAAGTGAAACAACTTTGGAACTAATGAATAAACTTAAACAAGCAAGTTTCCAGGCAGAATTGATGGACTCAATGGATAAAGAGACCTACATTTTTGGACAGAGACACTAAGGGAATTAATTTTGTATGTGTTACAAGACCTCCCACAACTTTGTGCTTTGGAGGAGAAATGAGATTCATGATGGGGTGGGGTTAACAATAATGATGTTCTACTGACCATGGCAATATAGTAAATTCACACACAAAAAAAGAAAAGGAAGTTCAAATAGGAGTATGAGAAACATTTTGAAATGAAAGTATAGGTTTATATAGTTAAAGCAGTGATGGGCAAACTATTGCCCGTGGGCCAGATGTGGGGCCCCTGAAATGTTCTGTCTGGCTTCAGGACATTATTCCTAATCTGACAAATACAATGAGTAGGATACAATACAATGAAACTTTGAAAGAATTGCCTTAGAAACAGACTGACAGATGAGCATTTCCTTTCCTTTAGCCCCCTCTTTAAAAAGCTTGCCCATCACTGATTTAAAGCAAATGATCTAGAGTAGAGTTCCTGGTTTAATATAGAGTCCAATTTTTCATTTGCATATTTTGCTTTACATATGGAAATATTCTTTGTGTGGTTTAGTTTCAGTAATAAAAGTTACGCTTCCCCCCAAAATAAATAATAGTTTAGAAAAAAAAAAATTAAGCCCTTTGACTACATCTTCCAGAATTCTTTCCCTGTCCCAAAATTCCTTCTTCCCTTTTCATTTACATGCATCTTTACATTACTTTTTATACAAGTATGTAAGCTCCTTTGCTCTCTCTTCCACATGAGTGGCTTGGGTGAGCTCCCTTTTTACTGTAGCCTTTTTGGTTCCCTTTTTGCTTCAAGTTAAATTTAATAAATCTAATTAAGTATAATACTTAGAGTATTTTTGTATATTAGATTTTAATCTATACTTACTTCTGTGTAAAATGGAGATAACACTTGTACTATATGTATACATATAACTTTTATATTTTATATATTTAGAGTACATATATAAGATTTGTGAGGAAAAAGTTTGAAAGATTTAAAATGAGTCATATTCTGAGTATCGTTGTGAGGAAAATTAGATTAGCTATTGATTAAGCATTAAGGTGTATCTAGCAGGAAGGAGCTGGAGCTGGGAATTTCAAGATGGAATGAAGGAGCAGGAAGAGGTGACTTGTGCTCTGAGAGGGACTGTTATTAGGGTTTAGCACAAACTGTGGTTAGCCCTGGGAGAACTCAGAGTAAAAGGACATCCTGCATCCTGATTTTCCTTGGGATCCTATGTGGTGGTGGCATCTAGCAAAGAGGTCAAGATCTTCAGTGATGTACCAAGGAAAGAGGAGAAGTTTGAGATCTGGTGGACAGCGTCTCAATCACACCCTTCTCAACTTGGTACCTGAGACCCCCTTGGCTCTTGGCATCCAGAGATCATCGGTGGATTTCAGTGAGAACCCCAAAGCCACATCAGCCCTTAGCTGTGCTTAAGCCTGGCAGGTCCAGGTCTGAGGCAGTCACCCAAAGACTCCATTACAGCAACTTGGGCCCTGTCTGTTTAGGTCACTAAGTTAGTGTAGAAATAAGTCATTATTGTTTTAAATGTTTAGAGTAGACATCCCTATCCCAACTTTTAGTTGTTCATAATTAAAACCAGTTATAACCTGTTACCTTGCCTGTTGGATTCAAAGCCTCTGGCCCAGGGTGACAGTTGATCAACTGTCCCTTTGAAAATTAGGAGCAGCTTGGCTGTTCTGGTCTTCATGTCCAGGTTTAGTTTCTCATAAACCCCAGTGTGTGTACCCACAATCACCTAGTTTTGTTATAATATCCCTGGTTTCTCCATTACCTTTACTTATCATTTTTCTACAGTATGAATTAATGTTAACCTGATTAATAACAGTTCCTTGTTTATTTTGTGAACATAATAGAATTATGTCTCATTTTTTGCTGAAGTGAGAATATGAGACCCATGGATTAGCCTTTCGATGCATGATAACTTTCCTTTTTTATTTTGACTTGCCAAAAGTCACAATAATGTATCTATTTTAATCCTACTTTTTCCAAAGAATTTTTAACATTTTTATCACAAAAAGCAAACATCTTTTCAATGTGAAAATGTTATTTCTTCTTTATCTTCTTTAGATATATCTATGTTAACTATTAAATATTAATTCTAAAAATACCTTCTTCCAGTTAATTTGTTTTTTTTCAATTTGTTATTTCCCCTTCCCCACCTATCTGAAACTAACATTTTTAATTAACTCATTCAAATTCAGATTGTCACTAACACCAACTCTATGTATAAGAAATAGGAATTTTGAAAAGTATTTCATCTTTTTACAAGGTTGCAGTTCTGTAATACTTAATACTTCTCTATTAGGGCATTTAAACAAAATTGTGCGTGAGAGATTGTGTTATGGAAAACTCCTTTCCTTGCTTTCGGCATAATTATATAATCTTAGATTTAGAACCCAAAGCAAGTGAAGAGATCATGTGATCCTATATATCAGGGGTCGGCAACATATGGCTCTTGAGCCATATCTGGATCTTTTGAGGGCCAGATATGGCTCTTTCTGCAGGAGCCATAAAGTCAATTTTTTTTCAGGCGCTGTTACAGGAGCACGCACTGTTACAGGAGCATGCACTGTGAGCACTGTATGGCTCTCATGAAATTACAGTTTAAAAAATATGGCGTTTATGGCTCTCAAGGCCAAAAAGGTTGCTGACTCCTGATATATATGTATATATATGAATCCACAGAGATTGCATGACTTACCATAGCTGGGAAGTAGCTAAGCTTGAACCTATATCCTATGAATCAAAATTCTGCAGAACTGCCATGATATTTTCTCTGTTGGAAAGGCTCTAAAAACAGTCATATTTTATCCTCTATGAATCTGTATAAAGATATTGGTTGTGCTGATAATAAATAATCTAGGTTATGGGTAACCTTAATTCCCAAATTTGATTCATTCCTGCTTTCTTCCAACCTTAATCTTTTTCTTTCAGACATTAAAATAAAATTTAAGAACACTTTCTAAACAAATCCCTCCTGACTGCTCATGAAATTTCATGTTACCCTATCTATAACACTGTCTATTTGGTTCATTACAAATTAAACCTATTTCAGGTAAAAAATTAGGGAACATTCATCTAGAGTATACAGAATCCAACCAGATTCATTAGCATGAATAGTTGAAGTCTGAGGCTATCTACATATGTTGCCAAATCACCAATTAATTTTTTCAGTTAATGTCCAAATTGATCAAAAATAAATCTTTATATCATATCACAATCACTTCAATGGAGAAGCAGCAATTTCTTATGAACTTTTTTTACTTTGTATTAGAATTTATTCTAGTTCTATATTTCTACATCGAGACAAAAAGTATTTTACTGTAATGACATTTCTGGGGGATGGGAATCATACAAAAATGGATTTTTATTATAATTGTATTAAAAGCAATTTGTTTTCTTTATTAACTTTGGCTCTAAAAGATGTGGCTAATTAACCTTTTTTTTTCTTCTAGTTCATTTCAATGGGAATTTTCTAGTTGTAAGAGAAAACAGAGCAAAATGATTTCCTAAATGTGATGGTTTAAATGATTTGAAAGAGTAAAAAAGATTTGATTTGAAGAGGTATCCTATATTTTCATGACTTTGATTCATTACTGTGTGGACAGAGTTAAGCTCAAGATAGTTCTGAAAGGTGTGCAAGCTGTTAACTTTACACTGATTAATAGCAAGACAAGATATCAGGCATCAAAGAGTTGAGAACCCATTAACTTAGGAGAAAGCTGAAAAAGCCAGAGGGAAAGAATAAGTCACACTAACAAAAAGAGAGGAAGAAGCAATGCATTGCTCTTGATTGGAGTTTGATGTGTTTCTGAAGCCATGTGGAATTGACAAAAGGAATTTCAAAGTACTCTTCCTGTTTTGTAGGACTCTCAAAACTACAAAATTTTTAAAGAAAGGTATTAAAGGAAGTGGAACAGAAATAAATAAATAACCAATTGCAACTTTAATGAATAGCAAGATTTTTAAACATTGATATTGACAATTATTTTCATTTGGAATAATAGGAAAAAATAATCTAAATGCTTATTATCCACTCCTAACTCAGTGATCTTCAATTAAAAATACCATATTTAAAATAAAATATAATTTTAACTAAAATAAAGGACTATAAATAAAAATGTAAATTTAGAAGGATCAGTTCTTGATAGGGTAACATACAAATTTCCTTGACACAAGAATAAAACTGAAAAATATCATTAATATTCTTTTATTCTTCTTTTTATTCTTTTGTTCTGGATCTTTGATTATATCTATGGAGGTAATTCCTCTTGTTGAAACTCTCTGAAGATCAAAAATTGATCAACAATTGTTACTCTGTAACTTACAGAGGTCCTGAGAACTTAAGTAACTTTCCCTTAGTCACCCAGATTGTATGGGTAAGAGTCAGCATTTAAGTCTTTGTCTTTCTAACCTCAAGTCCAGTCTGTCCAGTATTGCCAAGCATGTTAACATAGCTTCAAATTAAATATATATATGTATATATATATATATACACACACACACATATATACACACATACTACACATATATATATTATTCTTCAATAGTTCCTCCATTGCATTTCAAGTCCATAATGCATATTTATTGCAGTCTAAGAGTACATAGAAATTAACTGTATGTCTACCATAAATACTGTGTTTTTTTCTCATAAAGCTCAGTTATAATTCTAACTTCTTCAATTCCAATAAAGAGCTTCCTCATGGAGGCACAATTATATTTCAATCATTTCCAGCAAGATTTCCTTTGTAAATCATATCACATCACAAAAGTGTGCTTTAGTTTACAAAGCTAAAAGCCTAATTCATCTCCCAGACAATAATAGGATCTAGTGTCCACAGGAAGAAAGTGTTGTTCCTAAATTGTTTCAGGTTATCTTCAGTTTCCTACTGGGAACCTGTTACCCAGTCATTTGTAAATGTTAACTTTTGTCAGGCCCTTGGTTAACTTTTTGCCAATTATTGTTTTAGACCACTAAATAATTGATCTAACTTATACAACTTCTTCCTAAATTATTACTCAGCTAGTAGAGAACATGGGATTGCAAACAGGCATTAATTCCATGGAATTTAGGTCACTCTTTCACTGTGGGTGGGGGGGAGAAACACCCTGGGGTGCTGAGACTCCTTAGAGATCTCCATTCCACTTTCTTAGAACTGAGACCTCTGATGACTAAAAATCAAGATAATCTTTATTAAGCAAGGGAGAAAATTGATCTAATAATTACTGAGAGTATAACTGACTAATAATTATTTTTAAAATTCTTAGTGAAAATTTCTGGGCTAAGATGGCTGCAGAGTAGAAGCAAAGGTTCTTCTCCTCACCACCAATGGATATAGTGTCCCAGAAGAATAAAAATCAAAATTAGATGAATAAAGGTGCTCTACCGCACAGCACAGACTTGAAGGTAGGCAGGGTTTGAACATTTCACCACTATGGGGAGTAAAATTACTCCAACCAAAGCTTAAGATGATCACCCTTCCCCTACTCTACTTACCATGCTATCAGAGCAAGTATGGAGCAATCTCTAGGTTTATAGGCGGTAGGCTGAGGACACCACAAACTTACCCCTGAGAGCAGTGAGACTTGGGACCCAAGGAGACTGAGAAACATGGAGTGTGGAAGCAGAGATAGGGCAGAGGGGGGCTTCCCACAGCACAAAAAGAAGAGACTGAAAAATAGCCTCAAGAGAGAGGTGGGAACATTAAGGGGCATAAATGGTCCTCAAGAGGGAGTATTTCAGCCAGGATTGAAATCCAGGAGCTTCAGTGGCTACCTGAGTTGATCAAGTGTTTGTCAACACCCTCCTCAAGGGGGGTTATATAATTGTCATAAAATTCTCATTTTATAAAGTTTTTCTTGTTTGAGAATAATTTTAGGATTAGAAACTTGCTACCTCCCAGAATCCAGGAAATGAACTGCTAGGAGAAAGTGCCATTGAGATGCCTGAAGTAACTTCACCCTGCACTGAAAGATCCAGAATGAACTTTGAGTTTTAGTGAAATTGAATTGGGGGAGGGGGGGGCGGGGGTTGTAACACATTTATTTATATGTATACTCTTATGCTGAAGGGGATTGCCCCCTAATTGGCTTTTTGTCAATGATCCTAGCAATCATTGTTTTGATCTCTTTCCCTTTTATCCCCAAATCATTGTAATTTATAAATTGCTTGTGTTTACAAGATCCTTTGGGGAGACTAGTCTTCCGGAGGATCTAAGGTGGGGGTTGTGTAATTTGAATGTGTTAACCTAAAAATTATGATCCCCAGTAAAACTACTATTTCCAGCACCCTATTCACTTCCTGTTGTTATTGTGTCTAGCTTGCTTTTACTTCCTGTTGGTGTCTTTGGTAGAGCAAGCATTTTGAACAGGTAGAAAACTTAGTCACATGGTTCTATTTTGTCAGATAATAAACTTTACAAAAATAACACTTGAAATATTGGACATTAACTTAAATCCTACACAGAAGACTGGAATGACCTCCAGGACTTGATGCAGAGTGAAAGGAGCAGAACAAAGAAAACATTATGCATGGATATGGATACACTGTGGTACAATTGATTGCAATCAACTTCTCTACTAGCAGCAATGCAATAATCCAGAACAATTCTGAGGGTCTTATGAGAGAGAGCACTCTCCGCATCCAGAGAAAGAATTGTGGAAGTAGAAATACAGAAGAAAAACAACTGCTAGGTCACATGGTTCGATGGAGATATGGTTGGTGATATAGACTCTAAATAATCACCCTCGTGTAAATATTAATGATATGGAAATAGGTCTTGATGAATGGCACATGTAAAACCCAGTGGAATTTCTACTTGACTATGGGAGTGGGGTGGGAGGAGGGGAGGGAAAGAACATGAATCATGTATTCATGGAAAAATATTCCAAATTAATTAATTAAATAAATTGATAAACTTAAAAAAATTCCAAATTAATTAATTAAATTAATTAATAAACTTAAAAAAATAAAATTCTTAGTGAAGAAAGTCAGGAAAGGGGCTAGAAAGGATTTATCCAGGGAGGTATTTGAGATAGTTTAGGTGGAGAGTTACCAGGAATGGTTGAAGACTTCCCATGTGAAGGGGAAACAAAGACATATCTGGTACATAATGTTAAGATTAGACAGCAAGATTAGTGTATGAAGTGCCACAGTCTCAAGATTTTAGCCATACAATTGCCCAGGGAGTGTTAGGGTCAGTTGTCCTATAGCTGAGACCAAATAATAAAACTCAGTCAGAGATAATCTTGGACCAGTTATGGTTTACACAAAAGCCCAGTGACTTTTGGTTGGCTCAGTTCAGAGACACAATGAGAACTGGTGTGGAATGAGCCAGGGGCATGGTGAACTTCAGCTAGACCAGTAGTTCCCAAACTTTTTTGGCCTACCGTCCCCTTTCCAGAAAAAAAAATATTACTTAGCCCCCTGGAAATTGATTTTTTAAAATTTTAATAGCAATTAATAGGAAAGATAAATGCACCTGTGGCTATCTTCACCTCACTGGATCACTGCAGCACCCACCAGGGGGCGGTAGCATCCACTTTGGGAATCATTGAGCTAGACTATAATTTTCAAAGACAGTTTCTTCAGGTTACTCTAGTTCACAAAGATAGTCAGTTTTTCCAAATCATTCTGAGTCTCAAGTAAATGAAATCTTTTTTACACGTTTTCATCATTCATATTGAAGGACAACTCTAGCATACTAAGAGTACTATCAAAATAATTTACACAGGTCAAAATATTTAACTGAAAAAATACACTAGGAATTGATAGGAACTTCTTGAAAGATCAAAGCCAAATATTCACTAGATGAATTTATTCTGTTTAGGTAAATATTGTTTTAAAATATTTTTAATTGAATTTTTGGGATTGTTTGTGATCTCTCTATAAAGATATATTAATATATGGATGATAAAGACATAGCTATCTATATCTATCTATCTATCTATCTATCTATCTATCTATCTATCATCTATCTATCTATCCATATCAAGAAATAGATGTGGGGGGGGAGAGAAAGGGGTAGGAGAGAGAGAGATTTATATTGTAGGGAGTAAAGGAGTCTATCAATAATTCACTGAATGTCCCCAATCCAACAGTTCTTTTGTTGAAATGACAAGATTTAAGAGTCAAATAACAAAATTTCAACAATTAAAAAAAATCAGTCCCAAGTACTCAGCACAGTGCCTGGAACATAGTAACACAACAAATGTTTATTGGTTTCTATTGGATTGGGGGGAAAAAAAACAAAAATCACAAAATAAGGGATTGGTAATTAATTAATTAGAACTTTGTAGTAAGTGACTGACTAAGTCACTACTAAAAAAGGGAAAAGTGGGGAAAGAGGGTGCCAAAACAATTATCCGTAAAATGGGATTGGGTTGTCAGGTGAATAAACTGACTAAAGGGAACTGAAAAGGGTAACTGAATAACCACAGATAATAACACTTAAATGGCGATAAGATAAAAGAGAATAATAACCAGGGAATGTAACTTCAATACACAGTGGGTTCAGTGTGTCAACTAGTATCTAGGAAAGGGCATACACAGCCAAGATTGTAATAACTAAACTGTTTAATGAATAAGTGGGATGGGGAATAAAGGGGATTAGGAAAACTGCCACTAAAATCTATAAATCTCCACCCAGGGGTAAAAGGATCCATTTAACTACACTACAGGCTAAAGTCTATCAGCAGATTACAACAGCAAGGTCTTGCTGGAAACAGGGGATCTCCCAAAATGTCCAGGGTGATGACTTCAAAAACCGGTACAGGAGACAGAAACCACAGCCAGATAATCCAATTTGTGAAGAGAGGGAGATGGGATGGTCTTTGTGTCCACCACAAAAACAAATCCACTTCTCAACTTTACTACTTCACTGGGAAGCTTGCAAGGAATTATAACACAGTCTAAGATCCAGGGAAACAGCTTGAGATGAAATGTCTGACCAAAATCACCATTAGGCCAGGTTCAAAAGAGCCAGCTTCAAAACTGTCAGTGTCCCTGTGAGTCCACCCACAAGGTTCTAAATTCCCTTGTCAGTCAAGTCTGCTCTGCTAACTCAAATGTATATTTCTCTACAACAAATTATAATATGTAGTATTCAGTATAGAATTTTAAAATATAATTTATGGATGAGAAAAAAAATTGAATTCAAACAATTAATAAATAATTATTAAGTGCATACTACATATCTATCATGGAGAATGTCTCTAAAGAACTTCAAAGTTAACAGAATTGGAAAACAAATATGCTGAAGTGAAAGAAATTCAGCAGAAAAAAAGGAAACAACTTTAAGAGACTAAGCAAATTCCATGCAAGCTAAAGTAGATGACTATCATAGGTATTCCAGAAGAAGAAACCAAATATCACTGTCCTTTTCTGTCCTCCATACGTAAAATACTTTCCTTGTGTACCTCTTTCTCTTGAATTCCTACCTCCCTTTAAGACTCAGTGTAGGTATAACTGCCTTCATAAGTCATTTCCTGATCCCCTTTCTCTAAGTGATATACAATTGATATGCCAATGGAAATTATTTTAAACTTACTTATTAATAAATCTGTCATATCTCAAAAAAAGGCTGACAATATAGTTTTAAAATTAAAGGGCTATGGTTTCCTCTTTCAGACTATAAATAATTGCATTCACAGCTTGTAAAGGGGTGAAATATTGACTCATATTCTGACTGACATATTTGCAGTTTGTAAAGTGTAGAAAACCTGAGAGTCACTCACTCATAGCTTATTTATAATATATGCAAAGAAATATTTAAAAAGAACCCTTTAAAATCCACACAAATATGTAGACAACACGTTTTCTAAATAGTCAATAATAGCATCAGTTCTGTCAGTTAAGAAAAAAAGACAGCTGTGGAAGAAGAACATAGTTATTGAGAGATAACGTATCTTTTTCTTTTCTTTTAAATCTTACCCAGAATGAAGCAAGTAATAAATTAAATTACTCTCAGTTGAACCACATTAAATCCTTCACTCCAACCCAATTGAAAACAGTTTCTTACAGAAGAGTAATTCTCCTAGTAAGAGATTTGGTGAACAATAATCCTGGAGTTTTCAAAAACAGTCAAATTGAAAAGCACGGAAGAGCATTCTACGGATCCCAGTAAAGATATGAGCAAGAAGCAATGTTGGTGGTGGATTTTGCCTTGACAAGGTTTTATACATTTGTGTACATTCTCCAGTAGTACTCTCAAGTTATTTCTGGTGCTTGTAGAATGGTTTTAGGGTAGTGTATATCTCAGATTTATGGAATATATATATTCTATGTACCTTCAGGAAATGTTATTGACTTGAGCTAATTGTGGAACTTGGCCAAGTTATATGTACCAAAATGGGGTTACAAACTAGAGTTTTTGGAATACAGATCAACAAAGAACACTAAAACTAATGTGCCTGATAATTCTGGGAAAAAAAGAAAATGTAAAATTGGGTAGAGATAGATCTGAGAAACACTATAAAATATGTAGGCATGCATGCATACATAAATTGGATTAGATTTGAGATTCCATGGATACAATGAACCCCCAGTGACAAAAATATGTTTATATATGTGTACATTATATGAAAATATACACAGAAAAATACATATTTATTTCTTTCCACCAATACTAAATGTCACTACCTCTGAAACTTGTGATCTTAGTTGCCTGGGACTTTGAAATATTAAGTTAACAGCTCAGATTCAGATGGATGACATGCATCAGTTGTGTTACTTGAACACAAACTTTCCTGACTCCAAAAACAAACTCTCTTTCTACTATACCAGGGATAGCCAACCTTTTAGAGACTAAGTATACAAACTGCAACTCTCATGACACATGTGAGCTGCACCATTACCCCAGAAGGGGAAGGAGGAAGCACTCCCATTAGACTGATGTGCAGTGGGGTGGGTGATATGAAAATGTCCTAAGGCATGATGGAGAAGGGGAGAGGAGCAGCTTCCTCTGGCACTCATGTCATAGTTTTGCCAGCACAGTACTGTACCATGCTATCACATAGATATATATGTATGCATGTATATATTATGAATATAAATGTGTACATACATATGAGGCAAAAAGAAAGAAAAAATAAAAATCAAATAGGAAAGGATTGAAATGAGATGAGATGAGAGAAGAGGAAAGAATAGGAGAAAACAGAAAGCAATGGATGAAGTATCCACTTGAATTAAGAAAGAAAGACTAAAATCCTACTTTTGACAGTCAGAAGATCGTGTTCTGAAGGCCATAAATTCTATGTAGCATAAATAATTCCTTAGGATTCATCTAAAAAGTGATAGATAGAATTAAATCAACAAAATATTAAATATATTATTTTCAGATCATAATGCAATGAAACTACATTCAATGAAGACCTATGAAAAATATCTGCAAAATTAATTGGAATTAAGTAATTTAAACCTAAAATATGAGTAGGTCAAAGGATAAATGAGAGAGAAAAAGTCAATAGTTTTATTAAAAATTATAAAAATGAGACAAAATACCAAAATTTATGGGATATTGCTAAAGCAGTACCTGCAGAAAATTTGTATCTCTAAAAGCTCATATCAATGAAATAGATAAAATGTATGTTAATAAAGTAGACATGCAACTAAAATGAAAATGGTAGAAAAAGATTAAATTAATCTTAAATTAAATATCAAAATAAAATTGAAAGTAAGAAAAAGCATTGAACTAATAAATGAAATTAGGAAATGTTTTTAAGTGGAAAAGGAAGAGGGGGAATCTAGGTGGCTCAGTGGATTGAGAGTCAGGCCCAGAGACAGGAGGTCCTGGGTTCAAATCTAGCCTCAGGAACTTCCTAGTTATGTGACCCTGGTAAAGAGTAAATTCACTATCAATGAAGAGGCAATTAAAGTAATTGTTAGGAGATATTTTGCCAGATTATATTGTGATAAATCTAAAAATCTAAGTGAAAGGCATTTTATAAAAAATTTTGATTGCCAGATTAACAGAAAAGGAACTAGAATGTGTCAATAATCCTATTTTAGACAAATAAATTGAGTAACTATTAACGAGTTAAGAAAAAATGTCTAGGACTAATGAATTCAAAATTTAATTCTTTCAGAAATTTAAAAACAATTCTTATACACTATGAACTTTTTGGAAAAAGACGAAAAAGGTAGTGCTACCTAATTTTGCTACAAAATATATTACTGATACCTAAACTAGGAAGAGAGAAAAAAGAATATTAATGCAAAAACTTTAAATAAAATATTAGCAAGAAGACTATAGCACTGTAGCACAAAGAACATATACTATACCCAGATGCTATTCATATAAGGAGTTAAGGGGCTGGTTCAATAGTAGGAAAACTATGTGCATAACTGACCATTTCAAAAACAGAAATTCAGCAAATATCATATGATTATCTCAAAAAATAGAGAAAAGAGGGGCCAGCTGGGTAGCTCAGTGGATTGAGAGCCAGGCCTAGAGACAAGAGGTCCTAGGTTCAAATCTAGCCTCAGACACTTCCCAGTTGTGTGACCCTGGGCAAGTCACTTGACCCCCATGGCCTACTCTTACCATTCTTCTGACTTGGAGCCAATACACAGTATTGACTCCAAGATGGAAGGTAAGGGTTTAAAAAAAATAGAGAAAAAAGAAATTGACAAAATGCTACAGTCACTCATATTTTTTTAAATTGTAAAACAGGAATAAATGAAGCCTTTCTTAAAATGATAAATAAAATATATCTAAAACCATGAATAAGTATCATCTATGAGGGAATAAGCTAGAAGCCTTTCTAATAAGAGCAGGGATGAAATAAAGATCTCCTTTAATACCACTATTATTCAATATTGTCTCAGAAATGCTACCTATAGCAATACAGAAGAAAAAGAAGCTAAACAAATTAAAATAGCAAAGGAGGGAGAAAAAAATATCTCTTTCTAGAGGATTTTATTTCATAACTATTGGAGAATATTTGAGAATCAACTGAAAAAGTAGAAAAATTATCAACAATTTTAGCAAAGTGGCATGATATAAATTAACCCATATAAAGCAGCAAGATTTTACTACAGTATTTACAAAGTTCAGCAGCAAGAGACAGAAAGAGAAATTTCATTTAAAATAATTATAGATAATATCAAGAACATGGAGTTTACTTTCAAAGTCAAACTAAGGAATTTTAGAGAAAAAAATTATGGGATATTTTTCACACAAATACAGTCATTTAAAAAACTGGAAAGATATTAATTGCTTATAGGTAGTTTGAGTTAATATAATAAAAATGACAATTCTGATTAAATTTATTTATTCAGTGCTATGCCCATTAAACTACCAAAATATTTTATAAAGCTACCAAAATTAACAAAGATCATTTGGAAGAAAAAAATTATCAATAATATCAAATAATCAATGAAAAATTTATGAATGAAGGTGGCTTAACTGCACTAGATTTCAAAATGTATTCTAAAATGGCAATCATCCAAGCAATCTGGTGCTGACTATGAAATAGTGTGGTGAAGCAATGGAATAGATTAGGTAAACAAGACACAGTAATAAAAGACAATAGCAATCTACTTTTTGATGAATCCAAAGATACAAGCTTTGTGAGAACTTGCTATCTGACAAAAACTGTCATATAAAATGGAAAGTAGTTTGGCAGAAATTAGGTATTGTCTAACATTTGCCACTCCTTCCCAAAATAAAGTAAAAATGGATACATGACTTATACATAAATAATGATACCATAAGCATATTGGGAGAGCATGAAAAAATTTATCCGTCAAATCACTGGACAATGAAATAATTTATAATCAAACAAAAGATACAGATCATTATGGTATCTCAAATGGATAATTTTTACATTGAATAAAATCTTTTTTGGTACAAACAAAATCATTCTAGCCAAAATTAGAAAGAAATTGGAAAATTTGTGAAAATATGTATAAGAAGTTATTCTCATAATCCCTTCATGTCCCCAAAATATAGAGAACTGAGTCAAATTTACTTCCCAATTGATAAATGGCCAAAGGATATTAGCACCCAGTTTTCCGATGAAGAAATCAGTTATCTATAGCCATATAAAAATGATCTAAGTCACTATTGAGTATGCAAATGCAATTAAAATAAGTGTGAGGTACTATATCACATCTTTCAGCTTGGTCAATATGATAGAAAAAATAGGAAATAATGGAGGGTACATCAGAAAATTGGGACAATAATATGCTGTTGGTGGAGGTCTGAAATGATCCTTCCATTCTGGAAAACAATTTGAAACTATGTCCCAAAAGTTCTTAATATTGAGCATGCTTCCTAATCCAGCAATAGCACTAGAAATTTATTCTGAAGGAATTTTTTTAAAACAAAATACAAATATGTGCAAAAATATTTATAACATCACATCTCTTTTTGTTGTTAAATTTAAATCAATATCAATAACTCCAAGTATTATTTTCCATAAAGTTTATTAATAATCACTTGAAGTAGAAAAAAATTAAAAAAGGATGGAAGTATAAAATCTACTTTTCTAATCTAACTGACCATGTGTGTGGATTCTCCTGCCATTTTCAGGGAGGTCAAGAAAGGGGCAGTGCCATACCAAAACTTTTATCCTCTATCTCCCCAGGCACGTGTGTTCACGTCCATTCCAGCGTAGGCACACAAATGGGATGCTGGGTAAGATGAGCCTTGGCAAGTGAATTCTATCTACATATTGTGGTGGCATAGAGTTGGAAATTGAGGCCCTGCTCACCAATTGGGAAATACCTAAGCACTTTGTAGTATGTGGTTTTAATGGAACATTATTTTAATATAAGAAATGATGAGCAGTATGCTTTCAGAGAAAAAAAAAACAAAAAGCAAACAAAAAAACCTAGAAAGACTTATATGAACTGTTGTAAAGTGAAGTGAGCAGAACCAGGGAAACACTGTACATAGTAAAAGCAATATTGTAAGACAATTAACTATGAATGACTTAGCAACTGTCAGGAATCAATAATTTATGACATTTCCAAAATATTCAAGATAAAAATACTATCTTCCTCCAGAGAAAAAATTGATGGAATCTGAATGTATATTGAAGCATACTTTTTAAACAATTTTTTTCTTTTTCTTCTGTTTTTTTTTTCACAACATGACTAATATGGAAATTTGTTTTACATAACTGCATGTATAATCTATATCAATTTGCTTCCCTTATCCATGAAGGGAGAGATAAAAGAGTGAGAGAATTTAAAAATAATTTTTAAATGAATATTAACTTTTATAAATAACTGGAAAAGATACTTTTAAAAACCATGCTATGGAGTTCAGAGAATTTAAGAAGAATGACTGTGAAAAGATGTCATCTAGGAAATCACTAATAACCCTGTAGAGAACAGTTTCAGTGGAATGATATTTTCAGAAGCAACTGTAATGGGGGAAGAAGAGGAGAGGAATTTTGTAGATGGTATTTTCAAAAGTCTTTACCAGAAAACAAATAGCTTAATAGTTAGCAAAGACAGAAAGATCAAGTGAGTTTTTTTTTCAAGATAGAGGAGTCATAGGACTATTTATTGGTAATAGAAAATGAGCCAGTAGGAGAGAAATTTAAAATAGTTGAAATAGCAGAGATGACAGAGGAAAGAGTCTATTAGAGATGGGGTAGAATGGAATCACTTGAACATGTAGAGAAATTATCCTTGGTAAAGAGTAAGGCTACTTAATCATGTGAAACATTTGTGAAGGAGGGGGAAATGGCAGAAGGCATCTAACTGATATAAGATGTGGAGGGCCAGAGAAGACAGAGCTAATAGTGAAATGCTCAGTATTTTCTACAAAATATAATGCAAAATTCTTTGCTTAAAGAATAGGAATAAGGTAGCCATTTGAGGTTTTAGGAGAGGTGAAAAAGTTTAAAAGAACCAAGATGGAGAGTAGGACAGTGAGTTGATGAGGAATGTCTAATAAAATTGCCAAGTGAGGACCAAGTTGTGGTTATGTAAAATAAATTATGAATGAATTCAGTCAGAATGGTGGAATAATTTTCTCTACCTGAACTATAGGAGTGATCCAAGGCTCAAGTTTCATAGGGCATAATCACTAATATGAGGAGGACACAAGGTATTCAAGAGAGGAGAACAGTGTAGAATTGCACTTGTTTACCAGGGAGTCAAAATGGGGAGAAAATGAGGGAGTGGACAACTCAGGGAAGATAGCCTAGGTGAATGTTGAAGATCAAGGAATTGGAGATCACACTTAGTATCAAGAGTAAGGTTATGTAAAGGAAGGCAGTGTGTAAATAGAATTAGCTCTAACCCATTCATAGTCAAACTCTACTTACCCTAGGCATAGAGATGATGTCATCCCCACCTCCCTTAGTGGGGAGGGGAGATGAGTTCCCCACACGCGACAATAAGTAACAAATCAAGAACTAGGGACTGCCCTTTGGGCAGTTCAAATCAGTGTAGAGGCTGCCATTTGTCCACTTGAATTAGAGGTGGACCCATAGGAAGTGACGAAAGATACTATCTCTTCAAGAATATTGGTTACTTCCTTGAGGAAGTTCCCACTTTGAACTTGGTGCTGAAGGATCTCCCTTGAGACCACAGGCCTCTTCTACTCTGAATGGTCACGTGGGTAAGTTAGGCTGACTTCCTTGGGCCTATCTTGGCATTTCCAAACTCTACCTTTAAGTAGGCTCTAGCCTATCTGATTGCTAGGCCTTGTGGCTTGTAGCCTCATTTATTTATCCTTTTAACCTTCTCTCTCCATCCAGGCCTCTGCAGGCCTGGACTAGGCTCCCCCTCTCTCTATTTCCCTACCTTTTACCTTCCTAATTGTAAATAAACTACCTTAAACCCTGTCCTGACTTGAGTCTAATTTAATTACGGAATCAACCTGAATTGTTGATTCCTGGAGGCCACACTCTAAATATATATCTATAAAATACCTAAAATCTCCCTCTTACAGCAGAAAGAAGGGCAAAAAGACAAAAGATTATGTTCAGATAAGGGGTTATAAGAATTTCTGAACATAGATGTGATACATATATGTTGGTGAATGCAAGATCAAGGATATGACCATATAGGTAGAGAAGTAGATTGTATAGGGCAGTGATAGTGAGCTTTTAAGAGATGTAGTTGCAGGCCCTGCCCCCTACTGCACCCCTCATACCAAGTGTCATTCCTGCCCACCTTAGAGACCAAGTGCCACCCCCTCCACCTTACTATGCTATACCCCACCTGAACACTCTCCTTTACCACAGACAGGGGAGGGAAGAAGTGCTCCCATTGGGCTGCTGGTTAGGGGGACAGATGAAAAGAGGCAGCTATGGAGAGGAGGAGGTGAATGGCTGGAGCAAACTGCTCCCCTCCAGCTCTCCTCCTCTCTAGCTATGTGCCATGCTGTAAGCTATGCTCTTCTCAAAGCTAGCTCCTCACCAAACCCACTATGGGAATCACCTTCACTCAATAGGTTGCTCTATGGGTCATACCCTTATCCAGCATGTGAGAACCATACTCCCATCACTTTACCCCAAATAGGGGAGGGAAGAAGCTCTTACACTGGGCTACTAGGCAGAGAGGTGGGTGAAGTGAGTAATTTCCTCAGGTGCATGGGGAGGAGAAGGGAGGGAATCGCTTTGCCCGACTCCCTCTGCTTTTCTAGGGAAAAAAAAGGTGACTGCAGGCATGCCCATAGAAAGGGCTCTGCATGTTCTTTTTGGTATGCATGCCATAGATTTACCTTCATGGGTATAGGGTATCTGAAGGAGAATCAGTATGTATGTTGAAATCTTCTAGTGTGAAGGCAGGAGTGGAAGAGGAGAGAAAAAATTTTAATCCAAGTAGTAAACTGATTGATGAATTAAGGGAAGTGACTTGTGAGGGTTTAACAAAGCAACCGGGTAAATAATCAAGATCAGGTTATTGATTAAGTATACATGTGGATAATTTTAAAACTCAGAGGGATAGAGGTTACTGAGAGAAGAAGAAAGGTAGAAAACTTGAAAGTGACAATAGGAAAGAAAAAGTATTTCACTTTCTTTGCCTTGACCAGTGAGCTAAGGAGAATAAGTGAAGGTACAACAAGCACTGCAAAGGCTTTCCAGGGAAGCTGCATCATCAGCAAAAAGCTAGGTTTCAATAAGAGTTAGTAGGTGGAAAGAATAGGATAGATTTAAGATGATTAATATTTATTGTCCATGGAACAGGTTGATTCCAGATGACACAGTTTTAGGGGTGGGTATTATTTCACTGGAATTGAGTTGGGAGTTTGAAGGGAATGAGAATAAGGTTGTAGGGAAGTGATGGTGAACTTATGGTACAGGTGCCAAAAAGGGCACCCTTGCAGTCTCCTGCCAGAGTTCATTACTAGAAAGTCAGAGGGACTCAGGGCAGAGCTGTTCCCTTCCCCTCTCCATGTATCTAAGGACAGTCCTCACTTTACCCACCTCTTTGCCCAGCAGCCTAAAGGGAGCACTTCCTCCCTCCCCTGATTAGGGGAAGGGGTGTGGGAGGGGGAGGTTGCATCACTTAGTCTTGGGGGGCATGGCAATCAGTCTCTTGGAGAGGTGGGCATAACACTCAGTCTGGGGAGTGAGATTGGGGCAGGACCTGGCATTTTATCTCTAAAAGGTTTGCCATCACTGTTGTAGGGGATGCTGAGTAAGAATTAGATCAGTGATGGGCAGACTTTTTAAAGAGGGGGCCAAAGGAAAGGAAATGCTCATCTGTCAGTCTGTTTCTAAGGCAACTCTTTCGAAGTTTCATTGTATTGTATCCTACTCATTGTAATACTCATTGTATTAGTCAGATTAGGAACAATGCCTTGCATGAGACTGAACATTTCAGGGGGCTGCATCTGGCCCATGGTCCATAGTTTGTCCATCACTGGATTAGATGATGATCTGCAGTCGTCCATAGTCACTGGAATATGAAACATTATGTCTAGGTTTGAGATGATCATCTTTAGCTACAGGACTCTACTTCTTTACCCTCAAAGGACAGGCAGTGCCAGAGATGGGAAACAGAAGTTCAAGGCAAAGTTGCTCTTCTTTGCAATGGAGGCCTTTCACATTTTAGCTGGGAGAATAGGATGGCTGTAGGAGGCAGAGGTTGCTCTCACTGATATAAGTATATCAGTGATATAAGTATATACTCTCACTGATATAAGTAGTTGCTTTGGAGTAGATGGAAGATGCTGGTCCTGGTCTCATGCATCCTTTTCTCTTAGAACACACTGCCCTAGCAGGAGATGGGAGGTTCAGTGTACAAATGTTCCCTTTATCTGGGGAACAGTGTACAAATGTTCCCTTTATCTGGGAATCAGTTCAGGAAGCTGGTTATGAAGGGAAAGCTTGCCCAGATGCAAGATGCCTCATCTGGCCCCTAGCAGCCTTTCTTCAAGGGACATATTGAACCAAGTAGAAGATATAGGTCTCAAAACGTCAGTGTACTCAAAATTAGAACAGCACTGTGTTAAAATAGTGTTTTGTTCTTATCCCCTTTATTATCATTCCTTCTAGTTAGTGTAGTAAATTTATAAGTAGTCACTAAAAAGTAACAATAGCAGGAAGTGAGACTGAAAAGGGGAATCTAGAAGTTACTTATAGTCTGCCCCATACGTCAAAGGAACATAATGGTTATTTGCATAATGTTTCATAAATTAACTAAATTTACATCTTAAGACTATGTGCTAAATCAGGAGAAGCCAGCTAGGATTTATTATAAGAGCCCTTTGGTCTTATTATATTCTATAGGCTTCAGATATCCACAGAAAAATAAAGGTTGCTCATTACTTTGAGATGATTATCTATCTATCTATCTATCTATCTATCTATCTATCTATCTATCTATNTTGAGATGATTATCTATCTATCTATCTATCTATCTATCTATCTATCTATCTATCTATCTCTCTCTCTCTATATATATATATGTTAATAAAGTCCAAGATGTTATGGATGAGTTAATCTATCCCTTACCAAAACCCTGTAAATGAGATGCTGAAATCCTGGTTTCTGAGCACTCTTCTATATACATCAGGGTTCTTACTATCTTAGTGCTCCTAACTTCAATTTGTAGGTACACAAGTCCCTTTTGAAACATTTTTCACACCTGATTCTCTTCCCAATGCTGCCTGTCATTTTCCACCATTTTATCCCCATCTGTCTCTGTATAACTTCCCCCACCTCTGTGCCATTTGTCTCTTTTTATTCCTTATTAAAATATGATTGAGGGCAACTTTGTGGCAGAATGGATAGAATATTGGGTCTGAAGTCAGTAAGAACTGAGTTCAAATCCAGCTTCAGGTATTTACAAATTATACGATCCCTCTCTTTGCCTGAATCCACTAGAGAAATAAATGACAAACACTTTAGCATCTTTGCCCTGAAAATTCCAAAAGGAATCATTTAGAGTAGGTTATGACTGAAAAGACTGAACAATAAAAAGTATGATTGAAACATTTACCAGACCATTCCCATCATTGTTTTTCACAGTAGGTTTCCAAAGCAAGTGTTGTTTCGTTCATTTAATTTTCTAAAATGAAATTTTTTCTCATTATATTTATAGAGCTGAACTTTCTATATAAATAGAAAGTATCCACCAATTAACAAATGGTGAATAGATATAAATAGGCAGTTTCAGAGGAAGAAATAAAAACTATCAATAGGAATATAAAATGCTCTAAATCTCTAATTATCAATACAACTCTGAAGTATCATTTCATATTTATTAGATTGGCTTACATGACAGAACAGAAAAATTACAAATACTGAAGGAGATATGGGAAAATGAGCACAACAACAATGCACTGTTGTTGGAGCAGGGAACTAGTTCAACTATTTAAAAGAATAATTTTTAACTATGGCTGAGAGTCTATAAAATTGTGCAAACTCATTCACCTAGCAATTGTAGGTATGTACACATTATATATGTACTCCAAACATCAAAGTAAAAGGAAAGAATGCATATGCCATAAATTATTTATAGCAGGTCCTTGTGTTGACAAAGAGTTGGAAACTGAGGGGATATTCACCAGTAGGTGAATAGGTGAATAAATAATGGTTTATGAATGTGATGGAGACTATGGTTTTGTAAGAAATGATCAATGGAATAGTTTCAGAAAAAACAAGGGAAGCAATATATGAACTGATGTAAAGTGAAGTAAGTAGAATGAGGAAAATACATACACAGTAGCAAAAGCAATAATGTGATTAAATGTTAAAATCTTAGTTACTTATCAAAACAATGATCTAACACAAATGACTCATAATATAAAATATCCATCTACAGACAGAAAATTTATGGGCTAAGATTATAAATTGAAGCATATTTTTTTATTTTTTTTCTTTGCTTTTTTAAAAATTTGGCAAATGCAAAAACATATTTTATATTATGTCATATGTACACAGGATATCATATTTCTTTCCTTCTTAGGGGAAGAGCTGGAGGGAGAAAATTAGAAAGTGAACAAATAAAGTTATTTAAAATAAAGTACTTATAGGGGATACATAGCTAAAGTCTTAATTAGGTAATTTATTCACGATGAGATAAAGATATCAAAGATCATATACCACAGAACATGGAGTTAATTGTACCACTTGAACTAGAACTTTTGGAATCTCCATTATCTACCTGTTTTAATTTTTAATGTTAAATAGTATAATTAACTATACTTGATCTAAATAGAACACAATACTGAATTTGTTTTGGAAGGGGTAGACAAAACAGCAATCGTTCAATGAAACCAAGATATTAATAGGTTTTAGCAATCTACTTGGTAGTAATGTCTTTTAAAGGAAATTACATTATTCCAGAATTTTATCCTTATATTGGACATTTTGTATCTTCTTTGTTATTGCCATTTATATTCAAATGGTTGACGAAGTAATGTTGTAAATATCTACTAGAGCCAGCCAAGAGTCAGTCAATAGACTAACCATAACTGTGATACACCTGTTGCTTATTATGAGACTCAGAAAGGGTACAGTATGGAATACAGGAGGAAATAATCAACTTTGAGAGACATTCAAGGATTTTTCAAAATTGAGGAAAAGTGGATGAGATCTGAAGAACACAAATAAAGTAGAACACTATATTTACAACAAGCATCAGTGTGATGCAGAGTTAGATAAATGTTAAAATCAGGATGTGGAGAGGTGAAGTTATGGAGAAAAAGAATTAACAGAAGGTCAAAATTAGTGCTTAAATCCATAGAATGATTGATGGGTTAGTGAAATAACTTCAACAAAAGTGAGTTATAGGCTTCTTTATGTGTACATTTAGAATTTAAAACTTCTTTCATTTAAGCAAAAGTGTATATTCAAACATATTTAATGCATCAAATGTAGAAAGTAGATAAACATTTGACTAGGACTGGTATATCTATGTCTTGATATTCTAAAATGTGTGACTTTGGATAAATCCCTTAAGTTCTCATTTCATTTTTCTAAAATGATTAATTAAATTGACATTATCTAAGGCTTTTACTGTTATAAGAATTCACCATTGTTTTACTTGAAAACAGTTTATAATGTTAGTTTAGTGACTAGTGTAATGCAGGGTTGCTAGCAGAAGCCTTCTGCTTTTGAAAATTCAACTGTAAGCAGCCCTGACAGGTAGGGGTTTTAGAATGTTCAGAAAGGCAGTTGGAGCCTGAGGCTATAATTAGTACAGAAGTTCCAACTGAGGGGCTTTTGCCTTTTGGCTTTGGTATTGGCCTGTGCTTATTGTCTTTGGGGCATTTTGGACCTAGCTTGATTACTCTGGACCTTTCCCTGATCTCTCCATTCACACCCCCATTATTTCCCCCGAATTTCCCTTTGGGCCCTGGGAGGAAGGGTGGTTTTGGTGGCTGGACATTGTGGATTTAGCTTCTGTATAAAAGTAGGACATCCTTAAATCAAGCCACCCCCTTATTTAGTGATCTGATAAATACTTTACTTCAGGGCAGTGAATCCTTCCTGACTGGGAGAGCCGGACTTTCTCAGTCTCATTCCCATCTCTGTGAGTCTTCCCCCAACACCAGCTTTCTCCCTAGTAGCAGTTACAAAACCCTGAAACCCTCTCTCCCTCAACTCATCCCTGCCATCAATAAATTCCCCTTTGTTACCTATACAAAGCCTCTGGTAAATCATTATATTGAAGATTAAGGCAAAGGCTGAAGAGGGAAGAATTGTTTTCCTTTTATTTTCTTGGGGGAAACCTAGGCATCCATCTTTGGCAGGAAGTACCCAGCAGAGGCTTCCTACAGACATCAATTTCACTGGCAGGGAAAAGCCTTTGACTCCTCTCTCAAAGGACATTAGAAACTAGTAAAAGAAACCCCAAGCCTTGATCTAAACATTTCTGACTGGCCCAAATTCCTCTTGTTCCTTAGAGATACCTTCCCTGCCTGAAGAACCCAGCCTATTTCCTCTCAGTATCCTGTGTCTCTAGTCTCAGTGAAAAAGCCTGTTTAAGCTGTCCTCCTGTACACTCCCAAACATTCCCTTACCTTTATATATACCTGCCTCATTCATCCCTTAACCTAATCATCTCCTTTATTCCTCCCTATACCAAATTGCCTACTTATTCCATAACACTAGGAAATAATTCTGGTATTGAAAAGACTAAAATATACATGAAGCCAACCATTAGGCATAGCTAACTGAAATGTTGTTTAGTGGGTAAGTGTTTAAGAAACCTTGGTTAATAAATATGATTTTTCAGAATATTTCATAGGAAAAATTCCTTGATTATAGAGTTCCCAGTATGGTAGTACTCATCTCAAGGCTTTGCTGTAGTTGTCAGAACTATTTGCATCATCGAGATTGCCAGACATGTTCTCAATAAAGTCAAATGCAATATCATCACTGTGTTAGTTAAAATCACCTGGGGTTCTATTTGGAAGGATTGAACCTCAATATAGTGTTTGACCAACTTCTGTGGACCTGTGGGGGTCCTTAAAACTACATTTCCCGTGGTCCAATGGGTTTCATGGGTTTCCTGTTTTGGATGACATATTAAAGGTGAGGGACTATTTTAAGTAGGAGGTAGTGACTTGGAAGGGCTTCTGTAGTTACCTGAGCTGGAGGAGAGAGGAAGGTAAATGGCTGAGGTGAGGTTGGACTAGGTTTTTCTTACAGGCGCATGGTCAGTTTAACTCTATCAGCATGGCTTTTATTAAAATACTATTCTCCCTTTTGATTTCAACCATCATCATTTTTAATCATAACAGTTTGGTGAACCAGAAGGTTGAAATTCTAACTCTCAATCTTCCAGATAGCCTAACGATAGCCATGCTTTCTTTTTGGCCTGGCTCAGCTCTTTTGAGCACTTTTTTTAAAAAAGAAAAGTGGCTTTCCTTGCCATGCTTTTGCTAAAAGCAACAGCACGTTTTTGCCTCAGGCAGGACTCAGCCAGCCAGTCCAGCCCAAACCACCTTGGGAGGTCAGGCTAGCTGATTCTGGCTTTTGGCTTTAAAACTAAAATGCCGGATTCTAGCCAGTGTGTCTCTGCCGCTGATCTCCTGACTCCTCACTTGATCTCCATTCCTACCGCCTCCTGACTACAAGCCTGCCAGCGTTCCAGGCCCTGTGATCTCCGCCTCTTTTCCTGACTCCATTTCTGTGAATCCGGAATCCTGAGATTTCCAAGAAGCAACCCCCACCCTGACTTGCCGAATGCCAAGGTTCAGCTTCAACTCTACCACTAAAGAATTTGAGAAGTATATTCCCCTTTCTTCCTATTTCTAGCCTTCCATGTGTTTCTCTAAAGACCTAATTTAGGCAACCCCCACCCCCACAAGCTCTACACATGGTATTTTCTACAAAACTGACCTAAGCTTTTTCTCTAGCCCTGAGCCCATGGCCCGACACCACGTGGACCTAGTGTTTATCCTTAATTGGGCCGCATGGCCTATTCACCCCCATACCTGCTCAGAACTTTGAACTGAGAGCAAAGACTGATTATAAAAAAAAAAAAACTCCTTAAACTCAGCAGAACTCAATCAAAAGAACCTTAAATTGAACAAGGGGTGAACTTTTAAACCTCGGAACTGAATGAGTTTTATTTCTGTTTTAGAGAGACTGCATCTGACTGTATTTTTCTAATTAGTTTTGTAAATTAATCTTGCTTATTTCATTGATTTTCCTGTTGCACTGAATCATTTTAAGTTAATGTAGTTTGTGGCTGCTAGATTAATTCTGTTTATGATTTTATTGTAACTCCCAAATAATGAGAAAAATCTATTACAACTGGTAAGAGGTTTTGACCAGCTTGTTATCTGGTACTCATATTATATTTCTTAATTTATTTCAGGTTTCATTTTTACTGTAATCAACAACAATACTATGTTCTCATACCATTTGAAAGTTACACATTTTAAAAGTTATAAATTGTCTTAATTTTGTTCGACTTTGGAGAGTTTGGTGATTGCCTTGTGATTTAAATTGTAATTTTATGAGAGGTCTTTTAAAAATTTACTTTAGATGCTTAGTACCCTTCTGTATAAATGATAAGGTTTTTATGTATTTATTTTAAAGAATTGTTGTCTTAAAGGATAAGCTTTATATATTTTATTGTGAAGAATTGTTGTCATATTTTTTTATATAGGTCTATGTTTTAGCCTCTTTTATCAGAAGGGTCTAGAATTCTTGAGGATAATTTAGATCAGAAGGTTTTTTTTTTTAATATCAGGTTTTTATATGGAAGCAGTAACAGAATTTGTTGAGAAACCCTTAGCCAAGGTTTAAAAGTTGGAACAAGTATATGATTTTTTGAACATCATTGTTTATTGTTTTAAAATATGTTATTAGAAATATGGTACTCTATTTGAATGTGCATTGTGAATCTGCTATTTTGTAAAACCCACTTTCTCTCAATGAAAACCTCATTTTTGGATAACAAAACCCTTCTAGTTCTAAGCTATATATATATATATATATATATTTATTTTTAAAACATTTTTTTATAGAGCAATTGATTTTTCCTTTTTCTCATCTTGTACTGGAAGTACATATATAATCATTATTTATATTGGTTTTTTTTTATTCTACAGTGAAATAAGCTCAATGCAAATACCTGAGCCCGAGTCTGAGACTATGGGATTGTGATTTAATGCTTCTCTGATTCCAGGAGAAGTGCCGAGCCACATGGTCAGAGACTTGACTAAAAGAATCTGCATGAATTGCAGGAGTTCTATGCCAATATTTGAAGGGCTTGAAAATTGGGGTTTGAGTCCTGGAGTCCCAGTCTTTTCTAAAACTTTAGAGGACGTGGGTCCCCTCAACTTAAATTCCTAGTGAAGCACCTAAGATTGGCTATCATTTAATGGCTCATTCCCTGAGAAGGTGCAGGGAAAAATTGGATCAAAGAAAGGCATTTCCGTTATTCCTCTATATATAGAGAGTAAATGGCAATTTTATTGTAGTCCTGGCCCTAAATGGGTTATAGCATACTGCTTAAATTGTTTTCATTGGGCCTTGAATCAAAGGCCTGTTTATTTCCCCTACATTTTTTGCACATTTTCTATTTCGTTCACAAGTTAATTTTTTCTCCTTTTTTTTTGAATTTTATTCTTTTTATTTTTTTTTATTATTTCTTTTGCCAATTGATTTCATGCACCCCTGTGACTCACTTAGCCATGAATCCTTGGCTGACTTTTTCAGGGGATAATGTGTTAGTTAAATATTTTCCTCAGGGGGGTGTGTGTTAAGTTTTTATAATCATAATGTCTGAACTATAATCTATATTGCAAGTCAATTTTACTCCTTTAGAAGTAAACTCAGGGGGGTAATGCTAATTCTCAGAATTAAATGTATGTTTTATAACCTATAATGTAAAGTTTAAATTCTTTGAAAGTAATTTCAGGATAAGGATTGTACCATCCCCCCAGAATCCAGACGACGAACCTGTTTGGTAGAGGCACCAAAAGATGCCTGAAGAGCCTTCACTGGATCATGAAGATCCAATTTTACTTTGGGGCACAGTTGATCTGAACTATGGGGGTTGAACGAATTGGATGCATTTATTTTGAATGGACAGTTTATGCCAGAAAGGGGGACTGCCCCCTTAATGGTTTTTTGTCAATGTACCGAACATTGGTTTTGTTCTTTCTCCCTTTTATCTCTAAATTATTGTAAACTCTAATTTGATTATATTTTCCTGATTCATTGGGGAGATTTATCTCCCAAAGGATCACAGGGGGGGGGTAATGTGTTAGTTTAAATCACCTGGGGTTCTATTTGGAAGGATTGAACCTCAATATAGTGTTTGACCAACTTCTGTGGACCTGTGGGGGTCCTTAAAACTACATTTCCCGTGGTCCAATGGGTTTCATGGGTTTCCTGTTTTGGATGACGTATTAAAGATGAGGGACTATTTTAAGTAGGGGGTAGTGACTTGGAAGGCCTCTGTAGTTACCTGAGCTGGAGGAGAGAGGAAGGTAAATGGCTGAGGTGAGGTTGGACTAGGTTTTTCTTACAGGCGCATGGTCAGTTTAACTATATCAACATGGCTTTTATTAAAATACTATTCTTCCTTTTGATCTCGGCCCTCTTCATTTTTAATCATAACATCACTTTACTTCATTTGTCTGTAGTCTGTACTCCTTATTCTTTAGATTTCTTCTCTGAGGTCAAAGGAACCTGTTCGCCTGAAAATATGTCTGAATATCTCTTAATGTAAGTATCCACTACACCTGTGACCTTTTCCTCTGATTTATTTGTTTCTCCCAGAACCACCATTTTTAGGAGGATACCCAGGCCAGTTTTCTCCAAGTTTTGCTTTTTCTGGACTTATTCTCTTATAAATCCCTTTAACCAGGAAATAGATCACTCTCAAATTTCTCAAAAAAGGAAATATCTTCATTCTCTGTGGCCTCTTACATTATTATGGAAAAAAATGGTTAACATTTTCAGAATCCATACAGAAACATGAAGTCTCAAATTAGTAAATAAGCAATAAGCTTCCTTTTAGTTATTCTGTGGAAAGAAATGGAAGAGGAGCAGAAAGACTGTGTTATTGTCTTTACTCACTGGATGAACTCTACAGATTTCATCCAGAGCATAGATCATATTTGTGTCTTCCCCATTATCCAGGTCAACAACTAATTAGAACATATCTCAAATGTTAGATCTCTTGCGTTCTCCCCAAAATTTGGGAATTTTGTTCCATAGTGGTGATTAATTTCTTTTCTTACTTGCCTAGCTTCTTTATTTTTTCAATCCACAGGTTATAATAAATCCATATTCAGGGGTACATTGGAATAGGCATTGAAATTTGGAAGCTGGGTCAGTCCATATTGTCCAGTAGTGGGATTTCCTGCTCCTAGTCTCATAATTCCTTATTATGAATTGAGACAAATGCAGGTTACAAAAGTGACAATTATTCTGGTCATCAAAGACAGAAATTGTATCTGTACATGCACTGGTATGTCAGTGAATGTAGAGAGCTGTGTAAATAGAATTAGCCAGATCCCATTAATAGTCAAAAATCTACTCAACCCAGGCGTGCTAATGATGTCACTCCCACCTCCCTTAGTGGGGAGGGGAGACGAGTTACCCACACGTGACAATAAGTAACAAATCAAGAATAAGGGACTGCCCTTTGGGCAGTCCAAATCAATGTAGAAACTGCCATTTGTCCATTTGAATTAGAGGTGGACCACAGGAAGTGATGAAAGACACGTTCTCTTTAAGTAAGTGAGTGAACTTCCTGTGGGGGCAGTTGCCGTCTGGAACTGGAGGAAGAAGCATCTCCTGAGACCACAGACAGCTTACACTCTGTATTGTCACGTGGGTAAGTTAGGCTGGCTTCCTTGGCCTAGCTGGGCCAATTCTAAACTCTGCCTATATGGCTGTTGGGCCTTGTGGCTTACAGCTTTCATTTATTTAGCCTTCTAACATCTCTTTTCTCTTTATTCCTATCCTTACCTACCTGATTGTAAATAAACTCCTCAACCCGATGCTGACTTGGGTCTGATTTAATTACGGAATCAACCTGAATTGTTGATTCCTGGCGGCCACACAATTTTAATATATAGATATAATAACTAAATTTTAATTCTTACAGAGCCATAAATAAAGAGTTTAATCTATAAATCCTATTAGATCCAGCTATAGCTGATGATTATAACTAATTGATGACTCCTTTCATTATTAAGTTTTCCTGTGTAATAAATCATTTTAATTTAAAGAAAAGGAGGAAATATGTGGGAAGCAAATAAGAGAATAGATAAAAATCTGAGACTCCTCTTTTGATCCCTTTTGTGATCCTTGTGATTTCTTGTTGAAAAGTATTGTGGCCTTATTGAAAAGCTTTAAGTTCTTAGCAAGCCTACATTTAAAAGGCTAACACTCTTCCCCTTTGGCCAGGAATGCTGCTGCCTGGTACAGCCAAGGCC
This sequence comes from Gracilinanus agilis, assembly GCF_016433145.1. Taxonomy (NCBI): domain Eukaryota; kingdom Metazoa; phylum Chordata; class Mammalia; order Didelphimorphia; family Didelphidae; genus Gracilinanus; species Gracilinanus agilis. The sequence goes on from NC_058133.1 coordinate 302,293,507, forward strand.
AAAACCTTAGCAGGGGCATTTCAACCCTGAGAAAATATTCCCTGCCTTGGCTTTCTGATAAGAACCCAGTAAAAATTCAGCCTTGGCCTTGTTCTATTCTGAAGCCAATGAGACCTTTTGTTTTTTGATATGACATAATGTGTAACTTCTGTGCATCTGCAAAGTTTTGGTGTTTTTTTTTGGGGGGGGGGTTCTTTTGTGTGAAATGAGTCTTGAAATACATACATAGTAAACTCCATGCTCTTGGAGAGCTGCTGGAAGCAAGAGCTAAAAGATTTTTGGTGTGCTTACTTCTTATCAACTAAACCATCCTTATCAGATTATCAGAGATGATAGATAGATCTTGAGAAGTGAGAGTGATAAAAAAGAAATTTCCCTCTTGTTGGTGAAAAAATTTTACTAAGGGGGCAGCTGGGTAGCTCAGTGGAGTGAGAGTCAGGCCTAGAGACAGGAGGTCCTAGGTTCAAACCCGGCCTCAGCCACTTCCCAGCTGTGTGACCCTGGGCAAGTCACTTGACCCCCATTGCCCACCCTTACCAATCTTCCACCTATGAGACAATACACCGAAGTACAAGGGTTTAAAAAAAATTTACTAAGTAGAGACATTAAGGCTGACCACAGGATACCCTATTTTATCCTGAAAAGTTTATCCTCTACCTTGTAGGCAATAAGTTGCATTGGTACTCATTTGGGTTCACAGATGAAAATTCATCACCAGAAGATTTATAGACTAATAAAATCATTGGTTCAACTCCTATTTTAATATCCTAATGAATTATTACTTTTCTTGGACTAGCTTTTTGTTTTTCAATCTCAAAATTCATTTCTTTTACATTTGAATTAAAATCCCAACATCATTTCATATAAAAAGCAATAGAGCATAACAAACTAGTTAGAAATAATAAAAGTGATTTTGTTCAAATGTATGAATCTGATTCCACCTTAAGAAACTAACTCCCACACCCATATGCACTAGTTACTTTAGTCCCAAAGTGTTTGCTTACCAACTCCAAGCAATGGACTCAGAGCAAAAATAACAGCCCATAGAATCTGGGTCCATCTGTTCTATTTTGCCTTGTTCTTTTATCAAACAGGACTAAAATGACATTCACAGTGATGTACTGTTTATCTCCACTTAATTTTGGATTTCTCCCTTTGAAAGGTTGCTGATTGACTAGAGCTGCCTAAAGCAATTGCTATGATTTTAGCTTTTTGCTGTCCACATGCAGTCTGTGAAAGTCCTCTTGATTTAAGTCTTAGAGCTCTAAACACACAGAGAAAAGTTGTTATAGGTTCATTTTCAGATTTCCATAACCATTAAAATATATGTAATTATCAAATGCATCTGTAGATTTTATTTTAATAGGTAAGGACAACTAACAATTATAGCTTCCATGGGCAAGGATATTTGAGTGTAGGTAGTGTCATAAATTCCTTATAATTTGACAATAAAGACTGAAAACTGAATGCTACTAGCCAGAGATTATGTAATTTTGTTCAAACAAGTATTAAACATTTCTTGAAATTTTCAATTATAAGATAAAATAAAAAGAAATAAATTATATTTTGTTGTACATATTTAAACATGATGTCTATATATATGTATATCATATACTGTTTTATATATGAGAAAACATAAGCATTCCAAAGATTGTTTAATACTTTGATATATTCATAAACTCATCATTATGCATACTCCCTAAAACAAATAAAAGCTCATCTACATCTTCTGAGGTTGAAGTCTATAATATGCTCAGATTCTTCAAAGAAATTTCAATTTATTAGAAAGCAAGGAACATGTGTTTATCCATTGGTTATCCTTACCTCTCCTTTTGTGGTATATCTCCATCTTGATAACTGATATGTTTGATAAAACTTTGTGTCAATGATGTAATCTTTTTATCACAGTCATGAATCTCTCCATCAAAATCTGACTAATCTATAATTATAATTCTTTTGAAATTGTAGTTATTCATGAGTCAAAGCTATTTTGTACAATAGGAGGAACACATCTCATCATTTAAAAAGTATCCTTGTTTTCAGGAGAAAAAAAATATATAATCCTTAAAAGAAGGAAATGTTTACCAAAAAAAAAAACAAACAAACAAAAAAAAAAAACTGAGCTCACTTTCTTGATTTTCCTAAATTCTAGACTTATACATTCTGTATTGTACAACCTGTCTAGAATTGATTCATTCATTCTACCTTGTATTCTCTTTTTCTGTTTCTGTCTGTCTCTCTCCTGAAGATCTAGCTCTTGCCTCTATGTGCTTTGCATCTATTTTTAAATCATACTGAAGTAAAGAGAATAGGATAGAATAAATATTGATTATGAACCTACTATATTCCAGGCACTTTGCTAAACACTTCATAAATATCCCATTTCATCCTCAGAACAATTCTGTGAAGTAGGTGCTATTATTACACTCATTTTATAGCTGAAAAAAACTAAAAGTTTTGGGGTTCTTTTGTGACAAAGGTTACACAATTTGCAAGTGTCTGAGTTGGTTTTGAACTCAGTTTTTCTGATGGCAAGTTCAGCACTCTATTCACTATACCACTGAGCTCTTAGGTAAAAAAAAAATCATAAACAGACTTATGTGGAAAAAATATTATTATTTGGGAATCCCTTATCCACATTTTAAAAACTAAACTCTAAGTATTAAAATGTCAGTATTTAATTTGTAGGGTTTCATTATGTTGTTATAAACAAAAAAAAAATAATGTGGATGTTTATTACTAGATTTACAAGTATTAGTAAAGAGAGAGAAAGATGGAAAAGAGCTTTTAGACTTTCTAATTTTATGGCAAAAATATAGTCCTCCATTGCAGTAAACTAAGGACCAGGGCTTGACAGAGATGGTCAGGGAGATAAGAAAGGAGAGAGAAAGATAGAGACAGAGACAGAGAGAGAGACAGAGAGACAGAGAGAGACAGAGGGACAGAGAGAAAGAGAGAAAGAGAGACAGATACACAGAGAGAAAGACACCAGCCCAGGGAGCTAGTCAGTTCAAATCAGGAAGCAGAGTTCTTCTCTTCCTGAGCTAGTTTTTTAGATCTATAGTTCCTCTCAACCCCAAATCAGAGGCCAATGGTTTACAAGCATCATGTGACAGTTATGCCTGTGGTAAGACTCTATTGCTGATGCTGGGACACTGGAGCACCACAGATATGCCTCATGTTTCTGTGACACCTATGTTGAATATTTCTGAGATGTGCTGAGTTAAGGATACCCTAAATATTTAACATACACAGTGTCTTTCATATAATTACTTTGCCACCTACACAAGAGATATGCAACTATCTTCAAAATAAGATTTTTACAACTATTCACACCGAGTCATGAAATATAAATATCAAATACATCAGGAAATGAGATTTGTTTAGGGTTTTTTTTGTTTCAATACATAACAAAAATATGCTTTTCCACACAGATCCATGATCCACCCTTTAATTTAGCTGTGATTTCAATTCATCTTTTGATTTCAAATATAGAAAGATACTAACAATGATTATTAATTAAACATAGTACTATATTCACTTATAGGTCCCTGGTAAAAGGATTCATATTTGTGAATGTGTAGTAAATTTAATGCCTGTAGACTGTATTAAATATAGTTTCTTCTTAGGATGTTGTGTTCTTTTTCTACCATTGTGATATCAGAACCTTAAAGGCAGATGGGACTGAATATGAATGGCATTTATATGTTTTTTTTTCCTTAAATTAATTTGCACTAACTTTCTTTGTATTTATTCTGAATACATACACATGTGTATATTGTTGTTCAGTCATTTTCAATCCTATCCAACCCTTTGTGACATCAGTTAGGGTTTTCTTGTCAAAGATTCTGGAGTTTATTTTTCCAGCTCATTTTACAAATGAAAAAAACTGAGGCAAACAGGGTAAAGTGACTTCTTATGGTCACATAATTATTAAGTGTCTGAGGACAGATGTGAATTCAAGAAGAAGAGTCAATCTTGACACTAGCCTGGCACTTTATCCTTTGTGTCACTTAGTGCTTACATTCTAATTAGTGTAATAAGGGAACAAATCTAGTAGGGTAATAAACTAGTTGTAATAGGGAATTAAAGCAGGTAAGGGACTAAATCAGGTAGAGTAATATGGGACCAAAGGCTGGTGATAATAAGGGACTAAAGGCAGGTAGGGAGATAAGGTAGTTGTAATGGGGGATAAGGCACAGTGGATGGGATTTGTAGATCCCTAAGTCAGTAAGTGGGAAAGAAGGGTAGGTGGATACAATGATGGAGGTATTAAATTGAGGTGGTAGGAGGTATAAGGAATGACTAAAATTAGGGAATATAAACACTGAGGTATAAAGAGTTGCAAGGGGAGGATGAGGTATTGGGCAGGCAGCTGCAGCAGGAAACACAGATTGGGTACACAGGTTTGAGACAGAAACACTGAAGGGAAACAGACTGAGCCCTTTAGGTAGAAAGAACACCTCTACAGACAAAGGTTAGGGCCAGCCAGAAATGGCTTGAAACTGACTACGGGGCTTTCTAATCAGTTTCTCAGGTTCAAAAAGGAAGAGTCCAGAGGAAGTATAGGGATTACCACTTCCTCCCAAAATGGATGCCTCCAACTCCCCTCAGGACCCAGAGAGAATACTATTCCTTTCTACCCTTCTCCCTCTTTTATCAATCAACTAATGATTGAACCAAAGGTTTGATTAAGTGAACAACAGGATTTATTGAGGTTTAGGGTTGATTGTAAAAGACAGAGGGATACACGGTATCTCTAACAGCCACCTAGGGAAAACTTCAGGTGGGGGAGGGACACAGGAATATGAGACTGAGAAAGGACCTGCCTAACTCAGCCCAGAGAGGTTTTGTTGCCTTTAGGGTTAGGAAAGTTGCACACAATGATTCAGGAGATAATTTGTATCAATGGTAAACCCTACTTGACTTCAGGGAAACTAAATCTACAAAGTTTGAAAGCTACCACCCAGATCCACCCTCCTTCCAAAAACCCACAGAAATTCAGGAAGTGGAAAATGATGATTGGGATAGGGAAGGTCAGGGAGATCCAAAGGAAATGGCTAAGCTAACAAATCTTAAGAGAAAAGCCGCAGAATAAAGGCAGGTTTACAGTCCAAAGATAGAGCTCAGTTGACCCTCCTACTCTCATCCAGTCTCCAGGATTAACTGCCTCTCCTCAGGGTTTTAAACCCTTTTCAACTGTCAGAAATTCTTCAGTAAGGCTTTGCAAGGTTAATATGCACCCTTTTGCACCACAATTAGGGAGACAGCAATAATACAAATATACCCACACAGAAATGAACACACATGTGGAGAGAGCAATCAGAAACATAAGTATTGTTTAATTTATTTTTTTGTTTCCTCTGTGCCTAACATTTTGCCTAACATATAGTAAGAGCTTGCTTACCGATGCTTGTTGATTGATTGATTGATGGGTTGCCATTGCCAAATAATTCTTTACTTAGTGGCTAAGATATTTATTCCATAGCATTTACATATTTATCTGAGAAATCAATCTGTCTCTTAAAAGATAATTAAAGTGTTTTCAGCATTGTAGAGCCCATTACTTGTGTTCTTTTGTCATAGTGTTCCAAAATCAAAGATAGCCTCCACAAGGCTTTGAAGAATATTTGAAGAGTTTTTCCTCCTATATCTCCAAGTTCTCCATTTCCATGCTTCTTCATAGGTATCTCCAGACTATGTAAGAGGTTCTTTTCCTTTTTTAATCTATAGTATCTCACTTGAAAAACTAATTTACTCTTTTGGGTTCAATTATCACCGTTATGAAAATGACTCTCTAAGTTATATATTGATCTCTAGCCTCAATCTTGAACTCTAGTCTCATAATACTAACTACCCTTTGGATATCTGAAACATGAAACATCTAAATGGTTGTTGACTGGCAAAGTAAGATTTTACAGATTATCTATGTACTATCCAATCAACACTGTCATCTTTTCTTAGATCCTATCAGAATTAGATCTCAACTGGTAAAAATAAAAAGTGAATGGCTTAGAGCATTGTACTGTGGGGAAGGGAAATAGCATTCCAACCTCAGAGCGGTAAATTTCATCTTTCTAATACTTTTATTTCTTCAACTTCAATGAGGTGAGGAAGATAGTGTCTTGTTGGACTAAGAATCAAAATTTTCAAATGAAGAGTCAGGACAAAAAATTAAGGGACTAGATGAGAATGCACAGGGCAGTAGTGAATTTTAATTCAGGAAATTTTAAGAATCATATAGTCAAAGAGAGGACATTCCAGTTTCTTGGATTTAGGTTTATTTTTGTAGATTAGAGAACTGCTGAGAGTCATTTCCCAAATAAGCAGTATATATAGAAGAAATTGGAGTTTTTTTAAGGAGCATATTAGGGGTTCTCAGTCTTATGTTTCATGGACTCTTTTGCCAGTATTATTATGCTTATAGAACCCTTCTGTAATGTTTTCAGTACAAAATTTTAAAATACAAAATTGTAAAATACAAAGAATTACAAAGGAAACCAATTATAGATAAATAAATTTATCAGTATATTAAAAGAACACACTTATCAGAGATTCCAGGTTATAAACACATGGAGAAATCTGTTAAGCAGTGTCTTGTTTTCCTTTTTATTTGGGTTTTTTTTTGATACTTCTCTTGAAATGAGATTACCTCTTACCTATCCTAACTATGCCTTTTTTGTCAAATATAGTCTCTCCCTGGAAATTTTAATATTTTGGGTCTTCTCATGCTTGATTATCACTCTCCATGCCACTCCATTTGTCCTGTTGGTGAATGTCTCCCTGTGTCTCCCTTATAGGGACTGTTCAAGGCTTCTCAGCTTTCATTTCTTTCCTGTATCTTATTCAGACCTTCTGGACTTTAATACCATGTTCAGGATACTTCCCATCCTCCTCCTTTTCAGTTCCTTTTTAAAGTTTTGTCTTAACCCATTTTAATGCAATCTCCTGGAGATCAACAGTCTTTATTTTTGCTTCCATTATCTCCAGAACAGTTTAACACTGTGACTGACACATTTAAGCACTTAATAAATGCTTATTGTCTTGTCTTGTTGCAAGCTCTTGACAATGAGTTAAAACTGATGCCCTAGATCTCTGGAATTCTTATTTCCAAAGTCTTGCATTTTTAATACTGGTGTTAATTATATTAATATTATTGTTTTCATTGTATTGAATTATTATGTTGAAGAAGCAGTTCTTACTCTATGTGGCTACCATCTTTTTTTTTCTTGGAAATTCATATATACACGTATGAGTAGCAGAGTGGAAGTGGAGAGGGCTGAACCTAGAGTCAGGAGGACTTAAGTTCAAATACAGCTATGGACATTTTCTCTATATGACCCTAGACAAATTACTTAGTTACTTAACAGCTTAACAACAAGAACAAAAGTATGCACATACATATCACATTCACAGGTCTGTCAATTATAAGATTAATTGTAATGAATCTTCCAGGAAGAGTGCTCTAAATAATTTTCATATTCCCTGAAATTATATGCCATTGCTTTACTCTGGACTAAAATTTTTTGTGTCAATATTTTTTCGGAGAATAAAAGTAGATGTTCTGGAACAAAGCAAGAAAATCCATTTAATAGTTAAGATGATAAGTTAATAGATTAAGATAGTAATTGAGATTTTGTCCATTTACTCTGTAAAAGTCTTGTAGGTACTGAGCTATTTGCATATGCCTTCCTCTTATAAGGGCAAGTTCTTATTCTCCAGGATAAGAATTTTTTCTTTTCCTCCTCTTTTCTTTGAATCTCATGTTTATCACATTTTCTGGCATATAGAAAGCCCTTAATAAATCATGCTGAGTGATTATGACAGTAATATCTAAAGCCAAAGGCATTTCTCTGAAAAGGCATACTATTTGAAGATTTAAAAAAACAATCTCATCATAATTTTCCATAAGCAATCAATACAGGTTGCAAAGAAATCTACATAATAGAAATTTATCTTTTGACTTTTTTGTACTTTTTGTTCTAAAAAAGAAATTTTGAGTGGACATTACCTGTACTGACTTTATTAAACTGAACAAAATACTTGAAAGGGAAAAGAAACAAAAGAAAGCAAAAATATAACATCATTTATTATATGTCTTTACATCTGAAGAATGTATAAACAGAAAGGTATAATGTTACATGGAAAAAATAAAAAGATACATCAAAATTACTTGTTTTAATACAGGGACCAAAGATGCACTGGAATGGTAATTTAAGTCTAGGAATATAATTTAACCATTCTAATAAGATTTCAGAATTCTAATTATACTTCTAATTCTAATTCAGAATTCTAATAATATTTCAGAAGTTGAAATTAATTGGAAATTTTCATTTCTCTTATTTTAAGATCTAGATTAAAGGATTAATTTTTTTACACTTGCTCTCTTTCTCTTCTTTTTTCCTGTCCCCTCTTTTTCTTCTGCCTTTCTTCCATCCCTTTCTGTCACTTCACTTTACTTTTCTCCTCCCTTCCTTCCTTCTATCCTTTTTCTTTTTCCCTTTATATCTCCCTATCTCATCCCTCTCCTTTCTTAATCCACTTACTATTACATACTTTATTTTCTTCATTTGCCTGTCATTCAGTTCCTTTCTATTCCCAATTTCTTATACAACCTTTTTGGACCTGCTTTCTCATTTTAGATGCCAATTAACACTTGCTAATTGAAATTTGAAAAACTGAACATTATGAACATTTTAACACATTAAAACATTCTGTGATTCTAGGCAGATTTGACAATAGTTCAGTTGTAAAACTGAATATACTGAAGACTTTGCTGTCTTTTAATGGATGTGTGAAAAACAGGATATGTGTCTAAATTTTTCACTTATTTTATTTTTGCAGTGCATATCTAATTGTGTCATTCTTCTATGACTTGAAAACAATACTGACTTTTTTTATTTTTTTCCTTTTCTTGCCTGAGTAATTTCATCAGAATTCTGTCCTCTTAATATTTGCAACTTCAACATCACTACAAATATTCCAGATGTTCTAATAGCCATTCCTATGATTCTTGATTATAATAGTAAACATCTTTCTCTAGGTCCAATAGTTTACAACAGATGTCAGGGATTACATAAACCTAATAAAAGTATTAGAACTATAGGATAAAAGAAATCATACAAACTTAACTACAGGAATCAATAACTACTTAATTTTTGGAAATATTAATTTACATTCTTAAAATGTCATTGCTAATCTTTTGTACTTTTTAATAAGTCTTATTCTAAAATAGGTAAATTACTCCTAGTATATTTTCTTTTCTTTTCCATTTCACATCTTTGGTATCCACATATTCTTTAGGACTACAATTTATTCTCTTTAAGAAATTCTGTGTCTTCACTTTTTTGATTAAAGGGAATCCTTGATTAAAGCTAGGATATGGAGGGGGGAGATAGTGTTACTTGGAGTCCCCAAGTCACTAGAAGGATTCCAGACTGAAAAGAGTGTTTTGAAATTTCTAATTTCAGGAATGCAAAGAAGGCAAACTAAGTCTCCAAGTAAAAAAGAATTAGGTTTATTGAGAGGGGTCCAGTCTCACAATAAAGCCAGACTTACAGTCATGACCCACGGACCCAGAGCACTGTGAGAGGTCTTCCTTTATACCCCAAGAATTACATAACTTATATACCAGTGTTAAGTTTAAATTGGAATACTGTATCTTCTTTAGGGGCTCTATGTTGCTGCTATTAAAAAAGTAGACTACGAGTTGAGTTTGGACTAAAGCCCTGATTACAGTTTTGGGCCTACTTGAGGAAGACTGATTGGTGCTACTTGGAGACAGATTGTACAAAACAAAACCTCTATTTAATAAATAGTAAAGGTTTAAGTAAATGTAAGGATAAGTAAAAACAGGTTGAGGGTAGGATCCCTAAATCTAAGGGGTCTAAGCTTTTTCCCCAATTCCCCTGATTTGCAAGAATCTTTTTCTTGCTCAGGTTTCCCTAAGCCTAATTTACAGCTACTTATCACTGAACTAAATCCCCAGGGTCTATGCTAAATAACCTATGCTAAATAGTATCCTTAGATAATTTTTTTTAATTCACTGCCTCCTTGTATTAATTCAGCTCACTCCTCTAAACTGTCAGTTCTTTCTGGGCCTATTCAGGCTTCGGCCTAGTCAGGCTCTATGCCTGGTAGGTCTAACTATACCTGCTCCACTTTGCCACCACTCAGAAGTAAAAAGACAACTTTCCTTTCTTCTTATCTGTTGGTCTCCTTCCTCCAGCTATTCCCAAAGGCTCCAACTTTTTCTCTTCTTCCAGCTGCCACAAAGGATTCCCGGTTTTCCCAGAGAGCCAAGTTTCTAGGCTCCTTCGGGGGCAGATACACAACCCAGAAGACAGATTTCAGTTGGACCACCCAACAGACTTCTAGTTCCTCAAGATTCTCTGTCAGGAACCTTTTCCCAAGGTTCTAAATGGGTTTAAGGTGAAACTCCTCTCAGCACTTTCACTCAGTCCTTAGTTTACCAAACCCAAAATCTATTTAATCCTAATACCAGTTTAAAATAATTCAGGACAGTGATAAAAATAGAGATAAGTGGATTGGTTGAAGTAATCAGGAAATACTTCTCATTGGTAGAAGAACTCATTTGATGATAACTTGAATATCACTTGATAAACGAGGGGAAGGGGGGAGCCTGAACCCTGTTTTCTAAGCCTGATAATGTATACTAAGGTGACCAGGGTGAATGGGAGGTGCCAGTCCTCCAGGTGAGGCAAAAGCCTGATGATGTATATTATGGTGTGTCAATTTGGAATCTAGGACCCCCAATCTTGAGATCTTGAGAACCCAAAGTTTATAGCAGGAAGAGGTCCTTATGTTTGACCTTGTCACATGAGAATTTCTTCTCCTGGGAAATCCCAAGCTCAGAGTTTCAGACTAACAATAGACCTTAAAATATTTAGATGGAGCTAGCAAACTCAATCACATGCTAAGTACCCTTTTGTCCTAGTAGTTTCTCCTATTGTATGAAAGTCCTTCCTCAGGTGGTCCAGCCTTTGGCTTGATCTTTCCCTTTTGTGTCCATTGTAAAACATCAGCCTCTCCCTGATAATCCTGTCTAGGACTTTTCATGTCTTTGTAGCCATTATAATGCCAATCAACCATTCTCTCCTAGTCTCAGTTCCCCTAGAGATATATAAGTTCCCCAAATTCGTTTGTTCCTTGGAACTATCATCTAGCTTGGTCATTTCTCCAGGGATATTGTAGCCAGAGTGCCAGGGCCTTGGGCTCTCTGTGGTTTTGGTCATGTGACTGTACATGGGGGCCTAAATATTTAAAACACTATCCCTCTACTGATTAAAGAAATGGTTTTTCTGAGTATTTAATAGTTCTGTGTGTTTTCCAGTTTAACAGGATATAAAAATGAAGAGATGTCATCAGGCTTCTAAGGGAGGCAAAAACCTCTATGCTAATAAAGGCCAAGTCACAAGTTCAAGACCATAATTGCTGAGGGTGCATGATATAGCAATTTTATGGCTAAGGCCTGAAACTGAGGCCTATGCTAACAATGATTAACTATTCTCAAACAAGTCTTACAACTACTAATAAAACAATCAAGTAAAGGGGTAGGGGATTTTTCACTCATAAGAATGAGAATGAGAAATGAGAAACACTCTGGTCCCTGACCTCATTGGGGGAACACAGGAAACCCAGAAACTATAGGGAAAACCTCAAGAATTTCTGACATCAGGAATGTAGTTTGGCCAGAGAGAACCATCCCTGATAATGGCATGCTATTCCATACTTTTGAGATTTGCATGTCTCACTGATAGACAACATTCCCAAATTCAAGGCAAACCCTCAGACCATTCTATGTCATGTAGTCACCGGCAACATTCCAAACCTCAGCCCTGCTCCCCATTCCGTAGCCTCATGTGTATGTATGTATGTATGTGTGTGTGTATGTATGTATGTATGTATATATATACATATATATGTGTGTATGTGTTTATATGTATATAACAGGTCCCCACTTTCCCTAGTCTTTTGCCACATGTCACATCATCCACTCTCCTGCATAACACATCTAAACTCAATCTTTTCTTACTTTGGGAAGTAGATTTCAACTGCAGACTGCCTTCTGGCCATTTGACTTTCTAAAAAATCTAAAGATTTATCAGGGTATCTGAAGTAGGAATCTTTGGGGGTGTTGATATAACAAGATATACCACCTTAAATTACTCAAATAATCAGAGGCCAAAATAAGATACAGACACATGTGGCTTTATTGCTTATCATATAAAGGATGGGGACATTGTACTCAAATCAAAGACCCAAAGATAATGTCCAAAAATATAAAAATGAATTTCCAATTTACAGGAAACAAATAATACCTTTCACCTGTTCAGAAGAGTACAAATTAAAGGTTAATGTGAAAGACTGAGAGGGGGAAGAGTAAAGGGAGAGGGAAGCTGTATCTAATTAGGTTAATGATTTAAACTTAACCTCTTCCTGGAATTTCAGAAATATTGTTGTAGCTGAAAAACAGAGACTCTTAACCAACAGCCCAACAACATCCTGTTGAGCATGGGGGTTTTACAACATCCATAATTAGCAGCTTGACGGTATCATACCCTGTTGAGTAGGGGGGTTTTTACAAGGGCATGCTCTGCCCAGCGAAATGGTTATCTAGAGTTATATTCTGTGGTGCCTGGACACATCCTTACTCCCATTGTCTAGCTGTTAAGTAAACCCTAAGATATAGGCACCAGACCCTAGCCCTATAGGTGCCAAACCCCAGCCCTCAAAACATATATATTCCCCCTTTTTGAATGCATCACTCGGAATTCTCTTGGTGAGTTCCCCAGTGCGCACTGGCAATAAAGCTTTCTCTTGCTTGATTGCATTGTCTCGCGTGTTCCTCTGGTGGCCACACATTTGAACCCTAACAGTATTAATCTAATATTGTTACTACTGCTAATCAAAAAATACATTGAGAATAATACATTAATTTTCACTCTATGCAAGGGACTGGTAATTCTTTAGGTGGAACCTCCTCAGAAATCAGAAAAACTGCACCCCCCCAACAAATATATATTGACAACCTTGTTTTATGAAACCATAAAATTACCCTTGTCACAATGGATCACCCCATTCAAGAAATTTTCAGACCCTAGTCCCAGACCAAACAAAAGGCATCAAGGACCCATTGAACTCCAGGTTAGGAGGGGTAGATATAGTCAAGACTTAATCACCCCTTTGTCTTCTAAATTTCTCTTATTGGATTTAGGCCACTTCCAGGTACACTAGCCTAGAGTTGCAATCTCTTTCCTAAATTCCTATGTAATGAGTCAGCTGTTTCTGTTTGGTTATACTCCATAAGGTATAGATATAATCCCAAATTTTTTAGTTGGATAGAAATTCCCCTTTTTAGTATATTTTTCCGAAATCATTGATCCCCAAATCTCAAAGCTAGGTTACCTGTTGTGTATGTATGATTTTCTGATGGCCATAAGAGCATTGTCTCCTTTGTCCTGATTAAAGATTTGTTCTTTTGTAACTGCTTTGGTGATTCTGTGCTTTTTCAGGTATACATATACATACTGTTGGATTTAAAAATCAGTCTGGCAGTCTACTGAACTATTTCTGGCCTGGGCAAGCTGCCCCCAGCCCCCAAGGTTTCCCAGCACAGTCTTCCTTATCTCCCCTATCATAAACCTAAAACTGAAGCTATCTTATCTGATGTCTTGAGGAATGTTTGTCTATGTTTGCCTGCTTTACAATATTTGCCTATTTAATGTATGTTTGCCAAATGCTTCCAGCCCCCTGACCCTGAAACCCCCCTCCCCAGATGCTTCCTGACCACCTGTCCCTGACACTACCTTGATAATTATGTATGTACCAGCCCCCTTCCCCAAACATTTCTATATAAACTCTTGGCTGAGAATTCCAAGGGGTCATTCAGGCATGCCTCTCTGCCTAGCGACCCTAGCTACTATTGCTAGTAAAGAATGAGCCTCTTCTTGCATATTGCATTGTCAGTGTGGTTCTTCCTCTGGCCATGATCGAACCTGGGTTAGGTATTAAAATTTGGGTACAACAATATGACATGGGCATTGTGCAGAGATGGCAGAGACCCTATACCCTGTAACTCAGGCAGGCTGTGAACAGGGAAATTCCCTTCCCCCTTCCTATCCTTGTGACTCCAGAGGCAAAGACCACTATCCTTGGTAGTCCTTTAGGTTGAGATAGACAAAGAGCAGGCCACACCTTGATAGCCTAAGGCCTCAGGATCTCTGGCAGACAGCTTCCCCACCCACCTGAATGCCTGAGTGCAAAAAGTCATATCCACACTACTGTAAAGAATATAAACATCCCTGAAATGGGGCACTCAGGGAGCAGCTCCCATAGTTGCTCCACTCATGCTGCTGTGCAATGTCTTGGAGGGCAACCCCCCAGGGTTGTTCCACTCATGCTGTCTTGCTAGCCGTTAATCCTATCTTACTAATAAATCTTTTTTACTTTTAAGCTAAGTTTGAAGTCCTCTCATTCTTGAGAAAGGTTTCCTTCCCTAACCTGGGAGTTCACCATTTGCACCCCCAAAACATTATGTAGCTTTTGGGGAATGAAGGAAAAGAAACACACACTGATTGGCTATAAACAGGCTTGGGAAAGAGACTGTAGCCAAAGGCTGGGATAGCAGGGAATGGCCTAAGATACAAATGGGAGAAACTTCCAAGACAAAAATGGTGCATGAAGTTTGAGTATTTCTATCACTCATATTCAGGATGCTTAATAGATGCTTGGTGGTCAATTGTTCAATCTAAGACAAGGTCAATCTGGAAATTCCCTTAAGGCAAGTTGCTAAGGGACAAAGGTAAATTTGGGAATCCCATAAAACAAGATCATCACTATTAATACAATAAATATTAAGAAAAACACAATTATCAATGATTTTCTTTAAATTTATCTGAATATGTATACATATATACATATATATTTGTCAATGTATTTTATATATGTATGCAAATTCAAAATTTAAATAAAACCTAGATCTTTTCTTATTTTTATCTCATTGTGATATGTCCCCTCTCACGTGTTTAGAAATAACTCAAAAAATTGTGATGACAGTTGTCTTTGCATAGATTTGTTTTTTAAAATTGCTTTGATATTTGTATTATGATAACAAATTCAGACAGAAAGGCCTTATTGGTATGAGGGAATCACATACATGGCTTTCAGGAGTTAATAAAATAGGCTGTTAAGTTAACTTTGCCAAAATTAATTGAGTATGGTGCACCCACTAATTGGAAAGGCTGGCTGTAACAGTATATGATTTGGTGAGAAAGGTGATGTTTTGATTTAATTTGTCAGAAAGGACTGGGGATTTTCAAATGACAAAATATCTGCCACTCCAAACATATATTTACATGCATATGTAAATATGCTAAAACTCTGTTTTTTACATATTAATTTACAAAAAAATGTTCAGGACGGATGCAAATGAAAACAACTTTAATATTGCAATATAAAGAACATGGCATATAGCAAATACCCGATATCTATACTTGATAGAAACAGTCACATTAATGAAATTACCTAGTTAAGAAAAAATTAAAAGAGAATAGTGATAGTTATCAAGTCTTTGTGCCATTTTCAAAGCAGAAGGCATGCTGATTTTCCTTGGCTAGAAGAATTACTAGAAAGTTATTATCCTCTTGGGCTGTGTCCCACAGCAGGCTTAAACATACACAGACACACACACACACACACACACACACACACACACACACACACACATACACAGAGAACACCAAGACTTGGTAATTTATATAAAATGTATAATTCAGTATTTTTTTTCATTCCGATACTATACTTTTTTCATTCCAATACTATAATATATGTAATGGTGGAAAAAATAAGATGGAAAAATTTAATCACAGATTTTCTGGTTTTAGTTACATGATGTCCTTCAACAATTTCCCTTCCCATTACATGAAAGAGCTGGCTCACTACTGTGTTAAACTAAAGCAACAGGAAATACCCTTTCAGCAGGTAAATGCACTTTTGATTTGTTAAACTGTTCTCACAAAAAGAGGAGGACTTTTGTTGTGTTTCTTTTTCAATACCATTGCACATAAGGTTGTTTTTTCTATTCTAAATCTTTTGTTGTTTTATCTTCCTGTGGACTGTGCTCTATCAATTACTCTTCCAACCCTTGTAACATCTTCTATCTCTCTCTGTTCTGACTCTTTATTCTGAAACACAGGCTCAGTTCTCTACTACCTACATCAAACAAACAACAACTAAAATGTTGCTTGACCCTCCAATTCCCAAATAGCTCTGGTCCTATCTTTCTCCTTTATTTCATTTTTCACCCTCAAAATGAATAGCCTGTAACTGCTGTCTCTTGTTTTCTACATTATTAACTCCTTAAGTTCCTTAAATCCCTTAACTACCTAAAATATAGATTCTCTCTCTCTTTTTTTAATACATAAAATTACATCCTCTAGAGTTAACCCAAATCTACTAATTTCTAGTCAAGTGGACTTTTTGCTTGAATTATCTTAGTAATTATCACAATTGATCCCTCTTTCTTCCTTAAATTTTATCTTTCCATGCTTACATGAAAATCCATTCTCTTATTTCTCTCCTAATGGCAGGGATTATTTTATTTTCCACCACATTGTATTACTTTTTTCATCCCTAAAATATTGACATCTCTCAAGAATCACTGATTAATCTGGTAATCCTTTCTCATGACTTGCTACAATAGATAACACATTTAATTATTATATTTCCCCATACATTCCATCTCTATCCTTCCTGAAAGCTATCCCCTTATAATAAAGGTTTAAGAACTAGGGAAAAAAAACAGCTCAGAAAAGTTTACCAAGTTATTTAAAAAATACTGACATTATATGCAATGATTCTAACTGATTTGCATACTCTAACTTCTGTAAATGAATGTTTTCTCATATTTCTGATTTTAAACTTTGCTTAACCATTACTATTATTTTCATTGTTTTTATCTGTTCTTTCAATTTGCATTGTATTAATCATTATGAATAATATCCTGATTCTACACACTTTAATTTTCATCATTTAATAGACATTTCCCATTCTTATGGTTTCATATGTCACTTGAAGAGCTTAACTTGCATTAATTTAATTTATTTACATATTATTTAGCATGAAACTAATTCATCTTCTATATAACTAAGTGTTAGAAAGGCTAGTCTCAGTTGTTAATTAACTGTGGTACATAAAGAGAGAGTTAGCTTAAGAGCTCCTGTTGTAAGCCTTCTTCTGTTAAGTATGCATCTTTTTTATCTCCTAATTCTAAATAAAGGTAAAAGAAGCAATCATAAAGTCAGTTGTAAAAATAGGAATAGTATTTACTTTTCTAGGATGTATATCAATAATGGGCTCCTCAGATTTTATGATTCAAAGTGACAACTTTGCGTATCTAAATTTCTTTTTATAAGTTATTGTCTGTTATAATATCAATGGTTTCCTATCCTAAAATGTTATCTGAAGATATTAGTGACAGGATTAATAAAGTGCTTGGACCTTGTACTAGAATTTATTAATTATAAGCTAACATACTTTGACTATTGGATCTTGTTAATCAAAAAATTCAAATCAACACTCAAAAGCCTTTAAAAAAACAACTATAAATATTTACAAGGTGTTTTTCATCACAGAGTGGGAATGGTGATGGACCACCAACTCTATTTGCTCATGAATAAAGTGAATTTTCAGTTTAGAATCATGACCCAGAGATTTCTTTATTTCTTACACACCATGGTTTATCACTCAATTGGCAGTTGAAGTACTTAAATTGCATTCCTAGTACTACAAATTATTATCTGTGTAACCTTGGGAAAGTAACTTAATTTCTCTTGGCTCAATTTTTTTCATTAATAGGATTAAAGGTTTTACAAATGGTCCCTAAGATACCTTTAAAAGTTTATTTTAGGATGTACAATTCTGCATATGATTTTCAATACTATACCTGAAATCTTAAACTCTCCTAGAAACTCCATAGTACCCAAACTAATAACCTCCTGCTAAGCCTTTTCATATGAATGTCTTGCCATTGCTTTACATTAGTGTTCTTTGAAGTTGAATTTTTTTTATGAATTTACTGTGTTTGACTGTATCTTGGTGATGGAGTATCATTGTAAAATTCTGTATCCAAACTATCAGGTCTTTAGAAAAACAGTGTAATAGGAGCAGATATTTTTTTTCTTTCAACTAGTTTCAAAGTATGAGTATGATTACTACAGTACTCCATCAGTTTCTGATACTCCTACATTTCCTGGTAAAATCATTTAACATATAATCCTTTGAAATCTATATATATTCAACCTACAATTCTCCATGATTCTTTTCCATTTAAAAATATATTTTAAAGTTATCATTTACTTTTTAACCTAATGTAATCTAACTTCCACATCTCATATTCCAGTGAAAGAGATTTTTCTAAAGACTTTATAGACATCATCAAATAAGCATATCTAAAAGTTTGTATGTTGTTTTATCCTTCTCGTATTCCTTATATTATTTGATAATCAAACTATTTAATGATTTTACCTTCCCTTGAAAAACCTAACTCTACCTTATATTCTTCTTTTTATTATTATAGTATCCCAATTATATGTCAAAAAAATTAATCCTAATTCTTTATTTTTGAAATTCTCTGGATATTGCTCCCATAATCCCAAGATCCAGCTCATTTATTGACTAATTTTTTAAGTCTTATAAAGTATCTATTCTAACCCTACTCCTACATCAGCCAAAAAGTGATATTTTCAAAATTATTATTCAAATTTTATAGTATAACTCATTGTTATTCTTATCATATATTAACTTTCATCATAATTATTTATAAAAATTAAATATATCATCTTAGAGGTAAGAAATTCCTTGAAAGATAAGTAAGGAATGTTACAATTGGTCAGAACACTCACCATTAAGTGGCGAAAAAGTAAACCACAATTGGCCACTTTTCAATTCAAGTATTTTAGATTTTCTTCTTTTTTATCATTAAAATTTTGTCCTACTGTTTCCTGATGTCTTATGGTTTCATTAGTGTCTATTTCTCTGATTCTAATTTTTGGTGAGTTATTTTCTTATGTTTTTGTTTCCTTTTCCATTTGGTCAATCCTATTTTTTAATGAGTTTTTTCTTTAGTGTTTTTTCTTTTGTTGTTGTTGTTGTTTTTTTGTTTGTTTGTTTTTGGCCTCCATTTCAATTTGGTCCATTCTATTACTTAGGAAGTTGTTTCCCTCAATATATTACATGCCTCCCTTTCCTGTTGGCTTATTCTAGTTTTTAGGAAGTTGATTTCTTCAATGAATTTTTTTCCCAGCTATTGAGTTTTATTTTAATTCTCTCTTCTTAAAATTTCTTTTCAAGTTCTTACAGGAGTTCTTTTTGGACCTGACAACCTTTCACAATTTCCGTTGAGGCTTCACATGTTTCCTTTTTTATCACTGTTGTCCTCTTCTGAATTTGTATTTTGGTCTTTCCTGTCTTAATCAACTTTCTAAGGTCTGGGTTTTTTTTTTTGTTTTTTTTTGTTTTGTTTTGTTTTTTGCTCATTTTTATAGTTATTTTCCCTTAATTACCTTATCTATCTGTCTATCTGTTGAGGTTCTTCTCAGTTCCTATGGTAAGTGCATTGTATAAAGCTTTCAGAATACTCTTCTCTGATGCTAGATATAGGTCTATCTGCCCTTATTTTTCATAGTGTGTTTTCCAAGAGGATTGCCCTGCTGGCTTGCTCTGGGAAAGTTTGAAGCTATTTTGTCTAGCTCTATTCAGCACTGTTGTGCTATTGGTTCCCCCAATGTTTTATGGGCTGATCTTGTCCTAGCTCTGCTGTTTCTTTGCCCTTTCTGAGAGCCTTGGACTAGGCAGGTCCCCTACTCTGGGTTTTGCTACTTCAGGCATCCTACTGCTATATGGGAATATGTAGATTCCTTCACTTCAGTTAATCCCCCTCTGTGTTCCCTTGTAGCTGCAGGGTTCTGCTGTCACATTGAAAGTTTGTCAGTTTCTATATCTTAGTAAAATAACTAGGGCTGAGCTTGTTCCTATTCTTTAGCTTTGTGGTCTGTGACAGAGTCACAGTATATTTAGCTGTTTCAAATTCTGCTGGTTCTCAAAGATTCTATGCTGATTGGACAACTCTTTCCTCTTACTCCAGTGATATATGTTCCTCCAGCTTTCCTTTGTTCTTTTCTTTAAAACCCTTATCTTCTGCCTTGGAATCAATATTGCTTCCAAGGCACAAGAGTGGTAAGGGCTAGACAATGGTGGTCAAACAACCAGAAAGTATGTAAGGCCAGAATTGACCCTAGCCCAGCTGCCCCCACCTTTCTTTTGTTCTGAGGAGATTTATTTTCTTTTGTGTGTGTGTGTGTGTGTGTGTGTGTGTGTGTGTGTGTGTGTGTGTATGATGGGCACATCATTCTTTACTCCATCATCTTAGTTCCTAGCATGCAACTCCAATATTTTTTAACCTATATATGTATTTGTTTGATTAATTCCCTCCCTATAAGTACAGATAAACCAGAGAATAATTGAACCTATATTTTTGTATATGTGCTTATAAATATTTAGACAGTTTTCTTAAAAAAATTCAACATAACATATATTAACAAAATGGAATCACAGAATTTTTAAGCAAAGAAAGGAAGATTATTATAGTCAAACATTTTATATTTGAGGATCCTGAATGATGCCCATAATGGTATAATGAATTGGGAAATATCTCTTTAAAGAATCAGGAACAGATCTGGAAATAGAATACAAGTCTCAAACCAGTTCTACTTTTTTTACTTTTGTTTCACTGCATGATATTTTAGCATGATACCTTCTTCTCTTGATAAAGGGTTCAAATTTAATGTAAGAGACCATGGGGAATAATTTGCTGAATTTTCAGCAATGTTTAGTTAAATGAATCAAAGTAAGAATCAGTCAAAAGTAATATAACACTGGAAGAGCAAACATAATCATTCAGATTCATATTAAGTATAAGGACCTTTTAACAATAGGAAATAATTGGGATTTTATTATCAAGTTGGCTCTTCAATTACAGAATCACACTCAGAATCTTACACTTTTGGACATGGAAGAGAACTTAGGGATTAAATACAAATTTCATTACTTTAAAGATGAAGAGAGACCTGAGAATGGTTGCAAGTGAAATTGAACAAAAAGGTACACTGAAGCATACTTCCCCAATTAAAATGTCATTTTATTAAAAAGGACACATTACCTGCCAATGAAAGGGTCAATGCCTGCCTCAGTTTCCATCCAAAGACTTCGAGCAAAAAGATTGTTCCCTTTTAATTAGTTTGGGGAGCACAGAGCAAACAACAGAGGAGATTGTATGACATCGTGGGATTGAAGATATCATGTTTTCTTACACAGCTAAAATGTGGGGAACAATATAATTAATGGAAAGTTGAAAATATGGGATCAGCAATAGCCCTCTCCTTCCCTCCTGTGACTAAGAAAAATGCACCATCTTTCTTAGCATCATCTCTCCTCTAATTAGTGGACTAGAAGGTAGATTAGTAAATATCTCCCTAAACTTTCCTTTATGGAAGGCTGGGATTTGAGCATTCCAACCAAGTTTTGACTTTCTATCAATAATTGTGCTTGGTTTTGACTGGAATGTCTATACCACAAAATAGGATTTTACCTTTTCCACCACCTGGCTTTATAGCTTCTTTTGTGTCTTGTTTTCCATATTAAATTGTAAGTTCCTTGAAGGCAAACCCACTATTAATTTTTTTAAACCTTTACCTTACTTCTTGGAGTCAATATTGTGTAATGGCTCCAAGGCAGAAGAGTGATAAGGGTTAGGCAATGGTGGTTAAGTGACTTGCCCAGGGTCACACAGTTAGGAAGTGTCTGAGGCCAGATTTGAACCTAGAACCTCCCTTCTGTAGGCCTGGCTCTCAATACACTGAGCCACCCAGGTGCCCCTGTACTCTTTCTTTTTGATAGTTGCATGCTTATGTTTATCAAAATGCTCTGGTCCATTATGGGCTTTTTAAAAAATTAATAAATATTTTGAGGCAGGCAGGTTACATAGTAGACAGAATACTGGACAAGTCATTTAACATGGTTTTCCTCAATTTCCTCATCTGTACAAATGAATTGGAGAAGGAATGGTAATCCATTCAAGTATATTTGTCAACACAACCCCAAATAGGGTCATGAAGTATCAGTCAGAATTGAAATGGCTAAAAGCAATCCTCCTTCTAATCCTCCAATGCATGTTTTCAAATTTAATTTTGTGTAACTGTTTCTAAAAAGTATTTCTCTAATTCTCTGATTCATGGCCATTATGGTTATTTAGTCCTTCTTAGTCACTCTCTTCATCATAGAATTAAATTTTCTAAGGTATTTATTTTGGTTTTTCTCTTCTAATCAATTTTTGTGTTTATTTCCATATAGATCCCCTTTCCCTCTGGCCCCTCTTTTCTTCTGTGTTTCACTCAGAATATCAATTCTCTTTAATGATAAAGAGGTTAATATTTCATGGTACAAATTTTCCTATGTCCCTGATTATGCATTTGATTGTTTTCTTTTGCCCTACGTAATGTCATTTTCCCCATTTGACCGGAAACCTCATTCCTGTGTTGATGAACTCTCAATCTTAAAGTAGTCAGGAGCTCTGATTTCCCTTTTTATAAGGGAAAATATTTGGTTTTTCTAAATACCAAATTATTATATATTATATCATTTCTATGGTCATATCTCCCTTTACAGAATATTCTTTTTTTCATGGAAGCATTTATAACTAGTATTTCCTCCCATCACTAAAACAAACCAAAAAAAAACACCAAAAAACAAAAAAAAACACACACATTTCTCCTTTTCCATATTTTAATCCTTCCCTTTCCTTTTCTCTTAAAGACTCCCTTATTAAAAAGAGGATTCAGAAATAATTTTCCATTTGCTGTTAGCCTTTGCTATAATGAAATACAGGCATACCTCAGAGACATAAGATGAATATCAGAATAAAATGAGTCAAATGAATGAATTTTTTGGTTCCCTAATACATATAAAAGTTATGTTTACACTGTAGTCTAACAAATGCATAGTAGCATTATATTTTTAAAGATTCATATTTTAATTGAAAATATTGTTTAAAAAACATGCTAACCATCATCTGAACATCCAAGAAGTCATAATCTTTTTTTTTTTTTCTGATAGTTTTCTACCTCCATGTT
The DNA here is from genome assembly GCF_016433145.1 of Gracilinanus agilis. Taxonomy (NCBI): domain Eukaryota; kingdom Metazoa; phylum Chordata; class Mammalia; order Didelphimorphia; family Didelphidae; genus Gracilinanus; species Gracilinanus agilis. The sequence goes on from NC_058133.1 coordinate 302,316,714, forward strand.
GATGGCTACTGTCTGATCATGGATGTGGTTGCTGAAGGTTGGTTAGCTGTGGCAATTTCTCAAAATAAGAAGACAATGAAGTATCCCACATCGGTTGACTCTTCTTTTCACCTAAACAACTTGTCCTGATTTTAATATTGTTGTCTCAGGGAATAGGGAGGCACAAAGACAGGGAGAGACATGTGGGAATAGCTAATTAAATGGACATAGTTCCTGGTGCCTCAAGATAAGTACATTAATAACATCAAATAGTTATTTTTTTAACAACAAAAATAATGAAAAAAAGTTGGAAATATTGTGAGAATTACCAAAATGTTACAGTGTAAAAGAGAAAATTAGGGTTTTGGTTGGACTAAATATTTAAAGGGGTGGTTGCCAAGAATTGAATGAATATTAATTCTAAAATAATTTTAGTAATTTATTTATAGAAAATGAGAGAGTGGAAGTAGAGGGATGAGAAGAGGGTAGAGGAAGAGGAGCTTAACACACTAAGTAATTTGTTCTGGCTCCTGGCTCAAACCAAGCAGGGCTAATTAGTACTCAGTCATGGGAAGGCTCAGCCTTGAGCTGAGGGCCAAATGAAGCAAAACCATCATTCACAAATCCTCTCTTGAATGGAGACTTCCTTCAGAGAAATCCAGAAAGAGTCACTCTTCACACTCTTCACATGTAGTTCTAAAGGAGAGATTTTAGAACAGTCTCACCAAGGTCTCAGGTCTCAGGTCCAGCAAGCAGCATCTCCAACTTGAGCTCCAGCTCCAAGAAATGAACAAGAAGTGCCTCATAGGAAGTTGTCACTAATTTTTAAAGGCACTTCTTTTGTGTCACTTCCTGTGCCTTCCTTCTAGTTTACATATCCAATCACAACAAACAATTTGCTTAGGACTGCCCAGGGGGCAGTCAGTCAATTCTGATTCATCACTGATTCTTGAACACCTGGACTTCCCCAATTGGAATTAAGTGGGGTGTTTACATTTTTGGTGATTAGATCTAAAAATGGGCAGGGTAGATTTAATCTCATTATTGCAATCCCCACTATGATCATTTGGGAGACTCATCTTCCCAGATGATCATTTGACATAATCATCTTGTACCCCTAAAAAAATCTTCTAACTACAATAGTGAGAGATAAGAAGGAAGTAGAAGAGATAGAAAGAAAGCAAAACCAATGTTTTGCTAGGTGCATTGACAAAAAACCAATTGGAGGGCAATCCCCTTTGGCATACAAGTTACATTCAAAATAATTGTGTTTAATCCCTTAAGTCAGTGATGGACAAGCTTTTTAAAGAGGGGGCCAAAGGAAAGAAAATGCTTATCTGTCAGTCTGTTTCTAAGGCAAATCTTTTCAAGTTTCATTATATTGTATCCTTCTCATTGTATTCATTAAATTAGGAATAATGTCATATGGCCAGATAGAATATTTCAGGGGCCTGCATCTGGCCCGTGGGCTGTAGTTTGCCCATCACTGCCTTAAGCTCAATCAATTGCACTCCAAAGTTCATTCTAGATCATCTTTGATTCAGTGTAGGTTTCTGCAGGCATCTTTCTCCAAACAGTTCAGCATCTTTCTCCAAACAGTTCACTTTCTGGATTTGAGGAGGTAGCAAGTTTCTTATCCTAAAATTGCTCTCAAACAAATTTAAACTTTGCATTATAGGATAATAATACATCCCCCTGGAGGAGAATAATAACACAACGCAAAAACATAATATGAGGACAATAGTTGTTAATAATTGTTAAGAATAAAAATGATAAAGACTGATATAATAAGAGAAATTAGTAGTTTAATTAAAGCCATGGCCATGTTGGTAAAATATATATATATATGACTGTGCTTATCTTTTAAATTTACTGCTGGAGCCCATTCTGTCCCTCTGGTACGTGTAGTATACAGAATTGGGGGTTATAGTTTTTCTAGCTTTGGCTGAGTTCCAAAATCAGTTGGGCTTTTAGAATCTTGAGGAGAGGGGCAGTTGACTGGATCTTCCATGGAGGGAGGAAGTCAATGATCGAGCTCTTAGCTTCAACATTGAAATTTAGCCTAGCATTGATATATTTACTTAACAAATTATTATTTAGATAGACCCTTTATATCTTCCTTTCCCAATACCACCCTGCCTTCCCTCCCTTACCTTAGTGGCTGTGGAGTTTATAAGGAGAGAAATTAGAGAGGAGTTAAATCTGTGAAGAGTTATCTAATTGACAGCATTATTTATAATTTAATCAAATCATCATTTATTTTCTTTTAGATAGCATTTTGTAAAACTGAGTGAGGCAGGTCCTTACTCAGATTCCATCTTTACTTCCCTTCCCTCACCTGAGGTTCCTGAGATAACTGATAGGGCTTTCCTTTAATCCACCTTCCTAACCAACATCCTTCAAACAATTAAACCCTTTGTGTTTCAATAGTTCTATTTAGTGTAATTTGTCTGTTAGTTATCAAGAGGGAAGAAGAGGGAAAGAGACAACATACTCTGGGCTCAGAGGGTAGCTGAGGCATCCATCTTGAAGGAAGGTGTTATTTCAAAATAGGTCCCTTCCTGTGAAATTAACTAAAGCCTGTTTGTTAATTTCAGTCTAGTCTATTTCCCTCAGCTTGTGTTGAGTCTAAGTCCCTGTCTGTAAGCCTGCAGTGTTAGTCTGTTTAGTTTAACTTCTTTTCTCCCAAAAAGATCTCTGTTTCCCTTCTGTGTTATACTCCTGACTTCAGTCCTATTATACCCTGAATCTCCTTTAATCCCAGCCTACCTGTAGCCTAATTTATCCATTTACCAAGTCTCCAACATCCTCCTTTCAATTCCCTTATCCCAAACACCTTTCCTCAAATTACCCTCATAACATACGCCAGCCAGCCACTCTGCAAAACCCAGAAAGAGGCTTTCTCTAGGCCCTCCTCCGAATTTAAATTGCCCCATACGTGGGGACGCTGGACTTCCCCACACCTTAAACTGGAAACCAGAAACCCATAGGAATCAAGGGAAATGTAGTCTCAAAGTCCCCATGTGTCCATAGGGAGTCTGCTAGACACTTCCAAATAGCACTTCCCTGAATTCAAAACAAACATTTGGAAAATGGTGCTGAAAGACTTCCTCAATGCCGGATTAGTACAAAACTTCAACTGGCATAAAATTTCATATCTGTGAAGTGCAAAGAATGAGGTACACCTGAATAACACATATTACCTGTTATCTTTTTCCTCCCCTTCCTTTTTATGTATGTACACCCCCTTTATAATTCACACACACACACTCACAAACACACAAACACAGCTTGATCTGAAGGTAGAAATATTGTGAGATTAATCCATGATGTTTCAAACCTCTCTCTCTCTCCCAAATCACTTCTATTTCCTTCCTTTTTCACACTCATTTTCTTATATTTCTAATGTTAGAAGTTTTGTAAAATATTTTTTGTTTCTTTTTAGTAATGCTTAACAAACCTCTTCTATTGAACATTTTTTTTTCTTTCTCCCAATCCCCTGCTAATGGTAAAGTGCATTTGTAGGGTATTTCATTTTGGTTTGCAATGAGGTACTTTGTTCTTCAGAACACATTAATCTATTCTTTTCTATGGTTTAGAGTAGGTACAGAATCTTGTTTTATTTTAATTTGCTTTCTTTATGACAGAGAATATCTCTCCTCCATTATGTTAAAATATACCCTCCTCCTCTTCCAGGGAGTTGTTAACTTTAACCACTACATATGTTTTAATCTATAGAGTATCTTTGAATTACTTGATTAAAACCCTGTTTTCTGTTCAAAATCTCTAGACAGTATTCCTTTATTATTTCTTTTCTTAGGATGTGTAGGGATTGTTGTATGGCAGAGTGGATAGAACACTGAACCTGTAATCAAAAAGACTAGAGTGCAAATGTGACTTCAGACACTTTTTAGCTATGTGACCCTGAGTGACTTAACTGACCTAAAACTGGAGAAGAAAATGGCAAAGAACTCCAGTATCTCTGTCAAGAGAATATTATTGACAATTGGTATCATGAGGATGTGGCTACAGCAGAAGAACTGAAAAATATTATGGTATTCAGGTTTTTTGAGTGGTCATGTTGCTTAGGAAGATTCTAAATGTTTAAGTTCTTTCTATAAATACTGTTTTGAAGATCAGTATGCTTTGCTTCTATAAAGAATTTCTTTTCTTTCACTGATATTATTTTTTGCTTCTTTTTTAACTATATCATCCTTCACTTCTGGGCATTTGTATTTTATAGTCAATTATTCTCTTTATAGTTTCTTTGGTATATTTTGCCACTGCAGATTCAAGTTTTCTGATATGCCAATTATTTCTTCTGTGTAGACCAGTGATGGACAAATCTTTTAAAAAGGGGGCCAAAGGAAAGGAATTGCTCATCTGTCAGCCTGTTTCTAAGGCAACTATTTCAAAGTTTAATTGTATTATATCCTACTCATTGTATTCATCAGATTAGGAATAAAGTCCAGTTACAGAAAGAACATTTCAGGGAGCTGCATCTGGCCTGCTGGCAGTTGTTTGCCCATCACTGGTATAGACTACAAATATTGGTTTCATAATTCTTATTAAAAAACTATTCAGGAAAATATATAAAGTTTCATACTATCTTCAGAACCCACAGCATCCTCTATTTCATTTTGCATTGAGGTATTTTCCTTTTTCTTGAAAAAGTTTTAATAGATACCTGTACTCACTTAACTGAAAGCTACCTTCCTTTTAATTTTTATTATTAATTTATTATTAATAAATTGGTTCCTTTGCTTATGCTTGGTTTAGTTTTTTTTTTTGCTCCTGAAATCTTTCGTAACATGAATTGTTTATACTTATATAGAACTATGATTCACTTTTCGATTCCTTTACCATTTATTGTTGTTTCCGTGGGGGGTTGACTTCAAAGCTTTCTTGATCATATGTAACTATATCTAACATATCTAACACTGGGAAATCATGTTTCTCATAAGTTTTTGTTTTGTTTTGTTTTTTTTAAACCCTTACCTTCCGTCTTGGAGTCAATACTGTGTATTGGCTCCAAGGCTGAAGAGTGGTAAGGGTAGGCAATGGGGGTCAAGTGGCTTGCCCAGGGTCACACAGCTAGGAAGTGTCTGAGGTCAGATTTGAACCTAGGAACTCCCGTCTCTAGGTCTGGTTCTCAATCCACTGAGCTACCCAGCTGCCCCTGTTTCTCATAAGTTTTTGCCCCAAAGTCACTTCTAGGAGTGGTAGGGGGCAACAGATCTGACAAAAGCCATATACAGAGTTCTTTCCCACACATAATGACTTCCTATCCCATTTCTCTTTATTTCTAAATTTCCCAAATTTCCTCTAGTAACTCAGAATACTGCGAAAGACTGTCTAAGCCAGAGCAAGCTCCTACCTTTTTATTTTCAGTAGCATGGAGATTAGGTGGTATGTGGGGGCAGAGATTAATACTAATAAAAGCCTATGTTTTGGCTTTTGTAACCCTATCATATATGTTGGCAAGAGGGAAAACAATTTCTGAATGAGTTTATTAAGGTTATTAAGGTTAGAGATAATGTTCCTTTGGTGTTCTTTATTGAGTGTGTGTCTCATTAGACTTATATGAAGATATGGTATTTCTTTATCTCTAATGTGTAATTTATATTTTAGAGAAGTTAGATTAAAAGATTTTGAGGACTGGAAGAATTGTCTTGCCCTCCAGTTTTTGTGTCTCCTGACCCAGAACTCTCTCTGGTATAATTTTTTAACTTATTTTTAGTGGTTACTGGCAAGTGAATAAAATTTGGTGGGCCCTGGTTCCCTTTTTGATAAATTAGGGAGTTAGAATATATTGTTTTAAAATTTCTTGCAGTTCTAATATCATTTTGGTTTTTATTATTCATATCATTTAAGTCTTCTCTATATTATTTGAAGTTTTTATATCAACAGATCAGTCCTCTGTGTTGTGTTTTGTTATACTGATTACTATAATGATTATGAATTACATCTCAAAAGAGAAATATAATTTATGAGAAGATGGATAGATTTTAAGCATATTTGAATCATACCATTGGAGGACTTCTAGTCTAACTTAGTACCTGGTGAAGAAATATTACTTCTTGTGAAAGATGATTCTTGAACATTCCACAGAAAGGAATTTCATAAGAAATTTCATTGTTATACAGTACTAATTTTTATAAATTCTTGCCTATAAGAGCTGAAATCTACCTCCCTACACTTTTGTCAGATAGTATTATTTCTATTCCATGGAGCAATGCAAAATAAACCTACACCTTCTTCCATATGACAACTTGTCAAACATTTGAAGAAAGCTATCATGAGCCTTCCAAAATCTTGTCTCCAGGCTAAACATCTCAAGATTTCATATCAATTCTTATGACAATGTTTCCAGATCCACTAGTATTCTGGTTGGCCTCTTCTGGATGTTATCTGACTGCTCAATATCCTTTTAAATATTTGGCAGATATATAGAACATTATATTTGATATTTGAAATTAAATGGATACTAGACTGAAATTAAATAATTAGGCAGAAGGCACCAAAAAATTAGTTGACAATGACTAAACAACAAAAACAAATAAAAGGTTAGAATAAAGGCAAACAAAAAGAACTAGTAAGATTTGTTTCGTGCTTAATGAAAAATTACTTATAGGAAAGACTAACTTTTGTACAGGATCTTCCAGAAAAACTACAGAGCTGTTTGTCAGAATTAGATTTAGATCAACAACTTATAACATAAAAACTATAAGCTTGACATGGCTACAGGAGCCAAATTCATTCACATAGGTGTACATATGTATGCACATACATGTATGCTATGTAAATACTTGACACATATGTGCCTATATAGACACAAATGCAAATAGGAATTATATATACATATATCTGTGTTAAAAGAGATATGTTAGGGGAGATGATACCTGAGAGAGAGAGAGAGAGAGAGAGAAGAAAATTTACCCTAATCTAGTTTCTTCATTTAGCTTGATGTTTGCAGCAGCCATGTGGGCCCCCACCCAGTCAAGAGCAACACAAAAATCAAGAGACTGAAAGACTGAAATCTGATCTCACCTCAGTTTATCAAACTTTTGCTCTGCCCACTGATTCACACATTTCACCACTCATGAGCTAACTGTTGCCCAGGGGCACATCTGGCCTACCTCCTGCCTCATTGTCCCCTACCTCAATTGCCAGCTTTTACAGCTGAATGTAGGGTACACCAGAACTTCAATTCTATACTCATGATCAAAGTAGCCTCAATAATTTTCTTCACACAGCTATCACCAATAAAATCTGATATATAGGCAATAATAAAACTACATAACACCAAACAGCTTTATTCAATTAAATAGATTTTTTTTGCATTTGATAATGATGCCTATATTAAAATTATTTTTAGAAACTCAGAGGAAAACTCAAAAAAGTTGGATAGGGAATTTATATAGCATTATAAAATTAAATAACGAAAGTAATTCTGTAATTCTCTCAGTTAAGTTGTGTCCATCACTTAGTGACTACATTTGGGTTTTTTTTGACAAACATACTGAAATGGTTGACCATTTACTTTTCAAGCACATTTTAAAATTGAGGAACCTAGGCAAACAGGGTTAAATGAATCACCCAGCCTCACACAGGTGTGTCTGAGGCCCAATGTGAACTCAGGAAGATGAGTTACTGCCTTCAGGCCCATTGTGCTATCTACTGTGCCACCTCACTGCCCAGCAAGGAATATTAAGCGTCTGTTAGTTAAGAATGCTCCTAAGAATTTTATGATACCTCAAAGCAAATTTTATTCTCAAAGAGCTTATATTCTACAGAGAAAATGACAATCATATGTAAAAGTATATGAAAGTAGAAGCAAAGTGAATAAATATAATGAAACTGATATGAAAGATATTTTTGGTGTTAGAAATGGCAAGATTTATCAGCGGAAGGACTTGTGTAACTAAAACACTGAAAATAAGACATGGATAGACTGGCACAGTGATGACATGATGTACAGTGTAAAATTGGGTTGTTATACTTTGATGTATGAAATTGATATCTCTATGTCAGGGTCAATGTATAGTGTGTCAAATTGTGCCTGATCAGACCAATAATCTTCTCTATTTTCCCAAATCAGTCAACTGCACCAATTTTTAATGTCTTTCTTAATACTAAAGTCTTGATAGGTGAATGAATACTAACTTAACTAACCCAACACCAAACCAGGTGTTGCAATTCATTTATCCATTGACCCAGTCTTCTTGCCCATCTAGCTTGCTACCACATGTTTATACTTTCCTCTCTCTTCTGATTTCTATCTTTTTCTCTGGAAACAGTAAGTAATTCAAAACTGCCTTTGCTTTTGGAATGTATATGATAACTTCTACTTATTACTCCATTCCTAATCCCTATCAGTTCTCAGCAAAACTCCTTTCCATAGACATAAATCCCTAACTATTGGAATGTAATCTATTGAGGGCAAGGACTCTTTGACATCTGTATCCCCTGAATTTACAACAGTGCCTAACACATATTACTCATCTAGTGTCTTTTCATTTATTTTTCATTCATTCATTCTTAAGTTCATTCATTCCTATGTACATGTATATTATCCACCTTTGCTTTTCCAAATCCATATCCATTTCTTTTACTTGTTTTTAAATGATAAATTAGTATCTTTACCTTAAGCCCCCCTCAAAATCAGATTCCCCCTTAATATCTTCCTTGATTTTCTTCACCATTAACAAACTTTTCCTCATTTGAATTTTCATAGCTATTTGTTTTGTGCCTTGATAATGAACTTGTTGTATTATTGTGCATTAAAGTTATTTATATATAGGGCTTATTCCATAATTAGAGTGTAATATCAATGAGAGGAGGGAAACTGTCTTATATAAATATTTGTAACCCTGTGCAATGGGCAGAACAATCAACATATAGGAGACACTAATTAATGTTTAATTAATTGATGTAATTAAATTGAATATACTAACAGGGACTTGTAAATAACAAGGGTACTCTCAAAAACTGCTCTGGGTAATGGAAATTCTCTGGTTCTGAAGTCATTAAAATAACAATAATATCATAGCATCCGTGTTATAACAATTTTCAATAGTTTGTAGATCTAGAGGTGGAGGGGTTGAGAGGGAGTTAGTAGGGAAATATACTAGCAAATAGATCATTACCAAAAAAAATGTGTTTTTTGTTGCCCTTTATTTCCTGTTATATAGTGGTGGTAGGGGATGGAACTGGCATATGATAGAGATGTCATCTACACTCTGATCAGAGAATTGAATAAGTAGTCATTCCTTAGCTTTAGCAGCTTTGCTTCTTGCCAAATTAAATTGTGCATGAATGCTTTATATTGTCATCATGTAACTTCATATTTTCTCTCTTCCTTAACTGTTACAGAAAAATTATACTATTGGAGTGAATAGAATATTTTTTTCAGGGGAAAGGTTGGAATGATATGGATATTTTGATAAATATCTATTATGATTAAAAATTATTCAAAGTTATGTTAATGGGAACATTTTTGTTGTTTTTCCTGAAGGTGTGACTGTGCATTAAATTTTATCATTTAACAAGCATTGAAAAATAGTAATCTGAAGTTTTTCAATATAAAAATATTACTGACAAAAAAAGCCTCTCAAAGTTTTTAAAGTTATAATGGTCCTCTTATCCCAAGATTCTTGTTATAATAGGTGGCAATAAAGTACTGAAACCTTGTTAAGAATGCCTCTATAATGTGATCATTTCCACTTATTACTCATTTTTGCTTGCTTGAATTGTCTTCTGCACCTTTCTTTGCTTGACAATTTTCAACAGTTTCGAGAAGATTTTGCAAAATATTTTGACAAATTAGGGTGAAAAGTAGCATTATTGCAGTCACCAAGTGGAGATGTAAGGTTTTTTTTTTCCTCTTAGAATTCGGTTTCACCATTACAAAGTTAATGCTCCTCCTTTATAAACCAGCTGTTCAAATACAGCAGGAAAGAAAAGCATTGGTTGAGATTTCATACCAGGGCTCTCTTAAATTTTTGCAGCACCTTTTATGTGGATAATTTAGAACCATGAGAGTCGTTTGCTGAGAGATGGTCTTTATAGTGTCACAATCTCAGTTTTATGTATTACAATATATTCTATTTTTTGTATTTTGTACTATACTTAATATGTTGTTTGCCAATCTGTCAGAATTAAGTGTCACATACCCACTTTAACATCTCAATATATTTGCTGTTTATTATGCTATATATTTCTTTTCTGTGATTCAGTCATCAAGGTATATCTTGGGCAGTGAAAGCTCAAATTCTATGCTCATTCCTATACAAAGATGTCTCTACCTAATCAGATGATACCCCTTATGTGATGGAAAGAAAGGAAAAATAAACTTCCTTCAAATGTCCACTAACATTAATAATACTTTAAATTGTAGGGGGAATATATCTAATGCAATATAATATTGCATCATATTATTATACAGTTATAGCCTAATAAATCTATAACTGGAAAGGACCTCAGAGAACAATTAGTCCAACCCCCTCATTTGTATATATTTAGAAACTGAGGCACAGGAAAGTAAAATGACTTGGCTAATATTACACAGGCTATAAATATCAGAACTAGAATTTGAACCAAAATCTTTTGATTCTAAAGTCATAGTTCTCTCTACAGATTTCTACATGTATAAAAAGTGAGGCTTTAGATATAGGTACAGATAGATTTAGATATGAAAATTATCTTGGCATATTGACAAGAGGATATATCTTGCATTTAAGAAGCCCTGAATTAAGTTCCTTCACTTTAAACCTGTTAGCTTATTAGATGATTCCCACATGTCCCATCACCTGAGCTATACTCTTAGACTGTCAGAAATAAGTTGTGGATGAGGAGGAGCTTCTATACCCAAAACGCTTTCCAATAGTCTAATGCTGTGCTGATCTCATTGATGGATTTGTTTCTTCCGCTGATGTCAATGATAATCCATCCACTAGGCCTATTCCATATAAAGTTTATACATGTCCTATTGTAAACTTTTTATACTACAGTCATTTAAAGCATGATTGTTGACATTCCAAGGATATAGATGCTTACCAGTCTCTGTCTCTCTTTATCTCTATTTTTCCCCTCCTCTTTGTGTATCTGTCATGCTCTATCTATCTATCTATCTATATCTATATCTATATCTATATATATATATTCATTTGCATATATGTATATATATGTTTCTAAGGATTTTTGTAATTAAAAATGTGATATATGACATATACAAACATATGCATCTATATCAGATCTCACAACAATTTTATGATATAAATGTATTTTTTTTTGTGGAAAAGGATTAGAGTGATCCTAAACCAAATGATCAGAACCAAAATTGATGGGTAGGAGTCTCAAATACTCATTTATGACTTTGTCAAGGAAGAGTTTCCTATGGAAAAAAGTGTAATGTTTTCCTCAGGAGATGTATGAATTCACTAACTTTGAAGGACTTTAAGAAAAAGCTATGATCACTCATCAGATGTGATATAGTATGGTTTCTTTTTGTTTATGATACAAATTGTCCTATATTGCTGTGGAAGTCCCTTCCTCCTGTCTAATTTTATGATTCTGTGATGATAGAATACAGCTGAATTAAATTCAAAAAAATTCCACAGAAACTTAAGCATGTGGCCATGTCAAGGCCACAGGAAAATTGCCATATCTCTCTACTTATCTTCTGGCTCTTGTTGAGAATCCTACTATCCTCATGTTTTGCTGGGAACTCATGAAAACCTCCCCACCTCCCACTCTTTGCCCAAAGATTGATCTTGAATTAGTTGTTTATTCTTCTTAAACTTCAACAAATACAAAGGACAGTGGGGCTTATGGCCCACCAGCCTATCCCTTGCCAGGGGTTGTCCCACAATTTTAAAATAGGTTTGGAAGGGTTAGGCTGAATGGAGAACAGTAAAAAAAGAAGATCTCTGTAGGAGGTGGCTCTAGACCATAAATTTGAATAGTACTAGAGATTCTGATTAGAAGACATCTAAGTAAGGAAGGCAAAATTCCACATGTGATCTATTTCTTTGCCTTCTTTCTTGCCTGCTCCATCTCCATCTCCTTCATATCTGGAGATGGAATCCCAACCCCAAAAACATTGTCCTTTCCTGTGGAAGTTCTTCTTTTTTTTGAAGGTCCACCTCAGAAACAACCCTCCAGAAAACTGTGTCATTGTCTTTCTTGCATCTCCAACCCCAGCAGGACTCTTCCCTCTCAAGTTTCTATGAACTCTCTTTCTTCTTTTCTACTCACTTATTTTTACACAGAATCACTGATGTCCTTGAGCATTGCTCCAATAGGAAGATCTTTGGAAGGATGGCCTATGTCCAAGCTATCTTTGAATATCTATCAACTAAATAGTACTTTCCATGTATTATCTCATTTGATCTTCACAGTTCTGGAAGGTAGGTGCTATTATTATTATTCCTGTTTTGTTGATGAGGAAGATGGAGGACAGAGAGATTATGAAATTTGCTCAGGATCCTAGAACTAGTGTTTGAAGCAGGATTAGAATTCAGACTTTCCTCAATCTAAGTCCAACACTATCCACTTTGACACCTAGATGCTTTTGTTTCCCAGGCCTTGGAGTCTTGAATATAGTTGAGACTTAATAAATGTTTATCAAATTGAAAAAACACATGTGTTGTTCTTTGGAAAAATGAGTAGGTATTGGTATGAGTCAGACTTTAATATAGGTCTTCAAATAATATTCTCTTTCTACTGAACCATAAAAAAATAAGATCCCTATGGTCTCACTCCCAAAAGCAAATGCTTGCTTCATATTAAGTCTTTAGTACTTTTGAGGAAAAAAAACAAAACAACATTGTTTCTTTCCCTCCGTGAAGTAAAGATGAATAAAATAGTGTGTTAGACATTACAATGACGGGGCTGGGATTGAGAAATTTCCTAAAATATCACAGTCTTGTCAGTAAGTCAAAAAAAATTTACTAAGTACTTAGCATGTGTCAGGTACTCACCTAAATGCTGAGATAAGTATATGAAAATCCTGTTCCCCAAAACATTACTGTCTAATGAGGGAATAAGACTCTAAAGGGGAGTTTAAAACGTAGGAAGAGTACCTGCACACACTGGGTGGACTATAGTGGAAGAAGTCCAGAAATAGAAGTGTGGAGCCCATAGAGGACTGAAGAGGTAACTGTGTGTGGCACTTCTTTTAATATGGAACTTCTTGGATAAGGGAAGCATGAGCTAACCTTAAAGCCTTCAGAATACGCTTGATGTAACCATATCCTCATCTTCCCCTGAATAGTTTTCAAGGAATATCTTGGCTTGGAGACATGCATTTATTGTTTTAGATAAGGGTGCTTAATATAGGTAAATTAACCCTCAGATATCTGTAATATTATCATTGGGATCTCTGACATAGGATATAATAATCCTTTCCCACTTCTTCAAAATCCTTCCTCAAAAAGTGGTTCTAAGAAATGAAAGCAAGATTTTAAAAGAGTAAACACTTAATTTTTCTCCCTTTTTACCTCGCCTAGTTTCTCTGCAACTGAAGTAAAGACATCTCAAGAGATATTCCAAATCTTTTCTGTGATACTTATGACTGAATCTGGCTCTTCAGGTGATCTGAATATTTAAATATTTAAGAAAGACAGAATTGCTCTTTATTCTCATCTAGGTAAGATCCATAAACTGTCTTAATATGTATTACCCAGTCATTATGTATTAAGGCTTAAACTCAGCTCTTCCTGATTCTGAAGGCAGTTCTCCATCCTCTTTGCAAAGCTGATTCTTGAAATAGAGATTCCAAGAGAGATAAAGGAAGAATATTTATATTAAGCATTTATAATAAGTATTGTTTAATATAAATCACAATGGAGAAGGAGAAGTTTAGTTACTAGATGAAGGGCCCAGGTCATATTTCTGAAGTCACCTTAGCTGCACAGCTTTTTCATCTGAAAAGTGACAGGTAAATCAGTTCATTTCTAAATTCTTTTGAATTCTAAAATTGTCATAAAAAGTTCCTCGGTGAATAGGCTTTACCATTTCAAAATCTTTCCAGTTCATGTAGTTTTGGCCTTTTAAATATTGTCAAATTAAGAGAATTTTAGAAAAAAACAACTTTTACACAAACCCTTCTGAATATTATTTAGTAAAAAGAGAAGAACTAGGCTTGAAATAAGACAGAGGAATTCATATCTGAACAATCTCTCACTCTTTTCAAAGTACTTGTCTCCTCAGCTATACATAGCTACCTCTTCTGCCAAGCATCTGCTGAGGAAATGATGTAAGTAATTTTACAGTGATTTAAAACCTCTAGCTTCCAGACTAAGTTTAGAAAATGCCAGATTGCACCACACTTATTATCGCATAAAAGAATGCCACACATGCTTTCCTCACGTGGCTCTTAGGAAGTTCACATATGAATTGGGGAATATGTATATATCAGAAATCCTTTTTGCAGGTAATATTTTTATGATTCTATTTCCCCTATGAAATAGGTGCTCCCTGAGGCATATTGGTGGTATCTTCATGTTAAATAGTTGTGTTTCCAAGAACACTGGGAATATATAGCAGGACACTGCCCAGTTTCATATCTAACTTTAAAAAATAAAGCTTCTTATTAACTTAACATTTAAAATGGAATGTGCTCTTATATTGTTACTTCTCATTTCCTAATGAGTGATGCTATTTTTGCAGTTTATAAGCAAGGCATTAGAGTATTAACAGCTTGGAGTTAAAAGAGAAAGAATAGAAAAGAGCATGCTATGACTTGAAAAAAATAGGAAGGAAGTGCAACATACAGGAATGTACATTTTTAAAACATTGAACTATATGATCATTTACTTAGTACTATTATCATCACAAATCTACAATTTGGAATTGCTATACTGAAAGCAAATAAACTTGTCAACAAAGGACACATACTATGTTATTTATGTTAATCTTTCAGGCCTGGCATGATTTTCTTATTTAACATGGACTCTTTTCCTCATTGTTACTCAGCCTGGGAAGTCTATCTTATTAAGATCATTGAACAAATGGCTTCATATACCCATTAGTAGTTTCCTCGAGTTTTGAGTCATTTTAATGGAATGATTATGTATATAGCCCTGCACATGCATGCAGCATGCAACAAAATCAGCAAGAAATTTTTTAGAAGTTAGTTTTGGAGGCTTTAGGAGGCAGAGAAGCATAAGTAAATAGTGTTTTAGATTTGAATTAAGGAAAGGACAGATGATGGCAATTTAAAATTCTTTATTACTTCATTGAAATTGACCCTGTAGTTTTCGAAGTTCACACTTTACCCTACCTTTTGAAATATGTTGAATAGTAGAGGACTGTTGTTGAAGTGATGTTTGGATAAGATTGGGTCTTGGTGACCTTTGAATGCTGTTTAGACTGGGGAGTAATCTACACGAAGAAATGTGTTGTCCATGCCAGCTCCTTTGTAGCCTTGAAATCTATGCTGTTTGGACTTGGAGCATGTTGTGTAATGTTCATGCCAGCCTTGTGGAAAAAAAAATAGTCTTGAAGAAAAATTATAAAAATAAAATACAGCTCAAAGATTGGTAGAACAGCTCTGGGCTGACTTGTTGGTACCAGATTGTTCTCAGTTTCCTTTCTTATTTGCTGATGCTGTTAGGCTTTTCAAGCTTCTGTTGATATGTAGGCTGACCCTACACGGGATACCATTCCATCTCTAGGTTTTTATGAGAGTGTCTTTTCTGAATCATATTCTATATGTTTGATCAATCCCTTTCAGACTCCACTAAAGTTTTATCTAGGACTATCCCACTAACTTTGAATACTTCTCTCTGCTATGGAATTTATTCTTTTCTCCCCAAATAATTTATGATTTGTGTTCTCATCAAGTCCTATGGACTCATTTATCATCTCTAAATCTATGACCCTGAAATTTTATATCCAGGTCTACCTCTTTCATAAGCTCAATTTTCACATTACCAATCATTCTTATGTCACTAGATATCCTATATACATCTCAAAATTAATATGTCTTACCTTCTAAAATGCTTGTACTTCTCACCTTCTTTCTTACTATTAAAGAGATATGCGTCTTCCCGGTTGGCATGGGCATTGCACCCCAAATTATAGAAGTACTTCAAGCAAACTATAACCAGGGAAATTCCTTTGCTCCCTTCTGTCCTTATGACTCCTAACCCAATAACATCTGATAACTTCTATAAGACCCTGAAAGAATTATCGTCCTTGGACTGTCCTTTAGATTTGAGATGAACATAGAGATACACCTCCAGGCTATACCTCAATACCATCAGATGTATCTCAGACATCCATCTATACCCTAAACTATGAGGGTCTTCAGGCAGGCTCTGGTCAGATGACCATCCCCCTTCTCCCCTCACTGAATGCCTGAGTGTTTACCACTCTAGAATCACATTCACACCATGACACAACATCATGCCCCACTGTTGTAAAGAGTATATAATCCCCAGAATTGATGGATTCTGGGAGCAGCCTTTCATCCTTTCATCTTGCTGTTCCACCTATACTATCCTCCTGGTCAGATTCAACATTACTTTCTAAAGTAATAAATTCCCCCTTTTATTTTTAAGCCAAGTTTTGGAGTCTTGCATTCTTGCAAAAGGTATCCTTCCCAAACTCTGGGGGTTCAACTTTAGTACCCCACAACACCAGTTACCCAAGCTCATAATCTTGATGATATTCTTGACCCTTTATTATCACTCTGTCATTTCTATCTTGAGAAGAATCTCATATATATATCCTCTCTACTCAAAAATTCCCTACCTCTTGGTTTTGGTTGTCACTTAATACCTCAGCCCTTCAGGTTGCAATATCCTCTTTGTATCCACCTTAAAGTCTTTCCATACCTCAATCCATCCTCCACTCAGCTTCCAAAGTCATTATCCCAAAGGACAGGCATGATTAGGTCATACCCTATCCAATTTCAATAAACTCCGGTGAGACTTTTTCCCTTGCATCAAATAAAAAATCTTCTATTTTGCTTTTTAACACGCATTCAAACTTGATCTTTCCTCCTTTTTGGTATTTTGTATAATTTATAATTAAGTGATTCATTCCTATAATTTCTTTTCTATGACTATCCTAACTCTGCTTTTTCCTTGAAATTTCCTATAACTAGAATATTTACTTCTCTCTGCTGCCTCTTAGCTTCCTTCATGACTCAGTCTCAATACTACCTTCTGTAGGAGGTTTTTTCCCCCAGTTCTTTTTCCTATACCTAAAACCTTCACTAACCTGTATGTGTATATCTTGTATATAGATTGTCAAACCTCAGATCAGGAACCCCTGATTTTAAAATCTAGGCTCAGACACTTCCTAGCTATAAGCCTGGGCAAGTCACTTAAACAGTGTTTGCTTCAGTTTCCTCATCTGTAAAATGGGATAAATAATAGCACCTAATTCCCAGATTATATGTCAGCATCAAATGAGATACTAATTGTAAAGTATTTATCATAGTGCCTGTAAACTACTAAGCATTATGTAAACATTAACTATTATTATGTTGGGCAATTGGGTAGAACAATGAATCAAGTCCTGGCTCAGATGTCTCATTAGAAAGTCTCCTCTTTCTGAATTCACATTTGACCTCAGACATTTCCTGGGTGTGTGACCCTGGAAAAATAAATCACTTTACCTTATTTGCCTCCATTTTCTCATCTGTAAAATGTTTTAGAAAAGGAAATGACAAATGGCTCCAGTGTCTTTGCAAAAATAAACAAAAGAAACACCAAAAGAGATCATGGAAAGTTAGATACAACCAAAAAAACTGAACAACAGTACATTTCCACTGCTCTCTTTAAAAAAAATTATCAGATACATTATTAACAGGCATCAAAAACTGAACTGAGATAGGAAAATTAAAGTGTTTCAATGAATTTGCAAGGCCCTTCAGAGTATAGATTTATCATTTTTAAAAAATTTATTTATTTATTTGTTTGTTTGTTTTGGGGAACACTTATCTTCCCCTTTGGATTCAATGCTGTGTTTTGGTTCCAAGGCAGAATAGTGGTAGGGCTAGGAATTGGGGTTAAGCCACTTGCCCAGGGTCAAATTTGAACCTAGGACCTCCTATCTCTGCACTTAACTCTCAATCCACTGAACCTCCCAGCTATCACCTCATTTTTGGCATTTATAATCGCAATGCTTGCAATATTGCTTGACAACATGAATGAATGCTTAATAAATTATTTTTTACTGATTTGTTCATTGATTTGCCTATATTAATATCATTGTCTGCTTAGTACTAATATTACTCTATACTGACCAAATATCCCTTGGCCTTAATTTTTTTCTTTTGTAAAATGACCTAGTTGGACTAAATTCTATTCTCATCTACCTCTGAGTCTCCAATTTTAGGAAACAAATATCCAATGTCAGACAGATCATATATATGCAGTCAATATCTGGTCAAAGCAGACAATAAAGGCAAAACCATTGATGTGGACAGCTCTCAAAATCCTTTTCTACTTACATTATTATAAAAATTCAGTAGATATGAACAAGAAGAGCAAGAGAAACCTTATGTCAAATCAATCAACAAACATCGAAGTGTTATAGATAAAAAGTGAAAACAAAAATTGTGGTCAAGGTTTTTTTCAGTTCAGAAAAAAATAAAGCAATTTAATAAGACAACCATTTACTCAGTAACTGTATTATGCAGAGGCATTAGCAGCTTTTTATAATGAAAGATCCTGGAACAGTAGCAATAGAATAATTGAAATTGAAAAGAAAGTAGGTTTCAAATATCACCTCTGACATTTATTACTTACATTACTGTTGATAAATCAACTAAATTCTCAGAGCCACATATAACTCTCTAAAGCTTATTTATTGAATTATGGGATGGAATCAGGCACATTATAAGGATTTACTTTACCTCTGGCATATGTGTTTTATGTATCATATGTGTTATATATACCATATTCAAACTACTTAATATAACTTTTTCTATGGCAGTCTAAAAGGAGGACTCATTACATTAATACATAGTTATGATAAAAATTAAATAGAAACAATAAATAAAAGAAGTATAAGCAAAATGCTATGTGGACATAATGAAATGAAATATCTTTTGTATTTGGAGATATTAGAAATGATATCATAGGGAATGCCATTTTAATTGAATCTCATTACATAAGTCACATTTCAAAATGCAAAAATGAAGAAGAGTATCATTTCACAAAAGGAAATGTTATAGTAAAGACAAAAGGTATGAAAATGTTAAATGTATTGAGGGAAAACAAACTAATCCTAGCCCCAAGTGATGAATAGGCAAAGGATATAAACAGGCAGTTTTCAGATCAAGAAATTAAAAGAATCTTTGGTTATGTGAAAAAAAATTCTCCAAATCACTATTAATTAGGGAGTTATGAATTAAAAGTACTCTGAAGTATGACCTCATACCTGCCAGACTGGCTAATAAGATGAAAAAGGGAAATGATAACTTTTGGAGGGTATGTGGAAAAAAATGGGACATGTACACTATTGGTGGTGTTATGAACTGATACAACCATACTGGAGAACAATCTGGGACCATGCCCAAAGGACCATAAAACTGTGCCTAACATTTGACAAGCAATATGACCCCTAAATTTTTATCCCAAAGATATTAAAGATAGGAGAAAAGAGCCTACCTGAATAAAAATATTTATAGTAGCTCTTTTTGTGGTGGCAAATAATTGGAAACTGAGGGCATGTCCATCAATTTGGGAATGGATATACATATTGTGGTAAATGACTTTAATGGAATACTACTGTGCCACATGAAATGACATTAAATAAGATTAACACACAAAAAAACCCTAAAACATATCAAAGAATGCAAAGAAAAATGAGTAAAACCAGAGAATGTTACATAGAATAACAAAGATGATGACCATCTCTGAATTGTTATTTTTTTTAAAAAAAAGGATCCAGGTCTACTCCAAACCCCCCCTCCCCAGATGCTTCCTGACCACCTGTCCCTGACACTACCTTGACGTACCAACCCCCTTCCCCAAACATTTCTATATAAACTCTTGGCTGAGAATTCCAAGGGGTCGTTCAGGCATGCCTCTCTGCCTAGCGACCCTAGCTATTATTGCTAGTAAAGAATGAGCCTCTTCTTGCATATTGCATTATCAGTGTGATTCTTCCTTCAGCCATGAATCTGGGTTAGGTATTAAAATTTGGGTACAACAGTGGGATGACCAATTCTGAAAAATTTAAGTACTCTCAGTAATACAATGATCCAGGACAATTTTGAAGGACTATTGACAAAGACCTCTAGAGGAAGAACTGTTAGAGTCAGAATGCAGATGAAAGCATACAATTTTTCCCTTTAGTTTATTTGTGTTTTTTGGAGGAAGGGTTGGTTTTATACAAATATTCTCTTTTGTCAATGAACAATATGGAGAAGTCTTACGTGATAAAACATGTATAAACCAGATCAAATTATATACCATCTCTGGGAAGAGGGAGGGAAGGAAGAAGGAAGACAATTTGGATTCTATAATTTCAAAAAACTTATGTGGAAAATTGTTATCATATGTAATTGGTAAAATAAAATATATTTACAAAATAAATAAATCCCAGCCTATTTTTTTTAAGCTGAAGAGGTATGAACAAAGGGCTGTATATTTTATAAGTGTTGGGTTAAAAACTCAATAATTCCTATATGCACACTGATACTTTCCAAGAGAAAGATAGTAATACAAGTTATTAGAAGATGAGATTGTGAAAGTAATCTTTTTAAAAACATATTTTTAATTTATTTCTTGCTAAAAATGTAGAATTTTTGATGTAGATATTTGAGAAAACACAATAGTGAATGTAGGTATTATTGGGAAAGATATGGGAGGTTTAATCTTCCAGTTTTCTTTCTTAGAGTAAAGGTTTGAAATTTTTTATCTTAAATTTCATTCCTCTTTAAAAGTGCAAATATTTTGTATTATCTCCAATATAATTCTCAAGCTAATGAAAACAGATCATTTGATCTTGGAATTTTTTATTAAATGATGAAAACTATTAATCATAAAGAATTGTTTAAACCTCTTTTGCAAGAGCTACACCATTTCCTTCTTTTCTGTAAATATTTACTAGTACAAGATGTGGGACTTAAAAATCAGCCTGCCAGGCTACCTAATTATTTCTAGCCTGAGCAAGCT
Organism: Gracilinanus agilis; assembly: GCF_016433145.1. NCBI lineage: Eukaryota > Metazoa > Chordata > Mammalia > Didelphimorphia > Didelphidae > Gracilinanus > Gracilinanus agilis. Next base: position 302,337,836 of record NC_058133.1, read on the forward strand.
GCTTCCTGGCACCCTGAAACCCACAAAATAATGTTTCCCAGCCCATAAATGTCTTCTTTATCTCCCCTTATGACAGGCCTAAAATTAACCTCCAGGCCAAATAGTTCCCAACACGTAAATGTCTTCTTTATCTCCCCTTGATGGATAGTTGCCAGATGCTTCCTGACCCCTGACCCTAGCATCCCTTGATGGATGGTTGTCAGATGCTTCCTGACTCCCTGTCTCTGACACCTCCTTGATGATTACCAGATGCTTCCTAATATCTCTCCTTAATGACATATGTACCAACCCCCTTCCCCAAATATTTCTATATAAACCCTTGGCTGAAGAAGCCTTGGGGTCAGTCAGGCAAAACCTCTCTGCCTACTGATCCTAACTCCATGCTAGCCAATAAATGAACCTCTTCTTGCATATTGCATTGTCAGTGTGATTCTTCCTGCCACTACCAAATCTGGGCCAGACCTCAAAATCTGGGTCCAACAAAGATAATTGCCAGAAGACACAACTTCTAAAAATAATCATCAAGCATTTATTAAGTGCATACTATATTTCTCAAGGTACATAGATCTAAACTCTTGCTATTTTGTGTAAATTATCTTGATATGCTCAAGTTGATTTATTATATTAGTGATGAAGATATGTAAGGCTGACTATTTATCTGGGCAATGTCAGCTTGAAATCTTGAGATCCTAAGTCTGCTGCAATCCCCTGAGAATTCAGTCTGAGGTGTCATACCTCTCTCATTTCATACTGAACAATAGACCTAAAGATAGTCCCAATCAGATGTTAAATATGCTTTTGTCCTAATAGTTTCACCCATTTTATAAAAATCCTTTCCTGGGTAGACCAGGCCTAGGCTTCCCTTCCCTTTTGTATCCATTGTAAAGCATCAGCTTCTCCCTAATAATACTGTCTTGGACTTCTTATTTCCTTGTAGCCATGTTAATGTCAATCATTCATACTTCTCTTTCCTTAATTCCCCAAATAGTATATAAGTTCTCCAAGTTCTATTGTTTGTTTGTTTTTTTGGTGAAATCATCTAGCCCCAGTGCATTCTCCCAGGGAATACATCCCTAGAGCCTCAGGGTGTTGACTCAGAGAAGTTTTGGCTCTGGGATCTGTGATAGTGGCCAATTACTGGACCTATCTCTTTCCTGATTAAGGGCTTTGTTTTTCTACCTACCTTAGTGGTTCTGTGTTTTTCCCACATTAACAGGACCCAAAGTAACTTGAAACTGTCTGATATCTAGAGTGCCTTGGAAAAACTGAAAATCCTTGAAAGAATGGCCATGAATAAACTAAGCTGAAATAACCATGGAAATCTGGGTTGGGATACTTAGCTAAATTTAGGTCTTATATTCTAGAATTCTTTGAGAAAGACATATAGCAAAAGTCTTTTAAGATGCTTCCTTGTATCCTTTAAGGAGAATTAATTTGTTGGAAATTATTCATGGAAATAACACAAAATTTCCCTAAATAAATATCACCTACATTTCCATTTGCTTAGGTAAACAAACCTCTCTTTTTAGGGGAGGAATGGAGGTAATTCAAGTCTAAGAATACAAATACATAATAGCCATATAATTTATAGCAAAATTTCTAATTTACACAGGACTGATTTCTACTTTACTTCAAAGTTTGGGAAAGATCCAATGAAGTTTTGTAATAAACTTATTTACCTTTAAGGTTCAAACCCCAATTTACAAAAGTTATTTTTTAAAATGTGTGTTGTATGCGCATCAGCCAATTTTCTCTGTTATTCAGAAAGGAATGACCTCACATTCAGAACAGTAACTCTTAACAGTCTGAGGGACAGTCATATTTTTTCAGGGAATATTAACTCAGAAGTTATAAAAGCATAAATGAAAGGACAGTGATTTCTAAAATTCTAGCTTGCATGCACAATGCTCTGAAAATCTTAATACAAAAGGATCAGACACAAAACAGAGAACAGAAGAAACAGTTAACAACTTCATAAATCCTATTTACTTTATTTACTATTTCTCCTGTATGGAGAAAGTTTTAAGTTGTTTCCATAACACATTCACACATAAAAAGTAATCAGATAAGGTGCTACAGCTTCTAAAGGAGCCAATTTTAAAAAATGCATTCAATTTAGGTTCTTAATTTTATAGCTATGCTTCTTCTAAAAAATTTTATCCTGCTCAAAAATCTCCACTTTTTATTACCAACACTTATGGGGTTATTATTATAATCCATTATAAAATTAATGTGTTATTATATATAAATATACATTTTCCCATTTTTAAAGATAATCAATGGAACCTGTCTTTCTTGAGGGAGGATCCTTCCCACTCTAGGGTTTTATCTCAAGTTCTTCCACAACAACTTCAGCCTAAAACTTCAATTGAATGAAAATTTCTGTGAAGAGACCCTATCCAGGTTATTCTTAGAGAGGTCCTTTTAGAGTGGAGACCACTCTATCAAATATCAATGTCAATAGATAGTAGTAGGTATAGGAAATAGTTAAAAAAAACAGAAATAATGAATGAATAATGGTAACCTAGGTCAGTAAAAGGTAGTTTTTGTTTTATTCTTTTTTTTTACAGTGGTGACAATCCATCTAATATAACCATAACTAGTATGTGTCAAAAGCAGAATATGAATTTTGGTCTTCCTCACTACAAATTCATTAGTCTACTAATTTTCCAAATTGCCTTTCTGTTGTCTTTTTAGTAACCTCCAACTTCATTATGTTGGACAGGATGGTACTGTATAACACATAAAACAATTATTGAAAAAATCAGAGTGCTTTTCAAAAACAGAAAGGTAGGAAGGGAAGGGATAAAAGAGAAAAAAATCAAAAAGGAAGTAAGGAAAAGGAAAAGATAGAATGAATTTGTCAAATGCCTACTTTATAAAACACTATGCTAAATTCTGGAGATAAAAACAGAAAAACAGAGACAATACACTATCTAGAGGCAGTTATATTCCAATCAATGAGGTAACCTGTAACAGAGATTTCAGGTGCAAGTTATTGAATTTGTTCTGCATTGCATAGAGAGAAGTGGAAAAGCATAAGTAATATATAGAATAATAAATTACTCCTATTATGAGATATCTAATCTATTAAGATTATAAACTACAGGAGTGCACTGGAGAGGTACAGAATGTACCACAACATAAAGACTGAAGGTCAAAGCTGTAATTAATAAAGACAATCAGAGAAGTACTTTTTCTTTGTGCATCTTTGTATGTAGGTATGATATATAGCTCTATGTGTGGTTATACATGTATGTAAAATATGCATATCTACCAATTTAGAGATCTATACAAATATACCTTATTGATATTTCATGAATATTTTTTCAATATCAAAAGAGAAATAAAAAGGCAGTTTGCATATGAACCTATAATTTGTGATCTGTTTGAGGAAAGATTTTTAGTGGTACAGAAGACAACATACTGACTTAGGCCTTAAATTATGAGCATGCATTCAACAAAAATAAAAAAAAAAGTGAGGGAAGTTATTTCAGATAATGAAGAGAGTTTAAGTAAAGTCTGAGAACCAAAACATGGCAATCACAAATCTCAAGCTAGAATTATGTTAAAGACCATTTATTCCAACCCAATTAATCTCTCTATTTTATAGGAAAGGAAAACAAAGGTCAGGGAGGTTAAATTGTTTAATTCAAATTATACTTATATTAAGTGTCAAAGGAAGTATTTTAAATCCAATCCTTTAATTTCTATGATCCTCAAAAAAATTTGGAGTGCAGGCCCTCTAAGCTCCTTAAAAATCTAAATCTATGTTTCAATGACTTTTTATGATGCTGATCTTGTTGTTTGTTTCTCTCTCTAGGTTATTCTCCCATCTTCCTTAATTTTTTGACTCCTGACTTACAAGCTTATATAAAAACTATATTAAGGAATCTTCCAAAAACTGAAGGTAATAAGATAGAAATGAAAATAATAAAGTTGAGAGTTGTGCTTTGAGTGAATTACACTGAATAGAGAGTGTGAATGACTAAGTGTATTCCAGAAGGAGATGAAAGTGGCCTAATGTAGTGGAAAGAGAGACATATAGGTTTGAAGTTTTGAAAAGGTACAGACTCAAAGGGATGATGAGCTTCAGAACCTCACCTAATTGGATAAAAGGGATGGTTATTGAAGCTGTTGAAGATAAGGGAAGGCAAGGCATAGAGGAAGATTGCAGCCCAGGTACTAAAGTCACTTGGGAAATTGAATATAATGTAGGTATAGGTCATAAAGAGAAATGAATTCATACAGATGGCATAAACTTTAAATGATTTGTAGCCCAGAGAGGGTAGTAGTTTGATAATCTAGAAATAGCACTATAAAAAGAAAGATCAAATCAACCCACTCTTTTCCTACTGAGTTAGAGCTATTGGAAATTGAACACTGTGGGATTTATGGGGAGAATCACAAATTAATCTTGATAAAATTAGCCTTGATCTTGACTTTTCATTTTTTGCTTGGAAAATTGTAACTTACATCTCTCCATTATTATTGTTCTCTAGCTGAAGGATGCTGGGGTAGAATGAAACTAAAGGGAATAATCTCAAAGAAATACAAATCAAACTTTATTCCTTTGATAGCCGGACCTAATTAGAGGAGAAAGAGAAACAAAATTTTGCTTAAGTTTAGAGGAGAATTAATTGTGCTTTTCTTGGATTATGCTCTTCTTTACCATATTGTGTTGTTATATAATGATTACTTTAGATCTGCCTTACATTCAAAAGATAACATTAACCACATCAATCATCTTAGTTCTCATTAAATATTTCCTTAAAAATACACTTTGTAATTTAATTTAATAATTTAATTAATTTAATAATTTAATAAATCTATGCTCACAAAATAAATATTTTAAGCACAACTATTTAAAAATTCGTGTTAATATAGTTTAATGACAATAAAACGAGTAATACAACACTATATTCCATTTAATGGGACACATGAAAATAAAATACAATGAGAGTATTTATTTTCAGGTAAAACAGATATGACTATGTTTAAGATCATAGTTCCATCTATTGCTATTAAACTGAAATGCTTCAGTAGAAAAAAGACAAAGTGAAATGGAAAGAAAGCTAGAAAAAAGAGGAAAAGGAAGAGAAATAAATAGGAAGGAAGGAAGAACAGAACTCCTAAGCAGAATTGCCAGGAACATAAGTTTTTATATAGGGAAAATGAATCATAAAACTGTCCAGAATAAATGGTTGTGAGTTGAAAATTGATATTCTTAATATATAGAACATATTTCATGACTTATCACCAAATGGTCAAAGTGAAGAGATTCCTATGGAAAATTTCATAGAACTTATGTAAGAACTCTTAGGGAAAGGGACTAACCATTATTCATAGGCCATTTTGAAAAATGAAGCTTTTTTTAATTTAAAAAGATTCACTTGGCAGTGTTCCTTTTCAGTGTATTCTATGAAGTCATATTTAGGATATAAATCTTCATATGCTATATATCTTAGAGACTGTGAATATGTATGTATGTGTATATACACACATATAGATAAATCTTTGTATATGTACACATACACAAATGTGTACATATATACATACCAAAACTCTGAAACTTCTCCACAAAGTTCAAAGTTTAGCATTCTTTGACCAGGTAGAAAACATTCAATCACTTTTACATATTTCATGCTTTTTCATATTGTTGAAGTCAGATGTCATAACCCCTCTAATTCCCCTCTCTTTCTGGTTAAATATATCTAATTCCAACTGGTTATCATGTGGCATGAACACCCACATTCCACATATGGAGTGCTCAATTGGAGTTTAATGTCATGTATTATTAGATGCATTTTGCTTGTTTGATTTGAAAAGGCAAAATTCTGAGCATTAGGTAGAAGTTTGGAAACATCATTAAGAATCAGAATTATCTATAAATGTAGAGAGCAGCTTCAACAACCAGTAGAAGCCTTATCAATCTTTACTGGAGAAATGTATACAAAGCTGAACAACCACTTGTCTAATATGTTATAAAGGGCTTTTTTCATTGTAATATCATTTTATGGAGTATGATGATTACTTTGAACTTTAAATTTTGTCATTCAATAAACATTTATTTGAAATTTTATAGGAAACCAGCCCCAATTGCCAAACAGTAGCATGATATTCTCTGAGTTACTGGTACTAGAAGGAATCTTACTTAATTGAAACTTTATAATTTATATTTGCAAGGTAGTTAAATGGATTGAAAAATAGACCCACAGATGGGAAGTCCTGGATCAAATATGTTCTCATACATTTCCAAGCTTTGTGACTCTGGGTAAGTCATTGTGCTGCAGTACATAGCCCTTACCATTTTTCTGCCTTGTATCGATTCTAAGATGGAAAATAAGATTAAACATAATGATAATTATTTATGCATGCAAAATTTAAATTATTATTCCATTGCCACTACATATCATGATAGAAATATATACAGTTGATATTTGTATGACAGTATATAATTTGCAGATTTTTTAATATAAAGTTATAAGTAAATATATATCATATGTGTGTTTTGGAGTACAGTTTGATTTCTATACACACAGTGATACTCTATGTCAGTGATGGGCAACATTTTAAGCTTCGTGTGTCAAAATTTGCCAACAAACCGAGCATAACTTGGATGGTGTGTCACTTCATGGGAAAAAAACATAATTTTGTGATATTTATAGTTTAAATTACAAAAATGTATAATTGTACTAAATAACTGTATTTAATAAACCAAAATAGGTAAACTAATATAGGTAGAATTGTCATCTATAGTGCACAGAGTGTCTACACTACACTACAGCAAATGTTTTGTCCTTGGCATGTGGCCCCATACTTCTCTGTATGCAGCCACATGTGGCTGCATGTCATCGAAAATGGCTAAGCATGTCAGTGCTGACACAAGTGCCATAGGTTTGCCATCACCACCCTATATTAATGAAAATAAAAGTCCTGTATTCATCACTCCTCCTCCTATCCCACATTTATAGTCATATAACCACTTACTAGAAATCTGCCTTCAGAAACTGCTGCTAGTTGTCTGGGTAGAATTCCGTATATGGAATATTATTCCATATTAAAAGTTAATGAGGTACTATTTCTCCTCTATTATTGAGTAGAGAGGGTATAAATATGATTTGCTTCCTTAGGACAAAAGCTTCTAAGTTATACATACCATGTGAAGACTCAAACATTACTGAAACAACTGAACAACCACACCACCACCAGATTTCTATACAAAGAGATAAAAAGAACTGGAAACTAAGTAGTGTTCACATAAATTGGGGAAAGCCTGAACATATTTTGGCAAATTAATATACTGTAATAGCAAAAAAAAAAAAAAGGACACCTAGAGAAACCTTGGAATGCTTGAATGAAGTGTTGTAGAGTGAAGTGATCAGAACAAAGAGAATAATTTATACAATAAGAAAAATATTCAGGTAACTTTGAAAGTCTTAATATATTTTATTAGGACCATAAATAATATTTTCAGAGGACCTAGGCTGAATTTTTCCTTAATAATGTACATTTGTTTAATTTTTATTTTTTTTTCTAATGGTTTGGGGGCAGGGTTTGGAATGGAATGAAATATCTTTTCTTTGGAAAAATATAAAATTTGAAAATTTCCATTATTAGATAAATTAAATGCACACATACGTGCATGTACATATAGATAGATATGGATATTGAGAGTTATATGAATACATACGCATATATGACACTAAATGATATTTACAGAATCTATAAAAGTTTCAAAAGTTTTCATTTAGATAACTATACACATTTGTCTGGCTTTCATTCTTTTTCTAGTCAGAATCAGCCATTCCTCAGACTACATTTTTAAAAAGAGAGAGCTGTTGTGAAGAAGATTAGATTAGTTATTGATTAAGTATTAAGGTGTATCCAGCAGGAAGGAGCTGGAACTGGGAATTCCAAGATGGAATGAAGGAGCAGGAAGAAGTCACTTGTGCTCTGAGAGGGACTCCATTAGGGTTTAGCACAAACTGTGGTTAGCCCTGGGAGACCTCAGGGTAAAGGACACCTTGCATCTTGATTCCCTTGGGATCCTATGTAGCATCTAGCAAAGAGGATAAGATCTTCAGTGCTGTACCAAAGGAAGAGGAGAAGTTTGGGATCTGGTGGACAAAGTCTCAAGTAAACCCTCCCTACTTGGTACCTGAGACTACCTTGGCTCTTGGCATCCAGAGATCATGGGTGGATTGAAGTGAGAATCCCAAAGCCACATCAGCCTTTAGCTATGCTCAAGCCTGGCGGGTCCAGGTCTGAGGTAGTCACTCAAACACTTCATTACAGCTCCTTGGGCCCTGTCTGTTTAGGTCACTAAGTTAGTGTAGAAATAAGTCCTCCCCTTTCCCTGTGGGTTTTGTCATTAGGTTTTATGGATTTGGAGTAGACATCCCTATCCCAACTTTTAATTGTTCATAATTAAAAACAGTTATAACCTATTACCTTGCCTGTTGGATTCAAAGCCTCTGGCCCAGGGTGACAGTTGATCAACTGTTGCTTTGTCAGTTAGGAGCGGCTTGGCTGTTCTGGTCCCCATGTCCAGGTCTAGTCTCTCATAAACCCCAGTGTGTGTACCCACAAATCACTTAGTTTTATTATAATATCCCTTGTGTCTCCATTACCCTTACTTATTATTTTCTACAGAGCAAATGAAAGAAATATGGCAGAACAAAGTTAACCAGCTCATTCAAAACAATTAGGATGCTTCTTTCTTTATATATTGAGTTAAATTACATTTCCTAAGAAAAATTCATATTCATTTTATTGATGATTTTACTTTTAAAAAATCTATTAAGAATGTTTTTCCGTGGTTACATGATTCATTATTTTTCCCATCCCTCTTCCCTCCCTGTTCCTGGTGCTGACAAGCAATTCCACTGGATTATACATATATCATTGTTCAAAACCTATATCCATGGAGCTTCTGGGTTAAGATGGTGGCAGAGTAAAAAGCAGATGCTTAACCTCTCCTAACCTACACATACAGGACTCCTCAAGGGGACATAAAAATAAATCCATACGAAAGAAAGGGACCCCACAAGAGGGTGCAGCATTGAAGGTACGTGGGAGTGGGGCATTTCCATGCTATAAGGGGGTGAAATAGCTCTACTAAAATGTGAGCTGAACAACCCCCTCTCCCACACACTCACCACCTACAGGGCCAAAGCCAGCGCACAAGAGCTAGAGCAAGTTTGGGGCATCCATTAAGTCCTTGACAGCTACCTGGGACCAACAGGGCCTGTTCCTGAGAGTAGCAAGACTTAGGACCCCCAAGAGGTTAAAGAACATGCAGACTTTGAACACAGACCCTGACCACAGGCTCAGTCGCAGCTGCAGATGCGGATCCTGAGTGCAGGCATGGACCATGAGTGGAGACCCAGTGCAGAGGGGTGCAAGACTATGGAAGCAGCTCCCTGAGACTGTTAGAGGAGCTTTGGGCAGAGGAAGAAGCAAGGGGACCACCAGGAGGCTTGACCCTGAGAACAACTAGACCTGAGACCTCAGGAGCCCAAAGAGCTCAGACAGACCCTGGGCTTGAGGATAAAGCTGAGAGGGTTCTGGGCTAACAATGGCAAGCCAGAGACAAGAACCCCAAAAGAGAAAGATCAAGAAGAAATCTTTGACAACTTTTACAAAGAAAAAATCCAGACAACAGAGCAAATAGCAGAGGAGAACAAACAAGTAATCATATCCAAACCTTCCCAAAAAAATGAAAATTGGTCACAAGCTATTGAAGAGATCAAATCTGAGATTATGAGAAAGATGGTAGAGAACTGGCAAGAAAATAACAGTTTAAAAGGCAGAATTTCGCAATTAGAAAGTGAGGCTCAGAAACCAAATGAATTGATAAGCAAATTGAAGACCAAAAATGACTAGCTGGAAGCCTTGAAGTACCAAACAGACCAGATTCAAAAGGAAAACCAAAAGATTATAGCGGAAAACCATTCTCTAAAGGCTAGAATTGGAAAATTAGAAAAAGATGCCCCTAAATCAAAAGAATTAATAAGCAAATTGGAGACCAAAATCAAACAGCGGGAAAACAGGATAGACCAAATCAAAAAGGAAAATCAAAAGAATATAGCAGAAAACCAGTCTCTAAAGACAAGAACTGGGCAAGTAGAAGCCAATGATTTCTCAAGACAAGAAGAAGAAAGAAAGCAAAGTTAAAAGACTGATAAAATAGAAGGAAACATGAAATATCTCACTGAGAAATTGGCAGATCAAGAAAACAGGGCTAGAAGAGATAATTTGAGAATCATTGGTCTTCCTGAAAAAGCAGAAATTAATAGAAATTTGGACTCCATACTAAAGGAAATTATTCAGCAAAATTGTCCTGAAGTTCTACAACAAGACGGCAATATAGACATTGAAAGGATCCATAGATCTCCCTCTACACTAAACCCTGAAAAGACAACCCCCAGGAATATAATAGCCAAATTGAAGAGCTTCCAAGTAAAAGAAAATTTTACAAGAGGCAATTCAGATATCAAGGACCACCAATCAGGATCACAAAGGATCTGGCAGCCTCCACACTAAAAGACCGCAAGGCTTGGAATATGATATTCAGAAAGGCAAGAGAACTGGGTCTACAACCAAAGATCACCTACCCATCAAAACTGACTATATAGTTTCAGGGGAAAGTATGGGCATTCAACAAGGTAGAAGATTTCCAAGTATTTGCACAGAAAAGACCAGGACTAAATGGAAAGTTCGATAGCCAACCACAAAAATCAAGAGAAACATGAAAAGGTAAATAAGAAACAGCAGGGAAAGAATGAAAACTCTTATTTTTAAATTTGCCACTTTAAAGGCTTCAATAAGATCTAATTATTTGTATTCCTATGTGGAGAAATGTTATGTGTAATTCTCTGTAAGGAATTCTAGTCACTATTATAGTATTCACTATTATAGTATTTAGAATTATTCACAGGGAAAGGTTGGAGTACTAAATGGTCTAAGATGAAAAGGGGGTGGGTGGGAAAGAAAGGGGACACCGAGAGAAACTTGAAGGAATTAGAAAAATAGGATATTTTATTACACACAAAGAGGGCATGGGAAGGGGAGGGGATGAATACTATTATAAGAAGGAGAGGAAGAGAGCATTAAGAGGTAATATTTAAATCTTTCTCTCAGTGGAATTAACCCTGAGAGGGAAGAGTAGTTATATCCATTGAGATATAGAACTCTATCTAACCCTACTGAGAAAGTCAGAAGGGATAAACCAAGGGGAGCAGAGGAGTGGGGAGGTCAAAAAAGGGAGGGGAGGAGAAGGGAGAGGGAATTCATTAGGCCTTAAAAATAAAAAGAGGGGAATAACAAGGGAGGGGGTAGAAAGGATAGTAAATGAAGGGAGGGGACAAGGGTTACTGGTTTAAAATAAATCACTGGTTTAAAAGGAAATAGCCTAAGAAGAAGGGGTTGAACTAAGAGAGGATACCAAAATGTTGGGGAATACACAACTGATAATTATAACTCTGAATGTGAATTGGATGTTTCATTATACTAAATTAAAAAGCTTTTGTACAAACAAAAACAATGCAACCAAAATCAGAAGGTAAACAACAAATTGGGAAAAAATCTTTATAACAAAAACTCTGACAGGGGTCTAATTACTCAAATATGCAAGGAGTTAAATCAATTGTATAAAAAATCAATAAATGGGCAAGGGACATGAATAGGCAATTTTCAGATAAAGAAATCAAAACTATCAATAAGCACATGAGAAAGTGCTCTAAATCTCTAATAATTAGAGAAATGCAAATCAAAACAACACTGAGGTATTACCTCACACCTAGCAGATTGGCTAAAATGACAGTAGTGGAGAGTAATGAATGTTGGAGGGGATGTGGACAAATTGGAACATTAATGCATTGCTGGTGGAGTTGTGAACTGATCCAAACATTCTGGATGGCATTTTGGAACTATCCTCAAAGGGCTTTAAAAGATTGCCTGCCCTTTGATCCAGCCATACCATTGTTTGGTCTGTACCCCAAAGAGATCATAGATAAACAAACTTGTACAAAAATATTTATAGCTGCTATTTTTGTGGTGGCAAAAAACTAGAAAACAAGGGTATGCCCTTCAATTGGGGAATGGCTGAACAAACTGTGGTATATGCTGGTGATGGAATATTATTGTGTTGAAAGGAATAATAAACTGGAGGAATTCCATATGAACTGTAAAGACCTCCAGGAATTGATGCAGAGTGAAAGGAGCAGAGCCAAAAGAACATTATACACAGAGACCAATACACTGTGGTAAAATAGAATGCAATGGACTTCTGTACTAGCAGCAATGCAATGATCCATAACAATTCTGAAGGACTTATGGAAAAGAACCATACCCCCATTCAGAGGAAGAACTACAGGAGAGGAAACACAGAAGAAAAGCAACTGCTTGAACACATGGGTTGAGGCAAACATGATTGGGGATGTAGACTTGAAACTACCACACCAGTGCAACTATCAACAATTTGGAAATAAGTCTTGATCAATGACACATGTTAAAACCAGGGGAAATGTGCATTGGCTATGGTGGGGGGAGGAGGTCAGGGTGTGAAGGGGAAAGTAAGAACATGAATCATGTAACCATGATAAATTTTCTAAAAAATTAAAATTATTAATAAAAACCCTATATCCATGTTACTCATTATTTATAACAGAGTGAATCTTTAACATCAAAACCCCAATCACATCCCTATCAAACCACGTGATCAATCATATGTTTTTCTTCTGCATTTCTGTTCTCGTAGTTCTTTCTCTGGATATAGATAGTTTTCTTTTTCATAAATTTCTCTGGATTTGTAAAAGTATTTTTTCTTATTATCTCTTTGGAGTACAAACCCAGCACTGGCATGGCTGGATCAAGGGGCAAGCAGTCTTTAAAAGCCCTTTGCACATAATTCCAAATTGCCCTATAGAATGGTTGGACAAATTCACAACTCCAGAAGCCATGTTTTAGTGTCCCATTTTTGCCACATCCCCTCCAAAATTTTTCATTTTCCTTTGGTGTTGCATTGGCCAATCTGCTAGGTGTGAATACTGATTATTTTATATTTTTTCTAATTAATTTTAAACTTATGGTTCAATTTTCATCAATCATATATGTACAAACTCTAATAATAATGAGAGCCAGTAATTAAGACAGAAGGGGAGAGAGAGAGTCTATGTAGGTGTGTCTCTCTTCCAACTGTCCCTTGGGGCTGAATATTTTCTGGGAGACTTTAAGGGGGTGTCACCCTGAAATTGGGTGACCTGGATGGTTATGCCACCCCATAGGAGTTAGGAGCAAGGCTTCCCTATAAGATGAGGTATGTGGTACCCCAAACTTAGCTGACTCCATGATTGAAGTCTCGTTGGGTGAGATGCAATGGAATCTTTGATCAGGGAATCAGGGTTTCAATGCCCAAAGAAAGATCCTCAGGAAGCCCTTAGAACTGGATCCAAGTTGAGTTGTTTTCCTCTTCCCTCTCTCAGTCTTCCTCCAGAAGCCTTCCTCCCCTTTACTCCTCCAGAGAATTTCCCAGAATTCTCTCTGGCCTCAACTGTCAATAACTGTCACCAACTGTCAGCCACTCCTTCTCTGGCTCCTTTTGTCCCATTCTCCTTGCACAAATCCTATCCTTACAATACACACACACACACACACACACACACACACACACACACACACACACACACACACACATATATATATATAAATATACACTATACAGATATATGTACATATAAACTTTGATAGTCATTCTACTAAATATTTTATTCTTCTAAAATTCTATGAAATTGTTTCAGAAACATTTCAACCAAAGTCGAATCAATGTATATTACTTGATCTAGAAGGCTAAAAAATACTTGGGAATATTGCTTTCACTGATCAAACCTTCATATAGATAGTATGAGGTGATATGGAATATTGAACAGTGGTTTGCTTTATAACTTGGTTTCATATTCTACCTCTGTATGTCACCAAGTAAGTCACTTAACTGTCCCTCAGACAAGTTCCTAAAATTTGTCATAAATTGATTGTAATATACGCTGATGGAAGGAATTCTCAGATCAAAGCTTCTCAATAATTTTGAAATCACAGAAACTTCCAATATCTTTATTTATATATATCTGAATATATATATTACACCATTGGTCCTGGTGAAAGTTATGCTGACAAAGATTTTCTAGTGGATTTGTTAGATACTACCTGAAGGTGCTCTTTTGTTGAATGTTATGATTAAAAATAGAGGAATTATGTAATTTTTTCATTCAGAAAATATATTTAAATTCTTTAGTATTTTAGATAAAAGAAAGTTTTCTGGATACTCAATAAAATTTGAAGTTATTTATATTGAGAGTTCACTTTGATCTGAAATAAAAAGTACAAAAAACATGTGTTTCTTTTATAAAAACATATTTCAAAACACCAATATGAAATGATTAGGGAGATGATTCAGCTTGGAACCTAGTTAATTGTCACACCTGTTTTATGGAAGAAAATACTGAAATGTGCACACTTCAAATGAATTCAGGAACTCATTAACATCCATGCACAGTACCAATAGAAATTAGTGAATATGGAAAAATGCCAAAAATTTTTAGGTAGTCGGCAAATGATTTTAGAATCACTGAGATTAACAAATCTGAAGTGGAAAAATTATCATCATTTTTATAAACTATATTATTGCAACGTATGGAACATCTGTCACCAAATGTTAGCTAATGCTATTCTCCACAAGAGGAAGCAAAGGGAATATATATATATATATATATATATATATACAAGTATATGTTTGTCGTATCTACATACATGCAGAATGTAGATACGACAAACATATACTTGGCGATTTTTAAATAAAAAACATGTTCTTAGATTATTTCAAATTATTAAAAATGTATATCCATTTAGAAGATTATTATAAAATTTACATATTTTCCAAAATTTACATATTTGCCCTTTGATCTTTAACTTCAATAAAGGGAACATATCTAGATTTTTTTAAAGAAAGCATTTCCTTCAATATTTTCTTTAATATCTAATGTCTTTGAGAAGAAAATGTAGGAAAATCATGTATAGCACACTATGGACAATAATTTCATAGGATTATAGACTTAAATTTCAAAGTTCACTTTCAGATAATTTCTTTCAACCTCCAACCTTGTATTAATGGAAAATGAGATCTAGAAACATTAAGAAACTTTCTCAAGGTCACAAATGTTGCAACAACAAACCAGGATATAAACTCATTGTGTAAATCCATATCATCCTTTCTATTGTATCTTGTTGCCATATGTATATATATATAAAAAAATATATATACATATATATGATTAATATTCATTTATTAGCCACTATGTTTTCAAATCAAGTGCTTTCATTATCATTGGTAAGTTGGTAGAGTCATAAAATCTCAAGGATCTTCCCTGAAATGAGACCCAGATAGAAAAATGGGGACCACTGTTCTGATGTCAAAACCCAAAAGAGAAATTTAAGTCTTTACTAGGCACTGATTATAGATTTAAAGGAAAGTGTAACAATATTTGAGACAAAGTAGAAAAGATAAAGACAAAAAATAGGACAAATTGGTGAAACAAATAAGAAACATATGCTACATTAACTCCTTGCAAATAGAGATTTTTTGTATTTTTATCTCCAGCACTTGAAACAATGACTGCAACATAATGTTTGTTGCATAAATATTTGATTGATTAATTCACTTGGAATTGATTGAAACCTATTATGTTGATAAAAGAAAGATAATTAAGCTTTATTGTTCAAACTAAAGAGAAAATCAGAGAATAAATGTAACCTGAATCAGAATCTTGATGGAACTGGAAAGAACTTTTGTTTATAGTTAATATTAGTTGTTCCATGACAAGACTTTAGAGGCTACTTTTAATGGGTCCTACTCTTTTGGTGGACACTTCAAATCAAGCATTTTAAAAATGATATCTCTGTGAACTTAGATCCTAGAATCATTCTACTCAATAAATTCTTCATAATTCTAGCTGGATAACCTTCCTAAATCATTATTTTTGTCTTAAAAGTTACTTTCCTGAAAACTTTGATTCCAAGTTGCTTATAGAATAAAATCCAAAGTCCTTATACTGAAGTTCTAGTCTTATTTCCTCTCCCCAATTTAAAACCTTCATGCTAGCTAGACTGATTCTTTATTATATATTCCCTAAAATTATTGTCTTCAGGGCTTTTTATTCCCTAGAATGCAATTCCCCCTGTCTTGTACTTAGTCTAAGTATTGAACAAATTCTTGTTAAGTCATTTATTTTCTTGAACAGGTCCACATCTGGTATTGAGATCGCCTACCAGGATTTCATTTAAGCTTTGCCTGGGTTTGTTGGGATAAAAAAAATCTAGAACACTTTCTGCTTGAATGTACAAAAAATACAATTCAATGCCATCTACCTACAGAGAAGAAACTGTTGTAGTTAGTATGCAGTTCAAAGCATATTTTTCACTTTAGTTTATTTGAGTTTTTATTTTGGGGGGTTTGATTACATATGAGTATTTTTCTTAAAAAATGACCAAAGTAGGAGTAAATTTTTCATGTGAAAC
This sequence comes from Gracilinanus agilis, assembly GCF_016433145.1. NCBI lineage: Eukaryota > Metazoa > Chordata > Mammalia > Didelphimorphia > Didelphidae > Gracilinanus > Gracilinanus agilis. The sequence continues at coordinate 302,354,408 of NC_058133.1, forward strand.
CCAGATCAAATTGATTTCCACCTTCTGGAGAAAGTCAAAAAAGGAGGGAGGGAGTCAATTTGGATATTAAAATTTCATATAATGTAAGTCAAAAATTGTTGTTACATGTAATTGGGAAAATAAAGTGCTAAAAAAACAAACAAAAAATTAATACAATTTAATTGAATATATATTATTTTGCTCTTATATATTTCATACTCTTTGTCCTTTATTCTACAGCTTTGTAACTGACCTCTCTCTTCCCATGCTCTATTTCAGGATCTAATACTTTTCTGTCATCCTACTATCAAAATAGAAAAAAAAGGCCTAATATACTACTTTCCACATGTAATCAAAAATATAATTTGCATAACACTTTGCAAAGTATTGTCCTTAGAATAAGACTGATATAGAAGGTATTACTAGAATTTTACAATTAAGGAGCTTTTCAGAGCTTACATGATTTACCCAGCATCATAATCACATTGAGTGGCAGAACCAGTATTTAGACCCAGACTTTGTGATACCCAAACCAGTAATGATTCTAACATATCTCTTTGTACCGCTTTTTGTCTCTGTTCTTTTCTTTTCTATTTTGTTTTCTATTCTATTAATATTCCTTTCCTATTCCATCACATTCCATGCTCCCCTATTTTATCCTATTCTGTTCTATTCTAGAAGGCCTGAGTTCAAATCCAGCCTCAGAAACTTAAAAAAACTACTTGATCCTGGGCATGTCACTTACTGTTCACTTCATTTGTCCTCAACTCTAAATGGGTATTGTAAAAGCACCTAATTTTCAGGAATATTTTAAATATTAATTGAGATGACATTTGCTAAATGTCTGGCACAATGTCTGACATATATCAGGAGTTGCAAAAATGATTATTCTTTTCCCTAAGGAATTTATTGCTATGGTTGTGGTTGTTTTTGCTATTTCAGTAATTGATGCCAAACTTCTTTTTAACCAAAATACTTTTTAGTTGCAATATTTTGATTCATATTAAGACTGAGAGAGCTGTTTTCTTCACAAAATACCTCTTGCCAGGCTCAAATTCACATTGAAAAAGTTTAGAGAATATGTGACAGGAAATGATCATATTTATAATGAGAAACTTAATGGTTTCATTGACTTCCTGAAAAGATAATAAATCTTGTCTCCTAAACTGTACCTTATGGAGGTAGAAAAGAAAGCCATTCATTTTCTCATGGGAATATGATTCATATGCAACAAATTCAAATTCAGAACTATAAGGAGGAATACATTTTCATAATATCTTTGATTAACACTATCACTCTTCATTTTACTTTTACAATGGCAGAGTTTGCTTTCTGACTTTCTGACTAATTATCTATTCCCATTTCATTTAGTAAGGTGATAGACCTTCAGAAAGAATAGGGAATTTATTTTCCAAAAGACACTCTCATTCTCAGAATGGATTAGTGAGTCAATATTATATTCATCTAATACCTCTATGATCTTGGCACAGATTTAGGGAGTTGTAGATTACCAAATTTTTTTCCGAACTTATAGTTTTATTAATGCGCCAGAAATAAGATTAGCCTACGTGTCTCCTATAAAGCAATCAATGAATAATTGGCAGGTTTAAAATCAAAGTTATTTTAGCTAATATTTACTTCTTCCTAAGTCACCCTCAGAAAGGAAATTTCTGATATAGATGTGTCACATTTATTATACATTGTAGAGGATATATACTTTCACAACATAGAAGTATCATTCTTTCAAATTTATTTTATAACTAATTAGTGATTCAATTAATATTTGCTATTAATAGTCAAGTAAGAAAACAGGGAGTCTCATACCAATCTAAGATATTCTTTAAGTCCAACTCCTGAAAAAAAAAAGTATGTTACTCTTGAATAAGTCTAATAATCATTAATTACCTTTACTCCTGATTTTAAAATCAAGGATTTTCATACAGAGAAGCTACCATACAATAGGAAGACATTGAATTTGGAGTTGATTTTTGAGTCCTGGAAGATGGAATAATTTGAACTATTAACATTATCAACACATAGGCAGCTTAGTGGTAAAAAAGATAGAGTTGGGTTTGGAGTTGAAGATACAAGTTCAAATACAGCCTCAAAAACTTAATAGATGTATGATCCTGGGCAAATCACTGAACCACTGTTTATTTACCTCATTCTCCTCAACTGTAAACTGGGGATTATAACACCTACCTTGTAAAATACTCAGTATAGTGTCTTGTACATAGAAGTTGCTCAATAATTATTTATTCCCTTCCATTTCTGCTTTCTCCATTCAGGATACTGAGTAGATGGCCCAGAAATGACATTTTTCTTCATTTCTCTGTTCTAACTGACTGAACAAAACCATCCTGTTCCTACAAGAACCAAAATGTTATAGAAAAGTAAACACATGAAAATATTTTATAACTGTATTGAGGTTTCTTGTTATAAACAACATATTATAAAGCTATAGTACATTTATTTTGGGAAAAGAAAATATTATAATATCAAAAAGTCACGTGTTCTTTCTAATTGATTAAGGTTTTGTGAGTACCTAAGACTATTACTGCTATGGAATAAAAGGACAAAATGTTGATATGGGGAGGAATAAAGGGGATAGCTGAGTTAAGGGATGAAAGGATTGTATATGGGAAAGTAAGGGAATGAATGGAAGTATATAGGAGGAGCTGCTCAAACAGGCTAATCACTGAGGCTAGAGCCAGAGGGTACTGGGAGGAAAGAAGCTGGATCCTTCAGGCAGGGAAATATCTCTATGATGCAAGATAAATTGGGTCAGCCAGAAATGTTTTAGATATGGCTGGAGGATTTCTCTTGTTAATTTCTAAGGTCCCTTGTAGAAGGAGTCAAAAGTCCCCTCCCTGCCAGTGAAACTGATGTCTGCAGGAAGTCTCGGCTGGGTACTTCCTGCCAAGATGGATGCCTAGGTTTCCCCCAAGAAATAAAAGAAAAGTTATTTCTTCCCTCTTCAGCCTTTGCCTTAGTATTAAGCACAGTGATTCACCAGAGGCTTTTGTGTAGATATTAAAGGGAATTTATTGATGTTAAGGGTAAGCTAAGGGAAAGAGGGTTTGAAGGTTTTGTAACTGCTGCTAAGGAGAAAGCTGGTGCTGGGGAAAGGGTCACAGGAGAGAGGGTCAGAGTGAGAGAGGTTGACTCTCCCAGTCAGGAAGGTTTCACTGCCCTAAAGTAAAAGTATTTATCAGATCATGAAATAAGGGTTTGGCTTGATTTAGGATGTCCTTCTTGCCTACAGAAGGTAAACCCACCATGTCCAACCACCAAACCACCCTTCCTCCCAGGGTCCAATGGGGAAATTCAGGGAAAATAGTAGAATGTGAATGGAGAGGTCAGGGAGAGGTCCATAGAAATCAGGCTAGGTCCAAATGCCCCAAAGACAAAAAGGCCACAGACAAAGGCAAAACTCAAAAGGCAAAAGCCCAAAAGCCAACAGGCAAAAGCCAACAAGCAAAAGCCATAATATTTTGTTTATCTAAATGAATCTAAAAGGTACATATTTGCTTCTTAGGATATATATTTCCAATTGTATTTTATGACTTGTGGTTGAAGAATAAATAAAATAAAGATTTTTATCAAAAGAAAATAATGACAATTTTTAATTGGTACATAGCTCAAAGTTCATCTAGTCTGACTCCTCGTCAAATTATAAATTTGCCATATAAATGGCCATATATTAATTAAAAGACTGACAGCAATACAGACTTTACTAATACCCTAATATATCCTATGTTATATTGGGGTCCAAATTAATTTTTAGGTAAGTTTTCCTAATGTTGAGCCATAATGCATCCTTGTCATTTTTATCTTACTCTGCTCCCTACCCCAACCAAAATGTGTCTAATATCTTTTCTACATAGTAATTATTAAAGCACTTGAAGAGAGCTATTGTAGGACTCTCAACATTTTTTCTTCTCTAGATAAAATTTTTCAGTTTCTTTAAATTTATCAATCATATAATCAATCAATTTCTAGTTTGTTTTTTTTTTTTTAAGCAGGCTAGTTTTCCACCTTCAAATGATGTCTCTTTTGTAAAAGATACTTTAAAAATTGGTGCTACAAATAGGCAAAAATATTTAAATAAATTCTAAGTAGAGAGAATCTGTGAAATTTTAATAATAATAATTATACAAATGAAATGCTTTAGGATTATAGACCACTTTACTTCATAATTTACACAAAGCCCTATCTCATTTCATATGGGAAGAAATTGAGAGTGTAAAAATTTGCTACTTGACAGACTCCTATAGTTAGCAAATTATATGAGGGAGTATTTTAACTAGGTTATTCCTAATTTCTAATCTGGCACTTAATTCACTATGTCACCTACTGTAGAATCACCTTACTCACTCTAAGTACCATAATTCTATTAAGGGTACATAATTAAGCTATTTCTGAGTCATTTTATTCATTAAAACCCTGTCAGCCACACTTAAAGCCTTTGAACCATAGTTTTCTGCATTTTCTTCACCTTGCTTTGATATCCTCCATGTCTCCCTTTTTCATTTGTTACACTAAAGATATCTAGCATATTTTTCTTTCCTCCCTTTAATGAACTAAATCTACATAGTGGAACATGGCCTTGGTGTATTCTGTCCTGTCTACTTTCTAACATAATCCTTTTTAAGGACGTATTCTTATACATTATCATCTTAAATCGTAGGTCATACTCCTTCTAGTTATAGTTATACTCCTTCTGGTTATAGTTGACATTTAAAGAATAATTTAGCACAAATCATTCACTTTTTTTATCATTTATGATTACCTTCTTGGATTTGGGGTATAGAAGAATTATAATTTTTCATATGTGGTATTAGAACTAATTGGCTATTATCACCTGTTATTAAGAATGGTGATTAAGTAGCAACTCATCTAATTTGCTCATACCCTTCTTTATTTCAATTCAGTATTGCTATTTCTATTCTTCAGATCAAGGATGAATAATATTTTTTCTTGTTCTTTAAAATCATTCCTCATTGGAGCCATTTTGAGATGAATTAAAAAGAAAAATAATAAGGACTTGACCTTTCATTTCACTCTTTAGGGATGAGAAAACTATCAGTTAAGGTCAAATTGAAGTCTCAGAAAGTTTCCTAGAAAACTAAGAAGTTAAGAGTATCTCTCTATCTGCTATACAACATACTGACTCCCTTACTTAATTAAGTAAAAAGTAATTATAGGATTTATTTTTTTTGCCTGTAATTTCTTATTCACCAGTTATGGTTAACCTATGGTTCAGATGACAAAGATGGCACACATAGTGCTCTCTGTGGGCACTTGACCACCCTTACACTCCACGAGGTTCGTTATGTAAAATTTTAAATAATATCAGTAACTCCAGGTTCTTGTTTTTCCATGGAGTTTTATTAATACTTACTTGAAGTAGGAAAAATATATTCAAGCCTAATGAAACCTAAATGACCACCCCCTGGCTCTCAGTCATGGTCCCATTGAAACTTCAAGGTGTTATGATTAGGATTTATTTTGTTTGATTAAGAGCAGACAGAGTTGTAATTTGGATACTGTCTTCCTTAAGAAAGGAGGCAGAAAAAGGCTGCTGTAGGCTCTTTAAGAAGTTAACATGAATGGGAGTTGGTTAGAAAATTCCTGGCCTATCTCTTGGACTTCTTCTTGAGATCAGGTGGCTGGATCTTTCTTTTGAGAGAAAAACAGAAGATTTTAGTTATTTTGATACCTTTTTTATTTGAGGTTTGAGATTCATACTGAACAGAGAAAATAGTTTACTAAGAGTTTTACTCCTCTGAGTCACAGGGAGAGCAGAAGAGCAGTTCTGTGTGAGCTGACAGTTTGACCAATGAAGCTAAGACAAGAAGACACTGTGAGAAGGCATACTTCTTTTCCTGATTTCTGAAGGGAGAGAGAAACTGATTCAACTTCTCTTTCAACATTTTTCAATTACTATAAATTACTTTAGATTATTATATATTTAAAGTTCATTCTTTTAGCATAGCTTAATAATATAGAAGTTAATAATTTTAGAAAGAGAGTTTAGATTCAGTGCAGGTTCACCTCGGTGAACATGAAGACACTCCATGAGGAGTAGTTTTGGGGGGTTGTGTTATTTAGAACCTAAGTGTTAGATTTAAGAGATTCCTATCCTATTCTTAAATCCTGTCTCCTGTCCCTGCCTCTCATAGAAGATAAAGAAATTTAGATTGGATCAAACTCCTTCCCAAAGTTCATTAATTGCCAGTAATTAGTTTACCTATAACAGTTTGACACATACTAGATTCAGTTTATTTATAACAGTTCTCTGTTATACAAGATTTATTTTACCTATTACAGTTGACAACCTACCCATTTTATTTCACTTATTACAAAGGGAATAGAGAGAGAGGGTAGTGCCACACCAAAACTTTTGTCCTCCATCCCTCTCACACATGTGAATTCATATCCATCCATTCACTCAGTGTTCACACAGTGTAAGCACACAAATGGGAGGCTAGGTAAGATGACTTAGGTTGGATGACCCTTTTGGGGAGAGAATTTTATTTACACAATCCTCCCTGTGATTTTTTGGATTATGAGTATGTTGAAATCTCCCAGATTTATATATCTAGTCTCCCCAGTGAATCATTTCACATAAACAGCTTATATTTCTAAAGATCTCTATTCATTCTCTCAACTTGTCCTGAACTCTGGGGATGATATAGTACATGGAATTTCGGAGTGATCCCCAAATAAGAATATACCTGACACAAAATCAAATTGGTAAAATGAGTTCCCCTGTCTGAATCAATACATGCTGTCAGACCAAAGCAAGGAATAATCTCTTTTGAGAATACCTTAGCAAAAAAAGCTACTGTTGCTTGGGCTTTAGGAAATACTTCCAGTCATTGGGTCAGGTGATCCACTATGACCAGACAAAATTTATAAGGTCTAGCCTTTGGCATAGTGATAAAATCAATTTGTATGTGTTTAAAAGGTGAGTAAGTCAGAGGATGCCTACCAAAAGCTTTGCCATGAAAGGCATGCTGATTATAAGCTTGACAGTTGGAACAGGCTGCATACATTTATGAGGCTGTGGTAATTATACTAGGTGCTATCCATACTCTTTTAATAGAGTCTACAATGCCGTGGGTGCCAGAGTGACCATTCTTATGAACAGATAAACATATTTAGTGATAAAAACTTCTAAGAAGTAGGGGTTTTCCTTCAGATGACACCCATACTCTATCTGTTTAGTTTTAAACTTTTGCTTCCATTTTTCCATTTCCTGTTCATTATAGGAAAGGGATAAATTCAAGTCGTTACTAGTTGCCAATGCTAAAATTAATTCAGGTACTTCAGAGGCAGCAAGCTTTGCTGAAGTATCTGTCTGGTGGTTCCCTCTAGAGTCAGGGTCAGTTCCACCTGTATGGGCAGAGCAATGAACCACAGCTAGGGTTTCAGGGAACTGGCGAGCAGAAAGAACATCTTTAATGATTTCTGCATTTGTGATACATTTTCCAGCTGAGGTTAAAAATCCCCTTTGAAGCCATAGCATACTTACTGCAAGACATATTCCAAATGCATATCTAGAGTTCATGTAAATTATTGCCTTCTTATCTTTACCAATTATACAGGCATGTTTTAGAGCTATCAGTTCTGCAGCTTAAGTACTTATATTTCAGGGCAGTGAAGCTGACCATAAAGTAGCAAATTCTGTGACTATAGCAGCTCCAGTGTAGCATATACTATCCTTCATGAAAGAAGAACCATTAGTGAATAAAACTAACGGTGTTGTCTAAAGGAGTGTCCAGGAGATTATCTTGAGGTTTTTCAGTCATGGACATTAAAGATTCAGAACTGTGCAAAGGTTCTTCTGAAACTGATAAATCAGGAAGTAAGTTTGTAGGATTAAGTACTATACAGCTTTTTAAGGTAATATTCTCATTACCTTACAAGGTTACCTTGTAGCTTGTGAGTCTGATCAGAAAATGCCTATTTTTTTCTATGCTTTAGCAACAATGCTTCTACTTCACGTGGGCACATTATGGTTAATGGACATCCCAAAACTAAATGAGCAGATTTAGACACTAACAAATATATGGCAGCTATGCTTCTAAGACATAGTGGAGCTCCTGAAGCTTCTAGGTCTAGCTGGGCCAAATAATAAGCAACAGGACATTGAACAGGACCTGAAGTTTGAGTTAAAACACCTCAAGCAACCCCTCTCTGTTTATGTACATACAAAGTAAATGTTTTTTTTTTTTTTTTTAATCTGGAATGCCTAGAGCAGGGGTAGACAGGATAGCCAATTTTAATGTTGAAAGAGCTACCTGGAGTTTCACCTCTAATCTAAGTGATTCAGGGACTGATATTTTTGTCAGAGCTAAAAGGGACTAGAGATTAATTTTTGCTAAAAAACAACAACAACAATAAAAACACAAACCCAGCTTCCCAGACCTCAGTGAGCAATGGATATCCAGCTGCTTTCAGTTTAAGAGGCAAAAATAGGATTTAGATCTTAACCTTCCATTCAGGGATGACAAGGTGCTTCCAAACAATTCTTGGGGGGGGGTGGGAATCAGCAGTGGGAGGCAGCAGCAGGAGAAAAGTGGCTTTGATGGCAGAAGCTGTGAGGCTTCGAAAGCTTTATAGTCTTAGACCAATGGCTGTGACCTTGAAGTTAATCTGTCCTTTTGTCTATTTTTAAAATCGCTCTACTCACTTATAGAGGAGTAAGGTCCTAAACTCCAGACTTTGGGTGGCCAAAAATGTTAAATTTAAATTAATATCAATAACTCTAGGTTCTTATTTTACCACAGAGTTTTATTAATATTCACTTGAAGTAGAAAAAAACAGATTCAAGCCTAATCTAACCTAACTGACCACCGCCTGGCTCTCATCCATGGACCCAACTCATTGTGTCCAAGGGAATAAAAAGAGAGGGTGGTGCCACACCAAAATTTTTATTCTCTATTCCTCCCACACTCCTGCATTCACATCCTTCCATTAACACAGCTTTCATGCAGCATAAGCATGCAAATGGGAGGCTGGATAAGATGAGCTGGGTTGGATGACCCTTGGGGAGAGAATTCTATCTACACAGTTACTATAAAGGCAGAGGGATTTAGGCAGAGCTGCTCCCCTCCACAATGCCTGACAATATTTTTCACACCCCTTGTCCCTCTGCCAAGAAGCTCAATGGGAAAGCACTGGGGGTAAAGTGGGTAGCTCACAGGTGGCAGAGCCAGAGGGGAACACAGTGCTCAAACTACACATTACCTGTGCTGAAGACATTTCTCACATTACCTACCCTTCTGCCCAGCAACCCAATGGGAGTACTTCCTCACTAAATTGTTTGAGGTAAGGTGGGACATGGCACATTGTCTTGTGAAGGGATAGAGGGGGAGGGTGGGACAGCATTTAGTCTGAGGGGTGAGGTGGAAACACGGCCCAGAATTTCATCTCTAAAAGGTTCCTTGCCATCACTGTCCTATACTGTTATCATATAATGTTATTGCTCACAATTAAACTATACTGTAAGAAAATAAACTTGAGATTTCTACTAAACTCATTCTAGTGCTAGCCTCTAATTCTGAAACATCCTCCACCAACTGCAAAGCATGCAAAAAGGTATGCAATTTTAATTATTTGGGAATTTCTCCATTTTCATTGTACTTCTACATTTAATGTGTGTATATGTGTATGTGTGTTCTCTTTCTCCATCAATCAATATGTATTTATTTAAATAGTTATTTTATGGAAGGTTCTGGGAAAGCAAGAACAAAAGCAAAAGAGTCTTAATCTAAATTAATATGTCATCTAATTTTGGAGATAATGTATACATATGTAAGTATGTATATATGTATATATATTATAAATCTAAAGTAAATATATACATGTGTCTCTGAGTGATAGCATCTTGGTTTGGGGAGAGTTAAAAAAATAATCAAGTAACTAATGAAAGTTGAACTGAATCTCAAAAGAAATTCAGTTTCCAAGGGGAAGAAATAAGAAAAAAAAGGTATATTAGAGAATGGAAACATCTAGTGCTAGGGCATAGAAGTAAGTATGATGTCTGTGAAGTTAGAAGTATGCCAGCATACTATAAGGATTAAAAATGATAAAGGCTGATATTATGAGGGAAAATAATAATTTAATTAAAACCATGATGGTAAAAATAATTAGACCACCTGCCTGTAAAAATTCAAATTGCCGCCAGTCCCCATCTTGTCTACGTAGCCAAAGAGGTAGTCTCAAGCCAGACCTCCAAATTTAAGCCGCGCTATACGTTGGTTCCCCTTGTCTGACATTATCAGGTCAGAAATTGGAAACCCATTGGATCATGGAAAATGTAGTTTCAAAGTCCCCCACATGTCCACAGGAAGTTAAAATACTTTTAAATGGGACCTCCCTGAATTCCAAGCAACACATTTCCCCCTGAGATCCAGCAAAAAAAAAAGGATAGGTCCTTTTTCTTCCCTGGATCTGTAAACATAGTCAACTTCTAAATTGCAGGAATTTGGGGATAAAAGAAAAGGATAAAACTAGCCCCATTGACAAAAAGCCAATTTGGGGCAGTCCCCTATTGGCATAAGAGTGTATATTCGAAACAAATGCATTCAACTCATCCAACTCTCCACGGTTCAAATCAACTGCACCCAAAGTTCAATTTTGCTCTTCATGGTCCAGTGAAGGGTCTTCTGGCATCTTCATGGCGCCTCCACCAAACAGGTTTGTTGTCTGGATTCTGGGGAGATGGCAAAATCTTTATCCTGAAATTACTCTCAAAAGAATTTAAACTTTACATTATAGATTATAAAACATACATTTCCTTCTAAGAATTATACATTTCCCCCTGAAATTACTCCTAAAAGAGTTAAATATATATATATATATAGATATACATATATATGTATATGTATATGTATACACACACACACACACACACACATATATATATATATTTTTTTTTTTAATATTATTGATTTTTAAAAACTTAACACACATCCCCCTGAGGAAAATCCTAAATAACACATTTCTCAACTAAGGATGCATGGCTGAGTCACGGGGTTGTATGAAATCAATTGGCAAAAGAAATTTAAAAAAATTAAAATACAAATAAAAGAAGGAAAAATAAACTTATAACAGGCCCTTGAATCAAGGCCCAATTAAAGTGATTTAAGCAGTTTGCTAATACCCATATTAGTCATTTTGCTAATACCATAATAGTTGGGGCCAGGAATACAGAAAATTACCATTCTCTCTCTATATAAGAGAAATAAGTGGAATGTCTCTCTCTGGTCTGATTTTTCTTCACCTTCTCAGGGAATGAGTCATAAATGATAGCCAATCTTAGGTGCTTCACTAGGAATTTAAGTTAAAGGGGACTCTTGTCCTCTAAAATGTTAGAAAACACTGGGACTCCAAAAACTCAAACCCCAGTTTCAAGCCCTTCAGTATTGGCATAGCACTTCTGCAATCCATGATCTGATGGCCTTTTGCTCCTTGAAAGATTCTCAGTCAGTCTCTATGATCTCCTGCCTCTTTTTAGCACTTCTCCTGGAATCAGACAGAGAGGCATTAAATCACAGTCCCATAATATTTACCAGTAATTGGCATGTTACCATAGTCTCAGGCTTTTCAGGTACGCATTAATAATATAGCAAATATATATTTATATATATAGCAAATATATGCATTAACAATATAGCAAATATATATTTGCCTTAAGCTTATATCACTGTAAAATCAAAAAAGGACTAACACAAAATGAGAAAAAAAGGAAAATTGCTTTAATTAAAAAATTTAAAAGGAAAAGCATGAAAGAAACAATTCTTTCAAGGATTAAAAAATGGGAAAAGAACAAATATTGCATTGCACATGTAAGGAAGAAAAATAAAATGTCAAAAAAAATAGTTTAGAACTTGTGAAGGGTTTTTACCCAAAAATGAGATATATTTCCTGTTAAGCCTTTGCATGAGCTTTGAGTGTAAACGGGTTTTACAAAATAGCAGATTCACAATGCACATTCAAATAGAGTACCATAATTTCTAATAACATTTTAAAACAATAATAAACAATCCATTATTATAATCACTTGCTATGATGTTTAAAAAATCATATACTTGTTACAAATTCAACAGGTATTAAGTTGCTTTTCTCAACAAACTCTGTTACTGCCTCCATAGCAACTGTGGGGCAGAGCCTAAAAAAAATCTGATATTAAAAAAAAAATCTTCTGAGTAGGAATTATCCTCAGGAATATAGGTCCTTCTGATAGAAAACAAGCTAAAGACAGAGACATCAGCATACAGGAGGCCTCCTGGCTTCCTGTATAAAAATCCCGGATAGAAATTTTCATGTTTCTTCTACCCATTTAAGACAACAATTCTTTATATAATAAAATATATAAAAGCTTATCCTTTAAGACAACAATTCTTTAAAATAAATACATAAAACCCTTATCATTTATACAGAAGGGACTAGGATTTAAAGTAAAATTTAAAAGATCTCTTATAAAATCATAATTTAAATTCTCAAGGCATCAAAATCTCCAAGGTTGTACACAATTATCAAGATAGAATAAAAACTTAAGGTGTAAGATGTTCATAAATGGTACATAGGAGAGCATTGTTTTGATACAGTAAAAAAATGAAATAGTAAATAAATTAGGAAATACAATATGAGTAACAGATAACAAGCTATACAGTAAAAAACCTCTTTTACCAGTTCTAATAGATTGTTCATTATTTGGGAGTAACAATAAAATCATAAAAGGAGTTAATTTAGCAGCCAAAACTTCATTAGCTTAAAATGAGTCAGTATAATAGGAAAATCAACAAAAAACGACAAAGTTAATTCCCAAAACCAATCAGCAAAATACAGTAAGATAAAGAGTCTCTTTAAAACAGAAATAAAAACCCATTCAGTTCTGAGGTTTAAAAGTCCACCCCTGGTTCAATTTAAGGTTCTTCTGATTGAGCTCTGCTCTGAGCTTAAGGAGTTTTAAAGTTCAAAGTTCCCCTGAGTTTCAAGTTTGAAATAATCGCAAGAAAGTTTTGTCATTTTACTTCCTGTTTGAGGAGTAAACACTAGTTCCCATGTGGAAGTGTGGGGTAGGGGTTAGAGAAAAGCTTAGGTCAGTGTTTAGAAAATCCACATGGAGAGATTGTGGGTGGGGGTGCCTAGGTCAGGCTTTAGAGAAAACATGTGGAGGGCTAGAATGGAGTAAAAGCGTCTTTCAGGTTAAAAGTCAGTAACAAGGGAGCAGGGGGGGATTTGATGTCACATTTCTATGCTTCCCTTGGAGAAAGAGATATAGTTGATACTGTCCAATTATTTCTGCACATTTTTTACCTACTGAAAGTGAAATAAAGAAGTTTTTTTGAATATTTATTTATAATCATGTGTCACAAGTTCGCATTATGTAAAGTCATGTTATCATGTTTTCCAAAGTCCAAATTAGGAAAACTCTAATGTATTTTTAAAAAACAGTGTTTATATGAAATATCTCATGTCTGAAATATTTTTATATATGTATATATCTGCTATTAGATGTCTAAATTATGTGTTTTAATTGCAAGTATGTCCTATTTCAAGGTATTTTATATTTATTCCTTTGTGATAAAAAAAGCAAAATGACATTAAATATTTTTAATAAGTAAACTGAGAAAAGGACATTAAATATGGAAATTATTAAATAAATAATAACTTTGTAGAGATTGAATAGATATAGTGAAATATGGAGAAGGATTGGTTAGAAAGGATAATCTGTTCTGTTTGGAATATTTGGAATTTTAGATGTCTATAGGTCAAGTAGTCTGAAATGGTCCATGGTCATTTTGTGATATAGAATGTAAGTTCAAGAGAGACACCAGACTGGCTCTACAATGAGTATGAAATGTTTTCTTTATTGAATTTATTTCCCTTGTGCTTAGGATAGCAGCAATGGGATAATAAGTATTTAATAGAATATTTTGGGGGGCAGCTGAGTAGCTCAGTGGATTGAGAGTCAGGCCTAAAGATGGGAGGTCCTAGGTTTAAATCTGTCCTCAGACACTTCCCAGCTGTGTGACCCTGGGCAAGTCACTTGATCCCCATTGCCCACCCTTACCACTCTTCCACCAAGGAAACAATACACAGAAGTTAAGGGTTTAAAATAAGTAAGTAAGTAAGTAAGTAAGTAAGTAAGTAAATAAATAAATAAAAGGGGAAAAAAGAATATTTTTGACTGATAGGAACAATATCATGAGATATTAATTAAATATTTAATACCTGATATACTCAGCAAGACATAATATAGAGGGAGAAAGGTGAAGGAACAAATCTGTGGGAAAGGATACAGTGAGAAATTATGATATGAATAATGAATAAGCAAAGGAGATTGAAAAAAAACAGTTTGACAGATTGTTTTAATATTGAATGAGAATAATGTCATAATGACCTCCAAATAAGATATATTCATAAAGAAAGGGTGACCAATAATACCAAATGGAGCAGAGAGGCTAACAAATAGTTAAACTGAGAAAAGGACATTAAATATGGAAATTATTAAATAATTAGTAACTTTGTAGAGATTTTTTCATTTGAAATATGAAGTGAAAAACCAAATTTAAAGGATTGTGGGACTCATTTTCTGTGAAGGGAAAAAATGAAAAACAAATTCTGTATGTAGGATATATTTGGGTTTAATTTGCATTATTAATATACTTCCTATGACTTTATTAAGTCTATTTAGTCAACAGAATAATAAATCAAATGCTGATTTATAAAAGTTGATGATTTCCAAGTTATTAACATTCAAAAATATAACATTTGGTACTCCTGAACTGGTTCTAGCAAGCTCTAGTACACCCCTCAATAATTAAAAGAAGTGGAAAAAAAAACGTATTGAGAGCCCTTTGTATGAATTTGACTGAAATGGGGAGGAGATATAAAAGATAACTTCAGGAATCTGACAACTATCAATAAAAGTTTCAAAGCTTCTAATATTTTGGATCTAATTATAGATTATAAGGAATTTATTTAAATAATTTCATTTCTGAAAGGTTCTTAATAATAGTTATAGAAGATAGTTGGCTTGCCCTAATTTCATGAAGGCCAGGATGGTAGTCATGCAGCATCTCATCTGTGGCTCCTATATCACTCTTAAAGGGACATAAGATTCCTTATAAGAGACTTCTATTTGTCTTAAGAATCCTTTGAAAAAGGTCATTCTGGGTGCTAGAAAGAATAACTACTTTCATTAAAATCACAAGGATTCTGCTGGTCCTCTTCCATCTAAAGTAAAATATGTGGAACCTGAAATATTTGGGAAACCCAGATATCCAGAGATGTCTACTGATAGTTGAATCCAACTAGTGAGAAATATATTATTGAACAGTAGATTGTGTTGGAGTAGCAATCAGGAAGTCTTTGGCTTATATCCTACCTCTGACACTTACTAGCTGGAATGACCCAGAATATATTAGTCAACAGGTATTTATTTAGCATTTTAAATGTGCCAAGCAGTGTTAAGTTTTTAATATACAAAGGCAAAATAAAACAAACAACTACAAGAAATATAGACACCATACAACAAAATACCAAGGAGTGTGCATTCTAATGGGGCTAAAATATTTAAATAACTGCATAATAAAATATTTTAGAGTAGATGAAGATAATTAAATTAAAGTAAGTTAAAATATCAAAGCCATAGCTTATTTATGCATAGATTATACGACATGATTTGAGTTGTTTCTTCAATCCTTTCTAGCTCTAAATCTATGATTTTCCACTTCCCCTGCCTGTCCATGGGTGTGTACAATCCCCCCAAAAGGAAATAGGGACCTGGGAATGAGTATTCCACAAGAGGAATAAATAAGAGCTTCTTTTATCAACCTCTGAAAGGCACTGACCACTTTAGCTTCTCTGCATTTCCAATCAGTTAATCCACCAAACCAAGAACTAAGGATGTCCTATTTTTTAGTTCCTTGAAAACCTGGAGATCAGTTCATTTGAGGGCTAATGCTATCTAAACCATATGTGGAATAACTATTGTTAATTACCTGCCACTGTCCCTCTTTAAGCATTTGAGAGATAGAAACTAAATGATACTCTTTTCCATGGCCAAGATACAACTAGGAGATTGGGGAAAAAAACAAAACAAAACAAAACAAAAAAACCTCAACACGAGGTAGTATTTTTCTTTGAATGGATGTAGCAAGGAAGTGAAAAGACTATTGCATTCTTGGCATCTCTACTCTGTTGTTAATTGGAATTATGCTTTCACATAATCTAATCAGAATTGGGCAACTGAGAGGTAATGAAACCAACATACATCCAGAAACAATAAAACAAATGAAAAGAATGAAAAAAATGAAAATGTAAAATATCTCATTGGAATAACAAGTGACTTGGAAAATATATTTAGAAGAGATAATTAAAAATTATTGGATTAAATGGAAACCATGATATAAAAGCACCTAGTTATGGTGACAAGGAAGATCAATACACAAACTCAGTAGGCAACAAAAGCAAAATTTCTATAACCAAGCCCTCAAAGAAAAATATGAATTGATCTTAAGCCAAATAAGAATTGCACTCCTTGAATAATTTAAAAAGGATTTTAAAAATTAAATAAGAGAAGTGGAGAAATTGGGAAAATATTTGAGGAAAGCAAGGAATTCATGTAAACAGAGTCAACAGCTTGGTAAAGGAGTCACAAAAAATACCTGAAGGAAATAATCCTCTTAAAAACAGAATAGGCCAAATGGAAAAACAGACACAAAACAGTTCTTTAAAAAGCAGAGTTGTCCACATGCAAAAAAGATGCACATTAATTCACTTAAGAAAAGAACTTCTTAAAAAGTAGAATTGGCTGAATGGAAAAGGAGAAACAAAAGGTCACTGAAGATAATAGTTCCTTACAAATTAGAATTAAGCAAGTGAAATCTAATGTTTCCATGACATATCAAAAGGCAAAAAAGAAAATGAAAATAATGAAAAAAAAAATAGAAGAAATATAAAATACCTCACTGAGAAAATAACTGACCTAGAAAACAGAGGTAGGAGACATAATTTAAGAATTTTTTGACTACCTGAAAACCATGATAAAAAAAAAGCCAAGAAAAAAATTTTCAAGAAATTTTAAATAAAAACTACCTTGATATTCTATAACCATAGGGTAAAATAAAAACTGAAAGAATACATTGATTACCTCATGAAAGAGAACCTGAAATGGAATCTCCAAGTAACATTATCAAATTCCAGAGGTGCCAGCTCAAGGAGAAAATATTATAAGCATCCAGAAAGAAACAATTCAAATATTGGGTAGTCATATT
This sequence comes from Gracilinanus agilis, assembly GCF_016433145.1. NCBI lineage: Eukaryota > Metazoa > Chordata > Mammalia > Didelphimorphia > Didelphidae > Gracilinanus > Gracilinanus agilis. The sequence goes on from NC_058133.1 coordinate 302,371,687, forward strand.
TATGAATACACAAGATTTAGTGTTATCTATTTTAAAAATCTGGAGGGCTTGCAATATGGTATTCCAGAGAGCACAGCAGTCAGCATTACAACCAAGATCCACCTACCCAGTAAAACTGGGTATAATATTTTAGAGAAAAATATATTTTAATGAAATTATTGTCTTTTAAGCATTCCTCATGGAAAGACCAGAGTTCCATAGAAAAAAATCTGATTTTCAAGTTCAAGACTCAAAAAAGCATTAAATGGTGGCATTTAGGTAGCACAGTAGATAGAACACCAGACTTGGAGCCAAGAAGGCTTGGGTTAAAATATGATTTTAGAAATTTCTTAACTGTGTCCCTTAACCTCAATTTCTTGCCCTCTACAATTCTTCTGTCCCAGAATGGATACTAGGATAGAAGGTAAGAGTTTAAAAAAAAATAGTATATAAAGGTGAACAGAAAAGAATAATAAAGGAATCACTAAAGTTAAACCATTTATATTCTTACCTGGGAAAATGATACTTATGACTTCTAAGAACCAAATTATTATAATTAGGGGAGTTAAAAGGAATATTCATTAGGAATATGAATTTTACTTTATTATGATGGGATGATAACCAAAATCAGTTACAATTAATGGGTTAGAAAAAGAGATGCACTGGGAGAAGGGGGAAGTGAGAGGGAGAATGGAACAAGTTAATTCACATTAACTGAGGTCTGAAAGAAGAGTTTTTACAGTGGAGGGGAAGATGAGGGAGGAGATGGAAGGCAATACTTAAAAATTGCTCTCTTCAAAATTGGCTGAAAGAAGGAATAATATCCATAGTCAGCTGGTTATTGCATGTATCTTAATATATAAGGAATTACTATGGGAGAAGGATAAGAAAATGGGGAAGGTGAGTGGATGACAGTAGTCAACAGTCAGAAGCAAAATATTTTTAAGTAGGAATAGGTAAATGGAGAGGAAAAGAATGATGAATAAGGGGGAAAGCAGGGTGAAGAGAAATAGAGTAATTATGAATGTGAATGGAAATGGAATGAATTTATCCATAAAAAGGAAACCGCAACACTGATTTAAAAATGGAATCCTATAATATGTTGTTTTCAAGAAACATACTTGAAGAAGAGAGATAAACAGTAAAACTAAAGGACTGGAACAGAATCTATTTCGCTTTAGATGAAGTAAAAACATAAAACCACACAGGTAGTTAACTTAGCCAAATTTATACAAATCATTCCCCAACTAACAAATGGTCAAAGGATACAAACAGTAAGTTTTTAGATGAAAAAAATCAAAACTATATACCATCATATGAAAAAAAAAGTTATAAATCACCACTGAATAGAGAAATGCACATTAAAACAATTTTGAGGTATCACTTCACACATATCAGATAATGAATAGGATGATTTCAGAAAATCCTGGAAAGATCTACATGAATTGATGCAAAGTGGAGTGTGCAGAACCAGGGGAACATTGTACATAATAATGGCAATAATCTATAATGATCAACTGTAAATGACTTAGATAGTATCAGCAATATAGTGATCTAAAATAATTCCAAATGACTCATGGTGAAATGCTATTTCCAGGGAAAGAAGCAATGAATTTTAAGTGCAGATTGAAGTATATTATTTTCATGGTTTGTTTTCATTTATTTTATGTGGGTCTTCTTCCACAACATGACAAATGTGAAATTATGTTTTGCATGATCTCAGATCTACAACCCAGATCACATTGCTTGTTATGTCAGGGAGAGGTAGGGAAGGGAGTGAGGGAGAGAACCAAAATTCAAAATTTTAGAAAATGTGTTAACGGGCAGTTATGTGACTCCTGGTTATGCTCACTTCATTTTACATCACTTTACATAAGTCTTTACAGGTTCTTTTTTGAAGGAGGTTCATCCTGTCTGCTATCTTTTATGGGACAAGAGTATATCATAAGATTATAGACCATAACTTGTTCAGCCATTCCACAAATAATAGGCATACTTTCAGTTTCCAGGTCTTTGCCACCATAAAAAGAACTGCTAAGTAGTTTAGAAAATGTATTCTCTTATCCTTTTTTCATTGACCATATAAGGAAATAAACCCCAAAGTGATATTACTGAGTCAAAAGGTATACATAGTTTTATAATTCTTTGAATATAATTCTGGAGACTTCTCTGAAATGGTTGTATCAGATCACAGTTAATTTTTTTATGTTGTATTATGCTATTGACTCAAACTAATCTTTCTCAGATTTTTTTCAGATGATTTCAATTCTTATTAAATTCTTGTTTGATGACTGTTTTTTTTCTGAAGGTAAGACTTTTTAAAGTCACTTTTATTAATAGGAATACCAATAAAGATAAAGCGAACTTAGTGGAACTTATCAGCTATTCTCAGTAGAAAACACTCCTTTTCTTTCTTTTCTTTTTAATATTCTATTTATTTATTTAGAAAATTTTCCCATTGTTACATGTTCTTTCTCTCTCCCCCAAACCCTCCACACCCCATAGCCAATGTACAATTCCACTGGGTTATTACATGTATCATTGGTTAAGACCTAATTCCAAATTATTGATAGTTGGACTAGAGTTATTGTTTAGCGTCTATATCCCCAACAATATCCCCATCAGCCCATGTGTTCAAGCAGTTGTTTTTCTTCTGTGTTTCTACTCACACAGTTCTTTCTCTGAATGTGGCTAGTTTTCTTTCTCTTAAGTCCCTCAGCCTTGTTCTGGACCAGGGGTTGGCAACGTATGGCTCTCGAGCCATATCTGGCTGTTTTGAGGGCCAGATATGGCTCTTTCTGCAGGAGCCATAAAGTCAATTTTTTTTTCAGGCACTGTTACAGGGGCTCGCACTGTTACAGTAGCATGCACTGTGAGTACTGTACGGCTCTCACGAAATTGCATTTTTAAAAATGTGGCACTTATGGCTCTCACAGCCAAAAAAGGTTGCCGACCCCTGCTCTGGACCCTTACATTGCTTCTAGTAGAGAAGTCTGTTATTGTTATCTGTTGACTAGCCTTTCTCAAATTTCAGAATTTCAGAAATCTTGCTTGAGTGGTCATAGAAGAATAATTTCTAACCATCACAATCATTTAATACCCATCATCTTAGGGTATTATATAATTATTTTACACTAAACTTTTTCTATGTTTGTAATGACATGATGATAGTTAATAAAACATCTGATATAAAATGGCTCTGTTCAGCAATTTATAGATGTAAAGTGGAAAGAAAGCAAAACAGTCCTAAACAAAATTAAGTTGAAAATGACAACTCATTTCAGTATTAACTATAAGGAAATATGAATACATTTTGAAACATAAGAGTTATAATCATTTTTTTCCAGGACTGAGAACATCCAGGTACATAAGCCAAAAAACTCACATAGTCTTTGTGAAAATTCTTTGTTTTTCTAGCTTACATTTGTGGTGCTTGATGTTTTAATTGCATTTCAATGGAATATTGTTTTTATCATGCTGAAAAATGTTTCTTTTAAGAAGTCAATTGTAAAATGTTAAGTTTTAGTATGTTATTATCTCAGAGACTATGAATTTAGAGTATATTGGGTATAATGCAGGTTTAGTGATTTTATGTGCATGCAGAATAAAAGTCAACTCAGAATTAAGGAGAAATGAAAAGAGAAAAGAAGATGTAGGAAAGACCTTATGGCTTTTGTTGAAGCTGATTCACTCAGAAAAGAAAAATTCTAAATCAAGCCAAGAGAGATGAAGTTTTTGGTTTTTGTTGTTGATAGATTAGTGCAATTAAATATATTCCTCGAATTCAACATAAAAATGTAAGTCAAGTCAGCAAGTTTGTATTGTTTGCTACATGGTAGGCACTATGCCAAAGAAAATGGTTACAATGAGAGGTTACAAAAATGATTAGCAAACCTACTTATCACTTAATATTCTGAAGTTTATTCTATTTTTTTCTCCTTGATTTGTCATCATTTAGCTCATTTCTTCATTACTTAATTTATGAATATTTATTAAATGCTTATTTTTTAGTTAACTGATTATCTTAACAAGTGAAAATCCATGTCTGTTTATTATTTATTTATGTCTTTTTCACTTTTCCCTTTTATTTAGATGCCATGCAAAATTTATTCTTTCTATTTGCTCTGTCCATAAGATGTCACTTTTTACCTGGTGGGAACTTTGACAGGCAAAGAGAGAAAACTGAGAGAATCAAAGCCATTTTTCATAGAACTTCCCAAGAGAGCTCAATCCCTAAATCATACATCACACTTTCTTCAACTCATTTGTCAGAATATTCAAGTACATCTCATGTACGCATACATATCCCTCATTTTCTTCCTAACCAAGTGGACTGTATTCTATTCAGAACAAAATATAGCAATAAAATGAAATGTTTTTTGTATGAAGTAATGTCAAATAAAATAAACAGAAATCAAATAACATACATAATGATTTCAATAATGGAAAAAAATCAATGCTAGAAAAATTATCCACAATGAATAATAGTTACTATCACTCTTGAGCGCAGTGATAATATTATTCTCTTTTGTTTTTTTGAGTGATTTTTTTTGTGTGAAATAGCAGACTACAGTAATGTATTTTTATGTATAGTGCCAAATATGGTAATTTATAGAATATGTAGTCAGAAATTATTATGATGTAAAAAACATGTAGGTGAAATATATCATTTAAAATCACAGAATAAAAGGTGTCATGAAGAGGAAAAAAAAACATTCTCAACATTATAATATGTGAATTCTCCAAATTGAACTTTAAGTTGAATGTCTTTTAATGAAAAAATGATTTTCATTTATAATTTTTAACTTATTAAATGAGTTTATGGCAAAAGGTACCATGTTATGAATTATACCAAGACCATTAAAAAAAACTTACCTATAAACGTTGGAGAACAGATACATTCATAGGAATTTCCATTCTTTCCTTCTCTTTTGTTAATGCAAATTCCATTGTTATGACATGAATTTTGAAAACATTCATCAACTTCCTGGCAGAATTCTCCTGAATATGGAGGCTGACAATGACAGACATATGTCTTGTTCCAAACTTCACTAAGACATCTGCCGTGCCCAGAGCAAAATGCTGCATTCTGGGATGCCTGGCAAAATTGTTGCTTAACTGTTACATTCAAACGAAGGCCAAGGTTGCAGAGGAAAGGGCCTCTTGTCCCTACTGTAAGCAAGTAATGTGTTCCAATGCTGAGCCACTGAGGGTTAATTTCATGTATCCCTTTTAGTTTGCAGCCAAAAAGCAGTTGATCTTGTGCACTGTCATTTTGCAGACAATTAATGAAAGTGTCTTTGGAAACATTCATCAGATTGATTTCAAGAAAATGAGAAGATAGTTCAGAAGAAATTATAAGTTTATCCCCATATTGAAGTTGCAATGGACAAATTTGGGGGATATTAAATTCTTGATGGACTGAAGAACTACTCTGGGTGTTGGAACAATTTGCCCAGCATTCTCCATAAAAATCAGAGCAGATATTTTCTTTGAGTGACCAATTCACTGTAACTGATTTTGGTTCTATATGCCATTCTATTGTCTTCTGTCTCTTACATACTATATATCCACTAGTAACAAAGGTTTTTAGAAAAAATAGAATTGCAACAATTTCATATTTGATTAGCATAGTTGTTCAAGGTATTTTAAAAGTCAGTCTTTGTAAAAATCAGAAACTTTACTTCTATGGGTTTGACTTCAGTTTTCCTCAGAGATGAGCAGTGATGTTGAAGCATTTAGAAATCCACCTTCAAAATAAACATAAAGCAGATTTTAAAAATGATGTTGATGAAATGATATGTATTAATACAGTCAACACATAAGGCATAAGGCAGTATATTTTAGGTCAAAGTCAATAATGAACACTTTAATTGGTCTCAGAAATGTTAATGTTCCTAACATTTTACATGTTTCATTTTAAAATATTTTAATTTGGTGGATAGGTGTTAAATTTGGAATTTTTTAGTGCATACAGCTTCTCATATGGAATCTTTTTTTTTTCTAGAGACACAGATTTTAAACTTATCCATGTATTATGATGGCAGAGAATTGTTTAGGACAATAAAGATTAAATAATGCTTTTCATAGTCACATAGCTGTCAAGGGTCAGAAACAGGACTTGAATTCAGGGCTTCTTGACTCTATCCACTGTATCATACTTTCTATTAAAGTATTAATATGATCTAGAGAAAAATGTCTGATGATTTTTAAAAAAGTCATGGTAATTCAGTTGTTTTTTTGTTCAGCACATTTACCTTAAATATTCTTCTCTAGGACATTCTAGATTTCTGGTTTTAATTTTTCATTTTGTTTTATTCAAAAGAGGTGACATATAGGCAAATAAATCATATATGACAAATATATTTTTATGTAACCAAGCTTGTCATTCATTGTGTATGCATAAATGTCAAATAATAAAACTTCATTTGCGGCAAGCCATGCAAATATAAATATATAATATTTTAGACAGGTTACAAATGTGACCAGCATGACTAATGCTGCACTATTCAAATCTTCACAAAAATTGTTGTACATCCATGATTTGTCTAAGGTAACTTGCTTGACATAATGAATTATGTTTAATGGAATGTAGATGGTTGGAAAGAACTGCAATGCAGGTAAAAAAATACAACTTAATCACAAATTTTTTTTAAATAATTTTTGTTCATCATTACAAATATATAATATTAGACCAAAACTTGACTTACATTAATCTCTTCTCCATTAGCATATACTTAATTTCTGATAAGTCATCATATCTTTGGTGAATTATATTAAAAGCTTTCTAATTGGCCTCCTTTTTCTAGTCTTTCACCTATTCCATCCAGCCTCCAGAAAGCTCACAAATTTGTTTTCCTAAACACAAATCTAATCATGTCACTTACAAATATTAATGCTTCCCTTTTATTTACATGTTAAAACAGAAAATCTTCAGCCTGGCATTTGATATTCTTCACTCTCTGGATCTCATCTAGTTTCTAGTTATATTTCATACTCTTTTCTTTCACAGGGTCCTCTCTCATAATATTGACCTGTTATCTGCTCCCCATATATTACATTCCAATTTTTTTTCAGTTCTTTTCATAGAGTACTCTCACACTAAGAGTGTTCTCCATATTCAATCCCACCTTATGAAATTCCTAATTCCCAACAGCTGTTACTACTTATAAACAACCTTTCTTAATTCTTTTAGCAGTTTTTGGTACTTTATCTTTCCCCATGAATATCTTTCTTATTATATATATAATAATATGTGTGCATTCATGTTTGTACACACACACACATATATATATATACATATATGCATATATATAATCATATGCATATTTTATACCCCAATAGAACATAAACTTAAGATTTGCTTAAATGAGATGAATATAATCAATTTGGAACTTATGGGTATAAAAAAACAAATAAACACTTATACTCTTAGTTATCACATTCTATAATCTTAGTTATCACTTTTGTGGTAACTAAAAGCATTGCATAATTTCACAAATGAAATCTAATCTAAACATCACACATATAACCACATGTTTGGGAGGGTAGGTTGGCATTGGTAATGAAATGAGAGAGAGAAAAGGACACTGAGGGAAAAATCCATGAATATAAGGAAACAAATGTCATATCTATCAATCTCTTATTTTAAGTTTCCCTTGAGGATATAATAGTATTCTATAAAGAATAAGTATTTAAACTATTAATTATTATAATTATATATGTATTAAAGATAATGCACACAAAATAAGTATTATATATATATCTTTTATCAACCTAGATACTATTTGAATAACCAATAAAACTGTGAAAAACTATTAATATATTAACATATTTAATAAATCTGTTTATATTTTGAAATGTCAGTTATAATTGCATGCAAATGTATAAATATCAAGGCAACAATAGGGAGTATTTATATGTATATGTATATATCTATCTATATGATCAAATATAGGTGTATATATGTATATATACACACACATACATATTTATAAGTCTATTATCACCTCAACTTTTTCTTCTGTAAAATGAAAGAGTTGGGCTAAATTGTCTCTAAGGTTCTTTATAGCTAAAAACTCTGATCCTATGATAAAATACCTTCAGAAGTATTACTAAGTAAAAAATTAATAAATAAAATATGAAATATAATCATTACTTCATTTCTTTATTTTATTAATTCAATTATCTCCTTCTTAAAATGAATAAAAATATTTTGATCAAAATACAATGACAATTAAAATTTAAAACATATAAATGTGCACTTCATTACAAAATCATCAATTAGAGGATAGATACTTATTAAAGATCTATAGTAATTCATGCTTGAAAAACAAAATGGATTAAAAATGAATATTACCTTCTTTATAAAATGTACTTAGCTGTGTCATTAAATTAGCCCATCTAAATCAATTTGTTGGACAAGTACTATAGATGGATTACAAAGTAGCTATATAATTGAATAACATAAAAGGATGAATTAAAATTGAGAAACTGTAGGGTCTTCAATGATCCTCTAAACTCCCTGACATTGTAAGAGCACATCAATAGTATTTTCATCCTCCTTTCATATACAGTGATCTCAGAGCAATTAAAATGACAATTCAAAGTGCAATGCAATAATGCATGGTGACATATACAAACCACAAAATATTATCAGCAACTTGAGCACAGGAATACATTTGAAACTATATGTCAGTAGATATTGGAGTTTTTTGAGCAGAGAGAATGAGATAAGAGAGCTAATCTAAATGTTCCTTAAGTACCCATGATTATACAATATATCCCCAAAACTTTCATGAAGTTTTAAGCTATTTAAGTTCAACTTAATAGCTTAAGTGTTTAGATCTTAAAAATGCACTATGTTTTGGAACATTTTTTGAGTGTGTCAGAAGAGGTACATGTGCACATATATACATATATAAACATATGGGTGTGAGTCTTATATATCATAAATCAAAGAGATCATAGATCTTGAGCTGAAAGGGATGGGAGAGGCCATCTCCTCCCACTCTTCATTTTATAGATAACAAATTTGGGGTTTGGGACAGCTAAGCAACTGCCCAAGATTACATAAATTATAAGTTTTAAAGGTAGGATTCCAGCATGTTTGATAGAAGTTCCATGACGATTTACAGGAGAAGAGTCTTGGATGACACAGGATAAAACACACACACACACACACACACACACACACACACACACACACACAATGGTCATAAATTGCATTGTTGAATGTACCTAGACTAATTTATTCACAACTCTTTCAATGCCTCAGTATCAAATAAAGAAAGCTACTAGGTTTTGGAATAAGAAAATCCTAGTTTTATAATAAACTTGCTATCTCTAATTTCACTTAATGTACTTAGCAGAACAAAATAAATTAAGGAGAGATGGGCCTAGTGTTAATTGAAAGGAGGGGAGAACTAAACAAACATACTTGAACTGCAAACAAAATTCCTAACCCTTAAAAGAAAAACTCAAAAATCTTCATTGTGTAATATAATTTAGCAATTACACTAAAACTGAAAATACTCATAAGTTCTTAATAACGAATGAGGATTTCAAAGCAGTACAAAATTTCAGAACATAATCTTATCTAAATGATGTTTTTGTTTATAAACCAGGGTATTAAAGCATACAAAATAGCATCTTACAACATGTATCTAAAATCTGCACTATTATCCAAGATCATTTCTTGCAGGAGAATGAAATATATTGGAATAAGATCAAAATACTTAAGTGATTCTTATGCTGTACTTCAGGAAAAATATTTTCTATAAAGATTCAATAAAGCTTGAAAAAGAATCAATATAACTATATGCCAATTCCTTATTGTTCTATTTCAAAAAAGTAAAGATGTATAATATTAAGAAGTAACATTGACTTGCAACTGTCAACAATATTAAGAGCATTTTTATAGTCTAATAAAAACAAGGAAAAATATAACCAAATTTGTGCATATACTAACACATAAATATTTTTTAAATAATTGATTTATAATAGAACATTGTTCAATGACTTTTTTTAAAATTTTAAACCCTTAACTTCTGTGTATTGACTCATAGGTGGAAGAGTGGTAAGGGTAGGCAATGGGGGTCAAGTGACTTTCCCAGGGTCACACAGCTGGGAAGTGTCTGAGGCCGGATTTGAACCTAGGACCTCCCGTCTCTAGGCCTGGCTCTCAATCCACTGAGCTAACCAGCTGCCCCCTCAATGACTTTTAATATATAATGAATTGGTTGTGATAAATCTTTCTTATATTTCACAGAAAAAGAAAACATGAGTTTATTTTGACCGTCTTATATTTATTAACCTAATGAATAGAAAAATATAACATGAAATTTATTGTATATTTCAATATTTTCCTTTGAAACCATGAATAAGTCACTTAATTAGGCCATGAATTATTCATCTCTGAAATAAGATGAGACCTTTTACTAATAGTTATATGGATCTTTAAAAAAGATTTTTGTTCTCATCTACTCTAACTTAGGGAGTACCCATATAATATTTACATTAAACACAGTCTCGGGGATTTAGATGATTTTAAAAAAGATATCAGAACTATTGAAAAAATGAGAGCAAAGGCTCAGGCTCAGGTATTTTAAAGTGTAGGCCAGTATTCTTTTTTTTTTCCATTTCATAATGCAGGGTATATAGTCAGTGATGTAATTTCTGTACAGTTTTAAGTTATAAAATACATACTGATCATTAGAAAATTGTTAGATATATAGCAGGATCACTTAAAATCATCTTTTAGCTCAGTAATTCAATTTGAAAAGATTCAGTTAGGAATGTATTATGTGCCACAGACTTATGGGTAATTAGAACACAAAGACAAAAAATAGAGCATTTTATGTTATTAAGGAATTTACATTCTATTAGAAAAATGTGTAACTAAGTTAATATATAATTTCAGCATATAATTATATATTGCACATAATTATATGTTGCATAATTAGATATATTATATGGTTATATTGCATGTTTTCATAATACATGAACCAAATAGAAGGATATATTTTATATATTATACACATGTACATATACTTTAACATGCATATTATATATGTTACTGCGGTAATCCTCTCTATCAACATACATTACTATTAAACTTACTTTAAAGAGAATGAAATTCAGAGAGATTGAGTTATTTCCAAGAGGGCACAAATAGTTTTATGGCACACTTAATAATTGACTTCCATCATTTCATCATGAAAATTTTATTGTAAGATACTTAAATTAATGCTAATTAAATTCTGATATCATCAAATTCACAATAAAGAAAGTATCATATTTTCTTTTTGTTTTATTGATATATCTATGGTAGTGTTCTGTTTTTACATTTAATGCATTTACATGTTACCTCCACTCCATGAAATCTCTCATAACTGATACTAGTATGCATTAGCTATGTACTCTTTACTTGAAAGAGCATATAAAATTATGTTTACATCTTGTTCCTATTAGTTTAGTTTAGTAATGACATTTGAAACATATATCATTCACAATTATTGATAAGACTAGTATTGGAAATTGAGAAAATCATAAAAGAATATTTGAAGGAACTATATTTCTTTATAGCCTGAAGAAGGGAAAAATAGTGGTTTTTTGGTTCTTTCCAGGTTGATGACCACAGGCTAGTATCAAATCTTTCTGAGCCATGAGAAACTCACAAGGAATACAAGTTTTATATCAAATGGAAATTGTATTTTGCATGAAACTCCTAAACTGATTAAACAACTCATTGTCAGATTATGAAGCTCTGTGATAAGAACTGAGAGACAAAAATAAAGACATGACTACCTTAAGGGTTTTGTAATCCTCAGTGGCTAGAATACAGATGAGTTTGAAATTTTTTTTGAAATTTCATTTGAAATTTCAAAATTTGAAATTTTGAAATGAGAAGAAACCAATAAACACTAGGTGTGTGATGAAAATCTTCCTAAATAGAGGAATAACTAAATTGACCCATGAAAGAATCTAGTGGCTAACATATATAAAAATTTTTTGTATTGGATTAAAGTGAAGTATGGTTGTGCATTTTTAGTGGGTGGTCATTTGCTTGGTCACTTTCATACCTCTGGAAATAGAGGTGCCATCTAGATTCAGGGTTATCACAATCTATAATACTTATATGTTAAGAAGGTCATAAGGTAGAGAGGGAACCTAGATGGTAGAGGATGTACATAGACCCAACTGATCTCTACCTAATTCCCCTTCAAAAAACTGTGTTATAATGTCTTAAAATGAGTTTTTGAAAAGCATAACATGCAAAAAGACAGGGTGAAATAAATTTTCAGCCCCAAAAAACTGAGAAGGTAGGCATCAATTGTACCAGGATGAAATGGGGCTCAAAGAAACATGCTAAGGTAGTTCTACCATTGCAATGAGCCTTGGGGGCAATTAAATCAACAGCAAGGGCTTCTGTATCACTCAGACAAAAATGGTAAGGGAGGGGTTGGACAACTGCTCAGAAGGAGATTACTGTGGTCCCTTTGTTGGCTCTGGGTACAAGACTCTTGTCACATTGCCCATAAGAACATCCAAGTTGCAGTCATGGGTCACAGATTCAGGGTGAGAAGAATCCCTGGCCCAAACCAGTTTTTGACCTCAGTAAATCCTGGTCATAGTTGCAAGGCAGAAAAGACTACTTGTAGTTACTCAAAGACCAGAGTATAAGCTAGGATATATTAAGCACATCTCTCCTCCATCATACCACCTTGGAAGAATTAAAAGCAGATAGATCCCCAGAGCTAGCTCTGAAAGCAGTTACATGAAAGAAACAAAGCTTGGCAGTGACTTTCCTTTGCCTAGTTACACAACAAAATTTTAACTTTTTTTTCATTAAAAGGGCAGAAAAAGACTGAAAAATGAGCAAGTAACTAAAAAAGGAAGTCAACATATAAAATTATTTTGGTTACCAGAAAAGACAAAACACAAACTCAAACCACAACAAAGTCAATACTGCTTACATGTAAAACTTCCAAGAAAAATAAGAATTGCTCTCAAACCCAAAAATAATTAATGGAAGAGCACAAAAAAGACTTCAAAAATCAAATAAGAGAGGTAGGAGAAAAATTGGGGAAAGAAATGAGTGTGATATAGAAAAATCATAGAAAAAGGTCAACAGTTTGGTAAAAGAAGCAGAAAAAATACTGAATAAAATAATGCCTTAAAATAGATTAGGCCAATTGGAAAAGAGGCATAAAAAGTCCATTTAAGAGAGGAACTTCTTAAAAAGCAGAATGACCCTCAAAGATACACAGAAATGCACTGAAGAATAGAACTTCTTAAAAGGTAGAATTAGCCATATGGAAAAAGTAATGCATTAATTCAGTTAAAAGTAGTATACATAGACAGAACACAAAGGTGTGAATGGAATATAATGGGATATCTGTTGCATAATTTCAAACCACAGGAACTTAAATAAAAGAAAAAAGTCTCCAGCCAAAAAGAAATAGGTTTATTGAGAGAGAGCTGGTCTCACAAAAAAGTTGCACTCTGGTCAAGACCAAAGATTTGTGAGAGAGCCTCCTTTTTACCCCCAAAAAACAATCATAACTTCTACACCAATGTAAAAATACCCAGGATAAAAATAACTCATGATGCCTGTCATTCAATGTTGATAGGTTGCAAATGCATCAAGTGATTGCCTAAACACTACTCCTATATGTCACAATAGAGGAGATGATGTATATAGGGTGGAGATGTTAGGTCTAACTGCTATATTTAGCACCATAGAAAAAGGAGAATCATATGACTAGGTTACAAGTTCAAGATCTTATGCTGACTAACAATGATTATATTAAAACTAATGTTTACTTGAATCAAACTTTAAATCTCATACTAAAACAATAAAAAAATCACAAAGAATATTATAATGTTAATTCATTTTCTTCTAACATTACTTGCTATCCTAAAATTATAACTACGATTAACTCAATATTACTGCTAATATTGAAATCTAACCATCAGAAAAAATGAAAAAAGGATTTGTCATTCACTTATCATCATTAGAAAGTGGAATGCATTGGGAAAAGGAGAAAGGTAAAATAGAATTGGGTAAATTATCTCATATATAACAGACATGAAAAAGCTATAACAGTGGAAGGGAAGACAGGAAAGGAAGGTGTGTCATTTAAAATCACTTGGGATACTTGAAATTACATTTCCCGTGATTCCCAATGGGTTTCCTGTTTGGGATTACATATTGAAGGTGAGGGACTGTTTTAAAATAGGGGGAAGTGACTTTGAACTTGCTCTTTAGCTACCTGGGCGTGCAAAGAGAGGAAGGTAAAATGGCTGAGGGGAGGTTGGAATAGGTTTCTTACAGGCATGTGGTAAATTTATCTCTATCAGCATGGCTTTTATTAAAATACTATTCTCCCTTTTGATCTCGGCCTTTAACATTTTTAATCATAACAAAGGAAAGGGAGTATAGAAAACTTACTCTTATAGGAAATGGCTTAAAGAAGGAAACTCTTACACAATCAATTGAGTATAGAAATATATCATGGCCTTAGGAAAGTAGAAGGGAATGAAAAGGAGGATGGGTGTGACAGAAAAGAGGGTAATTTGGGAGATGTAGTCAGAAACTAAGCGAGGGGAAATGGGATGAAGAGTAAAAAGCACAGTAATCATAATGGTGAAAAGTTTTTACAAGTCTGTAATAAAGACCTTATTTATCAAATACATAGAAAAAAATGAGTTGAATGTATAAGAATACAAGTTATTCCCCAATTAGTAAGTGGTTAAAGGATATGAACAAGCAATTCACATACAAAGTAGTTAAAGCTCTGTTTAGTCATGCAAAAAATGCTCTAAATCACTATTAATTAGAGAAATGCAAGTTAAAACAACTCTGTGATACCACATCACACCTGTCAGATTAGTTATTATGACAGGATGAGAAAATGAAAAAAAAAATTGGAGGGGATGTGGGAAAGGTGAAACACAAATGCATCGTTGAAGGAGTGATGAACTCATTCAATCATTCTGGAGAGCAATTTGGACCTGTCCTTAAAGGTCCACACAACCTTACATATCCTTTGACCCAGAAATACCATAATTGTGTTTGCATCCCAAAGAGATAAAAACCAGTAAGAGAAAGGGCCTAAATATACAAAAATATTCTTTCATTCATTTATTAAATTTTATTTATTTTAAAATATTTTTCCTTGGTTACATGATTGATTTTCTCTCCCACCCCTCTACACACCCCATTTCCCAAGATGACAAGTAATTCTACTGGGTTATACATGTTTTATCACTTGTTATCAGTTGATACCTATTTCCTTATTATTCATTTTTCTTAGTTACCTTTTAAAAACCAAACTCCCAAAACATGTGATGAATCATATGTTTTCCTTCTACATTTCTACTCCCACAGTTATTTCTCTTGATGTGGATAACATTCTTTCTCATAATTCCCGTAGGATTGTCCTGGATCATTGCAAAGCTATTAGTAGCAAAATCTATTACATTTGATGCTACCACAATGTTTCCATTTCTGTATACTATGTTCACCTGGTTCTGCTCATTTTATTCCACATCAGTTCATGGAGGTCTTTCTAGTTCATATAGAAATCAAGAAGTTTATCATTCCTTATAGCACAATAGTATTCCATCACCATCATATGCTACAATTTGTTCAGCCATTCCTCAATCAAGGGACATCCCCTCTTTTACCAGTTTTTTGGCTCCACAAAGAAGAAGGCTAGGAATATTTTTGTACAAACATTTTTCATTATTATCTCTTTGGGGTACAAACCTAGTACTAGTAGAGCTGGAACAAAGGACAATCGATCTTTTAAAGCCCTTTTGGTATAATTTGAAATTGTCCTCCAGAATGGTTGGATCAGTTCATAACTTCACCAGCAATGCAATACTGTCCAAATTTTGTCACACCTCCTCAACATTTTCCTTTACTGTCATATTGGTAAATCTGCTAGGTGTGAAGTGGTACCTCAGAATTGTTTTGATAGCAATCAGGTGGGAGCTAGAACACTTTTTTCATGTGATTATTGAACGTTTTGATTTTTTCATATTAATACTGCCTATTCACATCCCTCGACTACTTGTCAATTAGGGAAAAGCTTGATTTCTTCCTTATCTCCCTTAATCAGATCTATTTTTGCTTTTGGTTTGTCAGAGATCTCAATTACTACTCCTGTCTTCTTTTTCTCAGTTGATACCCAATTAATTCTGCTCTATCCTCTTACCTTTACCCTGCGTGTATCTACCTACCTCATGTGTACTTCTTATAAACAATAGATGATAGGATTTTGGTTTTTATTCCACTCTGCTATCTACTTCAATTTTATGGGTGAGTTCCTCCTATTCACATTCATAATTATAATTATTATTTGTGTATACCCCATCATTTTGATTTCCTCTTTTAATAATGACCTTTCTCCCTTCACTGTTTCCCTCCACACCAGTGTTTTGCTTTTAATCAGTCCACCTTTCCTGCACCCTTATTTTACTCTCCTTCCCAGCACCTCCCTTCTTATTCTTCTCCATATTCTCTTTAAGGTCTTTTAATCACCCTCCCACCCAGATTTTCACTCCCTCATATTACTCCCTTCCCCACACCCTCCTTCCTTATTCCTCTTCTATTTCAATATAGTGTAAGATACGATTCTTTCCCTCAATTAATCTTGGTATTCATCCCTCTCTGAACTGATTCCAATGAGAATAAGGTTTAAGTATTACTTGTCACGACTTTCATCCTTCCCTTCTTGTAATAATATTCTTCCCCCAACACACATCTCTATGTGTTATAATGAACATCAATTTACCTCTTCCTTTGCATTTCTCTTGGTACAATCCTCTTTCTTTCCTCTATTTTTTTCCTTTTTAAATTGTTTCTTTCTGACTGTTTGCAGTATCTTATCTTTGGCCTGGAAGCTCTTGAACTTGGCTATAACATTCCTGGAAGTTGTCATTTGAGCATTTATTGTAGCGGTTACTGGTGTATTCTTCAATGCTTATTCTGTCTTCTTGTTCAAGAATATCCAGGTAGTTTTCTTGGATAATTTCTTGCAATATGACATCTTGCCTTTTTTTTTGGTCATAACTTTCAGGTAGTCCAATAATACTCAAATTGTCTCTCCTGGATCTATTTTCCAGGTCAATATTTTTTAGTGAGAAAATTTACATTTTCTTTTTTTTTTTCTTCTTTTGATTTTGTGTTATTATTTCTCAATGTCTTGTGAAATCATTAGCTTCTACTAGCCCAATTCTAATCTTTACAGACTGATTTTCCTCTATGATCTTTTGGTTCTCCTTTTTGATTTGGTCTATTCTGCTTTTCATGCAACTCTTTTCTTCATTGGATTTCTTTGTCTGTTCTTCCAGCAGGTCAATTCTGTTTTTCAGTCTGATGATTTCTGTGTTTCTCTTTCCATTTGTTCAATTTTGCCTTTCAAGCTGTTATTTTCTTTTTGTATTATTTTCATTTCTTTTTCTAATGTATCTTCCCATTTTTTCTTCTATTTTATTTGGTTCTTGAACTCCTTTTTGATTTTTTTCCCAGAACTTGTGATGTTTCCATTTTTTTGAGAGTTTGCATGCATTTGCTTGTTTCTAACCTTCTCCTGATGCTTCTTTTATTCCTCTTTTTTATCCATAGTAATTTTTTAGGGTCAAGAGCTCTCTTTGCTACTGGTTACTCATTTTTCCCACTGGAGGACTGGGAGTCCTGCAAGTTGCTGGTCATTTCTATCTTAGCTTCTGTCTATTGAGGCTTTGCCTTGGGGTTATCTACCCTTCCCCGTCAGATGCCTGAGCAGGCCGAGTACTATAGAGCTCTGACCCTCACCTCTAGGGCCTGGAATCTCCAGAAGTGGGTGTGAGTTGTTTTTTTTTTGTAGCCTGCTTCACTGCGATTTTTCCTGAGGCTATTTTCACTGCCACTGCTGCTGCTACTGTTGCTACTATTGCTGATCCTACAGCTATTGCATGATGCTAGTGTTCTAGAGCTCTGAACCACACCTCCAGGGTATGGTATTTCCAGGGGTAGGTCTGTGGGGTACTATGCTTCTCAGTGTTTTTCCCTGAGTCCATTTTCACTGATACTGCTGCTACTGATCGTGTCCAGTGTTATTAAACTTTGGATCTCACTGCTGGGCCTGGAGCCTCTGGGGGAGTAAGGTCCTCAGTGTTTTTTCATCCCATCTTCTAGAATTTTGCAGTTCCCCAGGTTTTGCCTCTGTATCAGGTATGGTAGGTGTGTGTGGGGGATTGGTCTGAGCTTTTCCTTGAGCTTTTCCCCCTTCTAACATGTAAATTCTCTTTCTCCACCTACCTTTCACACTGTAATCAGTGGGAGAGCTCCTTTGCTTGTCCTGCTTTGACTTCTGTCCTTTTGAGATGATTTTTCTAGATCAATTTGGAAGGATATTCAGAGCACCTTTAGGCTTTCCCTGCTACTCTCCTGTCATCTTGGCTGCACCCCTATACAAAAAAGCACCTCTTTTTATGGAGGAAAAGAGTTGGAAAATGAGGTGATACCCATTATTAGGGAATGCTTGAGTAAAGTTAAATCACTGTAAAGGAATACTGTTATAACATCAGAAATGGCAAGCAGGAAGAACTTGAAAAACCTGGAAAGACTTATGTGAACTTAAGCAGAGTGAAATAATCAGAACCAGGAGGACATTGTTATGAGTGACAGGAATACGGTACAATGAACAAATGTAAATAACTTACCTATTCTCATCAATGCAGTGATCAAAAACAATTTCAAAGATTCATGATAAAAGATGCAATCTATTTCCAGAGAAAGAACTAATGGAGTTTGGATCCAGACAACAGCAAATTTTTTCACTCTCTTAATTATTTTTGGTTCTAGTTTTCTTCCACAAAAAAATTAAAGTTGGAAAATTATTTATATGATTGCACATGTAAAATCTATATCAAATTGCTTACCATCTCAATGGTAGAGGAGAGGGAGGGAGAGAATTCATTATTCAAAATTATTTTTAAAATGTTAGAAACTGTTTTTACATGTAATTGGGGAAAATATTTCAATGATACATTTGATTTACTGGGCATAATTAGGGCTCTTTTTCTTAAATTGCTGTGACCTCCATATCCCATAACAAAACTGTGCTCCAAAGTAGGCATGTACAATAAAATTATAAGAAAATTTTGCCCCACAAGATATTAAAATGACTGGATATTCATTAGCCTATCCCATTAGATTTTTATTTTTTTTCTTTCTTTTTTTTTAAATGAGTTCCAGTCTTTTATAACAGTGGTCTAAATGTTCTTACATTTGCTATTAATTTCCCCATTCTATTGAGAAGCATATTGTATTATCAAATGACACTTTCTCACTCACACTGGATTCCACTTGTCTCTGACTTCTTTTGATGTTAAGCTTCTGCACTGTTCATTGTCTTTATTTGCTGTGCTGTAAGGAAAATGTTTTTGATTTGTGAATAAGAGGCTCTTTTTTACTAGTTCCTTAAGGGTATGTTTTAACTTCTTTGCTACAAAGATGACAATTTCGTCTTAGCAGCCAGGCAATGAAATTGACAAACAGTAAGGAAGCTATATTTCTTTTATTTCTGTTTTTACATCAAGGGATACATTATGCATGACGTTGTATAAAAGATCCGTGGGAAAATAATAATAACATACCTGCTTATATTTTCTACTTAGTGGTGACAATTGTTTTCATCAGATAAATTTGGTTTAAGCTACTATGCAAAAAATTTGATTCTAGCCCAGAGCAAATACTTATGTTCACATTATTAAGTTCTGAATATGAGTGCTTTTTGCAGACATGTTTATCTATCTAAAATTATTTCAGGGATTTCAGTCTATTGTGAAATGAAATAAACTCATAGTAATATATGCAGTGTATTTTAAAGCACGTTAGACTAAAAAACCAGAGGAGCTTGATTCAATGTTTGGCATTACCACTCATTAACTTTATGATTTTATGTAAAGCAATTAAATCAAGAAAGTCTCAGTTTCCTCATCTGTAAAATGATTTGGTTGAATTGAATAATATCTCAGACCCTTTTTTAGCTCTATGGGCCCACATTTTCAACCATATTATTTTCTATATCTCCTAGAAATAATGTGAGCATAGCATCTGAACAAGGGAGTTAATAGACTAAAACAATGTTAGCAGAGGACATGAATTTTAAAATTATTTAATCCAAATCCATCAATTCAGAGATGAGAGAGAGGATTGTTGACTAAACTAATGATTTCATTCATCTAAGATTATGTAGCTAACTAGAGGACTAGAGATAGAGTTTTAATGAAAGCCTCAGCTCTTTTGACTTGCAATCTGATGTTCTTAAATAGTAGTATTTACCGAATGTCTATCTACTCTTTGCCTGATAGAGTATAAGACACTGGCAAGAGTCAAAAAAAAAATCCTTGCCCTCACAGAGTTTATAATATACAATGTTGAAATGTTGGTTGGTAATTTATTTTTGTGTGATCTTCTAATGACAATGGAGAACTTTACATAAACATAAATATCTAAGAACTAGAATTTCTATAGCTGAACAACATATGTAGAGGCAATAAGAAGACAGAAAGGAAACAAAGCCAAGGCTCTTTTCCACATATGAAACAGTTCTGTCTTCCTAGTTATATGAATATAGTCACAGGGAAAGAAAATCTCATACATATATGAGATACTGTGGGAAGCCAATAAGAGAATAGATAAAAATCTGAGACCCCTCTTTTGACACCTCTTATGATCCATACCTTTTCTTATTGGAAAAACATTATAGACTTATTGGAAAGCTTTGAGTCCATAACCAGACCAGAAGCTGCTGAGTTAACAATTTCTGTCCTTGACAATTTCTCTCCATGATAATTAAGAAGCCTGAACCCTAAAAAATATATTACTTAGATAAGGACTGGAGCCAGACAATTTAGTCCAGACTATCCGACCAGGTGCAGATCTGTAAATCAAGGCAGAACGCAATTAGTAAACATCTCCATGAAATTTATTTCTGCTCCCAGAATTAAACCCCTACTAATTGGTGGTTGGAATTTGGCCCTTGTCCTTGCACCCATATCTCTACTTTTTAGACTTTAATGGATTGTGTATGATTTGTAACCCCTTCACAGCTGTTACTCTTTCTTTGTGTTCTTTGTTTGAAACCAGTATAAAATAAAGTCCAAATCCCATAGCGTTAGAGCAACATGGGCTAACCACTAGTCTGGTTGTTCTCGTTTTGCCTTTTCCTGTTTTAACCATCCTATGCCACCAACGCCACTCAGGACCCAAAAACCATATAGGGGGCTGGCTCACTATAAGATACATTCATCTCACACATTTTTCAATTTAAAAAAGCTTTCATCATAACAAATATATAGAGAATAGAGGTCATATTATTTCCATTTAATTTATAGAAATCATGGTGTTTTGAGTTGGGAAGGAGTTTAGAGATCTTCTGGTCTAGTTTATATATCAGGACATTAAGATTTTCTTCATCTCTGTCCCAGGTTCCTTTTTCTTTATATACCATATCATCTATCTATTATATCACTATAGGATAGCCAAATGTCCTGAGATTGATGTGTAAATGAGAGAGGTTTTGGAAGCAAAAAAGGAACATATAGGTTTCATGATATATGTTTGAGTCTGATACAAAATTTAAGAAGCTTGGATATTAATAAATATTTCAGGAGTGAAGAAAAGATATAAAAGAAGAACAGTACACAGGGAACAAACAGAATTGTCATCAAATTAAGGAAGCTCACTTTCATGGTCTCCTCTAATCATTGTTTTAGATTCTGTTCCTTTTGTGTTTTTTTTTATTTCAATTCATTAAAGAAGTTTTTAGAAATAATGTTTGTATGGTGAAAAGATTTGGTAGTAAGGACATCTGGTTTTACATACTAAATCTGACATTAATTAGTCTACCTTATATCTAGATTTCTTCATCACTTACACAGAAACTTCATTAACTTGCATGATCAAATCAGCCTTTGCTATTATAACTGATCAGAATCCTCAAACCTTGTCACACAATTGAATGGATGGCAGAGAGCCTGCATTTAAGAAGGGGGTCCAGCTCAGTCATCTTTTCATTTTCCTCCTGACTGCACTACGTCATGATGTCCCTGAGCCTGTGAACCTTCCCTTCTTCACCTACACTTTGCTTTTAGTTTCCTTTCAGGTAATCTACTCTAAGGCCAAAACTCCCTTGTTTTTTTCATATTTTATCCCCAACACATTGTTTGGTGCCTGACATATCGTAGATATTTAACAAGTATTCATTAATAGATACAGCAGTCAGATTGTGTTTCAATAGTTTAGTGAGGCCTAACTACCGGCTGACAGCCTGTTATAGACAGAGCAACATACTTTCCTAGTCTACCATCAATCTAGGACAAATAATTTACTTATTTCAAAAGTAATATTAAAATTTGTGACAAATCAACAAGTCAATTAGCATTTAATAATTGCTCCTTATATGCCAGTCATTGTAATATACATAAGTATGCAAATATAATTAAAAAAAGATAATTCCTGCCTTCAAAGAGTTTATATTCTAATAGAAAAAGGCAACAGCCTGGAGGGGGATGATGGCAAAATATAGAGAATGAGGTATGACTAATGTCATACTAGTTTGCACCAAAGAATAATGCCCCCAAATTTTAGAAGCATTGTGATTTGAGGGGAAGAGAGAGTCTGGAAATTTAGATTGGTTCTAGCTTAACTGCAAGTTATCTTCATAACCTTGGTTAAAGGCACTCCCTTTCTTGATTTTTGTTTACTTTCCTCTAACACGAAAGGCTTTCATTTCTCAGGTCCCTTCTAAATTTAAAAATCTGAGTCTATTTAAACCCCATGAAATTATATAAGCATGATGTATTTTAAAAGCATGTATGGATTTATGTATTTTGTATAACAATCAATGAAAATATATTCATGAATCAGTGTTCAAGAATAACATTTGTTCTAGAAAATGTGATTTGACAAATTATTGTTTTAAATTTATAATGGAGCATTTAACCAAAGGCATAAATTATTATTAGATAGAATATATTAACAATTTGGAGAAAGAAACTTCTAAATATATTTGTCTTTGAGAAGCTTCCTTTTTAATCATAATATACTATGTCTAGTTGACAATTGAATGATATAATTTCTATTCACTTAATTATGTTTATCTATCTGTACTATATTTCTATAGTATTATAGTAGGGTGATGACTAAGTGTTAATGAATCTCATGTTGAACAGGTTGTTATTCTTACATTTGGACGCTTAAAGACATTAGTTGGAGGAGATTTTATTTGGAAGTTTGTTTCAATAGAAAATGCTGTAGAATATAGGCTAAAATGCATTGAAAATGATAGCTTCTGCATCTATTGAAAGAAAAAACATTTGATAAAATACAACATGCATTCTTCTTGAAAACACTAGAAAGTATAGGAATAGAAGGGCTTTTCCTAAAAATGATAAACTGTATATATTTAAAACCATCAATAAGCATCATATGCAATGGGGATAAATTCGAAGCCTTCCCAATAAGATTAGGAGTGAAGCAAGGTTGCCCATTATTACTTCTATTATTTAACATTGTACTAGAAACACTAGCAGAAGCAATTAGAGAAGAAAAAGAAATTGAAGGGGCTAAAGTAGACAATGAGGAGACTAAATTATCTCTCTTTGCAGATGATATTATGGTCTATTTAAAGAATCCTAGAAATCAACTAAAAGGCTAGTGAAAATAATTAACTTTAGCAAAGTTGCAGGTTATAAGATAAACCCACATAAATCATCAGTATTTCTGTAAATTTCCAACAAAATTAAGCAGCAGGAGTTAGAGAGAGAAATTCCATTTAATATCTCTCTAGACAATATAAAATATTTAGGAATCTATCTACCAAGACTAACATAGGAATTATATGAAGACAACTACAAAACATTTTTAACACAATTAAAACTAGATCTAAACAATTGGAAAAAAAACATTAATTGCTCATGGATAGGAGGAACTAATATAATAAAAATGACAATCCTACCCAAATTAATCTACTTATTCAGTGTCATACCTGTCAAACTACTAAAAAACTTTAAAAAAATACAAAAAATATAACAAAGTTCATCTGGAAGAACAAAAGATCAAGAATAAAAAGAGAAATAATGAAAAAAAAATGTGAAGAATGGGATTCTAACAGTACCAGACCTTAAACTGTACTATAAAGCAGTGGTCATCAAAACAATATGGTACTGGCTAAGAGACAGAAGGTAGGATTAATGAAATAGACTTGAGGTAAATGCCCTCAGCAAGATAGTATATGATAAACTCAAAGATCCCAACTATTGGGACAAGAACACACTCTTTGACAAAAACTACTGGGAAAATTGGGAAACAGTATGGTAAAAATTAGGTTTAGATCAACATCTTATACCCTATACTAAGATAAAATTCACAATGGGTAAATGACTTAAATATAAATAGTGAAATCATAAATTAATTAGGTCAACATAGAATAGTATACTTTTTAGATCTGTGGGGAAGGAAGGAATTTAAGATCAAGCAAGAGATAGGGAGGATTAAAAAATGTCAAATGAATTACTTTGATTGTATCAAATTAAAAAACTTTTGTACACAAAAACCCAGTGCAACCAAAATTAGAAGTAAAGTAACAAATTTGAAAAAAGTGTTTTATAACAAGAGTCTCTGACAAAGGTTTAATTTCCCAAATATATAAGGAACTAAGTCAAATCTACAAAAAATCAAGCCATTCCCCAATTGACAAATGATTAAGGGACATCAATAGGCAGTTTTCACGTGAAGAAATCAAAACTATCAATAAGCACATAAAGAATGTTCTAAATCCCTCCTGATTATGATTATTTAGAAATTATTTATAAATGTAAATCAAAACAACTCTGAGGTATTACTGTACATCTAGCAAACTGGCCAATATGGTAGCAAAGGAAAGAGATAAATGTTGGAAGGGATGTGACAAAATTGGACACTAATACAGTCCTGGTAGAGTTGTGAATTGGTCTAACTATTCTGGAGGGCAATTAGGAACTATGTCCAAAGAGCTTTAAAAAATGCCTACCCTTTGACCCATTCACACTACTGTTTCTTTTGTACCCCAAAGATAAAATAAGGAAAAAAACACTTATAAAAATATTTTAGGCACACTTTTTGTGCTGGCAAAAAGTTGGAAAATGAGGGGATGTCCATCAATTGCGGAATGACTGAACAAATTGTTGTATCTGATGGTTATGGAATACCATTATGCTGAAAGGAGTGATGAAGTGGAGGATTTCTACTTGAAGACCTCCAGAGATTGATGCAGAGAGAAAGGAGAAGAATTGGGAGAACATTGTACACAGAGACTGATACAATGTGGATCAATAGAATATCATAGACTTTTCTACTAGCAGAAATGAAATGATGCAGATCAATTCAGAGGAATTCCATTCTATGTGAGTTGTTTTAACAAAAGGATAAAAAAATTTAGGTAAATTCATTTATATAGCCTTAAAATTTAGGCATAGAAACCATTTTTCCAAAAATTGTTGTAATCTTTGTCTCAAGTAGGACATGATTCTTAGCAGAATTCCATCCTCCCGAGTGAGAAGATTAAAATAAATAATAACTGAATAACCAATAATACATACTAATAAAGTATAATAAATAATATATAATAATAATAAATGAATAAGAGAACAAATAATTGAAGTGAAAGTAGAAATATCAGATTATTATATATGGAATCAGGTATAGATAAAGTTTTTAACTGGAAAAGCTAAGAACTCAAAGATTCTTTTGAATTTCCTTTCAATCTATTATTGGCAGTTTCTAAAGCAAGTACTGTGACATTGAAATGGTAGAGTGGAATTCTTGCTGCAAGATACAGGGTCAAGCCATAGCTCAGAATTCCAGGCCCTCCCCCCAGAACTCTGGGTTACAGGGGAGTTTAAGGCAGTTAAGGGCAGTTGATTCCTGGGGGTTGAAGTGAGCAGGTCACTCTGTTTGCTAATCCCAGATTTTGGTGACTCTGGGGGGATTTAGGCTTGAATCTGTTCAAAGCCATTTTAGTTCTCTGCTGCCAACCTGCTTTAGCTTGACTAGACCTTCAATCAACATCACAGTTACCTTTAATTAGTTATTTAGATCATAGGAGAAGATTATAAAAGTTAGAGAGCTAACTAGCAAATCAAGTTACCTTTCCTCTCTAGGGGGAAGGGCTGCTTGGACATAACAGTTTAGGGCTTCCCAGACCTTAAGTATCCTTGTTAAATCTCCCTTCCTTCCCTTCCCCATATAACATTAAATCTTTCATCATTTGGGAGCTGTGTCTAGCTATATTCAGTGAAATACTCACAACTCCTCAAGCTGACTTCCTCCTGCCATGTAGCCCCAAAAGCAAGTCCTTTCCTCTGTGCCTGAAAGCTTCAAGACATCAAGCTTTTACTATTTTCTCCTTACTCAAGCCTGTGGGGAAATAGTTTAGAGAAAGTTATCATCTTTAGCAGTTTCGTCCTTCCTAGGTTACTGGCTGAGCCCAGAAGATAACAGATCAACCTCCTTTTTGTAATTGATTTCCCAACTGCTTGGTGGGAGTGGGAGGGAAGCAAAAGAGCACTCAGCTAGATCTTACCCCTCCCTGCTGACAAACCTGCTTGAAAGCCTGTGTGCTTTTCATCTTCATAAACCAAAGATTAGCAAGACCTGATTAATCTACAGACCACTGGCATTTGCAGCTTCCCACAAATATAACTGTTTAACCAATATAACAGTACCTGATTTGGATAGAAGTAGAGAGTAGCAAGATGTATTGTATAGGGGATGCAAATTCTCTAGTGCAGAGCTTCATAAATTGGATATATTTATATTAATAAGATTAGAAACCTAAGTTGCCAGTTATTTCTTACATATGACCTAACTGTTGGTAATGTAATACTTTAATGACTGTGTTAAGTTGTATTAAGATTTATTTTTCAAGTGATTTTAAAGAAAGCTATGGCCAGTAACCTGGCCTGGAAAAGGCAAATCTGCCGGAAGAACTGCTTTTAAGGGCCAGTCTGATTCCAGAAGTCCTAAGAAGAGGAAGATGATTAAAATAGAAGATGTCACTAGAAATCAGATCCCTGTATCATGAGATTATGAGTCTATGATATAATGGATTGGGTAGTGGGGCGGGGGGTAGGTCTCCTGTCCCTTTCAATTGTCTCCCATGTGCCGTTATTTTATTTTGTTCATAAGACCCTTGTGCCAAAAGTGAAGTGCTTCTTAATGGCTCTTTGTCTATGCATCCATCAATCATTTTTTTAACATTATGTCATGAAACACCCAAGCATAGTAAGAATGTCCCTGAAATGTATGGTACTTTCAGTTTCTAATGTATTCTGGTGAGTCTTTCCCCAATGAATAACTTCAAATATGATCCCTATAAATTTCAGTTTATAGGGATCATATTTGAAGTTATTCATTGGAGGAAGTGAGTTACAGTTTCTCCAAGAATCAGAGGTGGGATTTGGAAAATTTATTAATATATGTTGAATTTTTCTTCTAAATGAATTCTAAATTAAGGACTCCAGTTTGTTGATTTTTATACACATTTTTTTTGCTCACTCCAATGAATATCTAAATTAATAGATAAGGTTTTACAGCTAGTTATATGACTCTGCCCCACCATAACCTATGGAGTTAGGGAGGGGTTGAAAATCTTGATGTAAAACCTCTTAATTAACTATTCACCAATTAGAGATATCCAAGGGAAGAACTGAATAATAAGCTCCCAAATTGTATTTATAGATAAGCATGAAGTAACTTCCTAGCTCTTGATTATCAAGAAGATCATTGACCTATTAATTTATTGGTTAAATGTTAGCCTAATCAACAAATTGACAACCTTACCCAAACACCAGTCTCTTTAATTTTTTTAATTGTAACAATCTCAAGGAGAATATAGCCTTCTTTAGGGCAATGATTTAATTACTTTTATTTATTTATTTATTTATTGTGGGGGTGGGGAGTAAGAATCTTAAAACTATGCCTAACAATACAAATTTTATTTAAAATAAAGTATCCTTTAGGGGGTAGGATTTGATCTTTTTTTAAATGAATGTTAATCATTAATTATTTTTAGAAACAAAATTTAGAGGGACAATTTCCTTATTAAAATTACTTTTGTCCTTGTTATGTTTCTAATTAACACACAGGAACATAGTTTTATGTTTCTAGATTTATGTTCCTACAATTATCTCCTTATACATTTATGCTGTTAAATTTTACTATTTCCTTTGCCCTTCCTACAGACATACTTAAAATTTGAGGTAATGACTGTAACGTTGCAGATATGTTTTTTTGTTTGTTTGTTTCAAACCCTTATCTTCTGTCTTAGAACCAATACTTAGTATTTGTTCTAAGGCAGAAGAGTGATAAGGGCTAGGCAATGGAGGTTAAGTGACTTGCCCAGGGTCACACAGCTAGGAAGTGTCTGAGGTCAGATTTGAATCCAGGATCTCCTGTTTTTGGGCCTGACTCCACAGAAATGTTGTTACCCCATTCTATTTCTCTCTTCCCTTTTCTCCCTGTGTATTTCTCATTCTCACCATTTAATTTAATATTTTTGATATTATCCCACAATAGTCAACTCATATCTATTCCCTTTATGTGTACTCCTTTAACTTCCCTAATAATGATATTATTTTTAGGCATTAAAATAGCATCTTCCCATAAAGGAAGGTAAACAGTTTAAACTTATTGAATCCTTTATGATTTATTTTTCCTGTTTCATTTTTATGCTGCTGTGGAGTCTTGTATTTGAAAGTCAAATTTTATTTTCAGTTCTGGCTTTTTCGACAATAATTTTTGAAAGGTCTCTTTTTAATTAAAAGTTTATTTCCCCCCTGAAGTATTATACTTGGTTTTGCAGGTGAGAAGATTCTTGACTTTAATCTTTGTTTCTTTGCCTTACAAAATATGGTGTTCTAAGTTTTCTGATACTTTAACGTAGAATCTGTTTAATCTTGTGTTTTCCTGATGGTGGAGCCACAATATTTGAATTGCTTCTTTATGTATGCCTGCATTATTTTCTCCTTAAAGCTCTGAAATTTGACTATAATATTACTGGGAATTTTTGTTTTGGTATCACTTTCAGGAGATGATTGATGGATTCCTTCAATTTTAATTTTACCCTCTGTTTCTAGAATATTAGGGTAGTTTTCCTTGATAATTGCTTCAAGGATCCTATCTATACATTTTTTGAATTATGGCATTCAGGTAGGTCAATAATTCTTGAATTTATCTCTACTAGATCTATTTTCCAAGTCATTTGTTTTCCAAATGAGATTTTTTACATTTCCTTCTAAATTTTTTCATTACTATGATTTTGTTTTATTGTTTCTTGTTTTTTTATGGATTGTTAGCATAAATTTGCCTGAATCTAATTTTTAAGGAATCAATTACTTCAGTACATTCTGGTATCTTTTTTTCCCATTTGGCCAAATCTGATATTTAAAGTGTATTTTCTTTAAATTTTTTGTTACTGCCAAAATTTGACTCTTTTTTCATGGTTTTCTTGCATTATTCTCCCCCCCCCCACACACACACACACCATTTTCCTCTATTTCTTTATTTTTAAAATTCTTTTTTACCTTATTTGGGAATTATTTTTTTAACTGAGATCAATTCATACCTTTCTTTAAGTATTTAGATATATCAGTTTTAACTTTGTTGTCTGTAGAGTTTATATTTTTATTCTCTGTCACCATAATTTCCTACGATCAGATACTTCTTTGATATTGGCTCATTTTTCTAGCCTTTTTCTCAGTTTTTAACTCTTTTAAAAGGGGTATATATAAAAGACACTGATGGGGGTTGATTACTATGGGATCTATTTTTAGGGTGGATGGGGAACTGTCCAATGCTTCAAATTTTCTGAGCTGCTGATTTTGGAGTTAGCTCTCTGAGTCTATAAGATTCAGTTCTTCAAAGTTGACATGATTTAAGAAGTATCTACTTCTCCTTTTACTTGTGTTCTATTCTTTCAGCAATCACGTGAATTTTTCTGTCCTCAAGTTGTGACCAGTGTCACTTCTTCTATGAGTGAGTTAGCTCTGGTGTACTAATGTTCCTACTTATCTTGGAACTATATCCTAGGTATGAAACCAGTGTATGAACAATTCAACAGAATCCTACACCCAGTGCCAGCACAAGGGTCCTTGTATTCTCCTTCTGATCAGTTGTTTGACACTCTTCCCATCTGAGTGCTAAGATCTCCAAAAGCCACTACGAATTAAATTGTTTCCAAGCCCTGCTGCACGGCTTTCTGAGGTCCAAATTACTGTATTCTTGGCAGGGCATTGCTTACAATGAACTAAAAACTCCACTCTATTCTTCCCAGGACAGATTTTCATGTCAACCTTCCTGTTTCTTTTGCCTGAAAATTTGTTTCACCCTATATTTTCTGGCTTCAGCCATACTAGAATTCATTTTTAGGCATTATTTTAAATTTCTTTGAACAGTAGATGAGATACAAAAGAAATGTTCAACAAAGGAAATTGAGAAGGACTTTTCAGGCAGGTAGGAGGAAAATCAAGTTATACTCTGAAACTCTAGAAATGAAAAATTATGAAGGAAAACAGAGTTGTTGACATGTCAAAGACTGCAGAGATATTTCAGATGAATAATAATTTAGATAAGACATGGATTTTAGCAGTTAAGAAATTATTAATCAATTTGAGTAAAGGAGTTTTAGTTGGAGTTTGAAGTGGGAAATGAGACTTCAGTTAATAAGTGAAAGGAATCCAAATACATATTGAAACATAGTATTCTTCCCTTTATTTCCTCTATGAATTCTCTCTAGTTTAAGTGATATTTGTCTTGTTTCAAAACTTCAAGATGGAGTTATGGATTTCATGATATTTTATTTATTACCTAGATCATATAATCTGACACCTATGGTTTTGGAGGAAAGGAGAGAAAGTGGATAGCAAAATGTCAGAAAATAAATATTAAAATTTATATCAGCACATAATCAGGAAATTTTTTAAAATCAATTTTAAAAAGAAGGAAGACAAAAAGAGTTGAGTGGAAAGAGTTTTCAGAAGGTGTTTTGAGCAGAGATATGATGTTTATGAAGTTGAAAACAAGTAGATTATTGTCAATAAATTTTTTGTATTGTGAGTATGTTCTGAGTTTATGGGGAGGATATTTTACTAGTATTTTTCCTAACTATTCTATTTCATCAAATTCTATTACTTTCAAGGAAAAAAGAAGGGAATGAGAGGGAATCTAGTTGATATATACTGTTTTTTGCTTTCTCAAAGAGATTAGGCACAAAAGTTTTAACTAATATAGAAAGGCAAACAGTTGGGTTGAGTAAAGCACATAAGGTTTTGTTTTCTTTAGGTTTTCTAGGCATGGGGGAAAATAGCAATATTTGTAGGCATCAAAGAAGGAACAAGTAAACAGAAAGAGATTAGAAGATTATTTATTGGGACAACAGTGATGATAGATTGGGCAATCTGGTAGATAATTCAAGATAATTTGTGATAATAAAAGGATTTTCCATGGCAAAGATAAGGACCATATCTTATCCACAGGAGAATGGTCTGGGAAGAGAACAAAGTAAAAGGCCTCTTAATAATATGAAATTGGGAGAAGGGGGAAAAAAAGAGAGCACTGGTGAATGTTCTCAACTTTTTTTCAGCAAAATATAAGGAGGGAACCATGGAAAGTTTGAGGAAAATTGAAAAGGTTTGAAGATGGTGATTCAGTAAGGGAGATATAAGAGGATTAGCTGACTTTGGTAAAGACTTAGTTGAAAGTATATAACATATTTTTTGTGAACCCTGTTAGCAGTTCATGATTTTCTTCAATTTCATTCAGCATCTTACAGTTGGGAGTAAAGACAGCAAATGTTGGGAGTTATCCAAGTCTGAGGCTTGGATGGGCAAGGTTATCAGTAGAATAGATGTGAATGTAATTCAAAAGAATAAGACATTGTGGTTAGAGCTGTAAGGGTTCACCAAGAAATCAAAATGGACAAAAGCATATAGTATAACCAGTGTAGGACTGATGATCTGGGAATGAATTGAGGAGCAAAATAATTTTTATAGTTTGATTTTTCAATTTGGCTTGAACCATTGAAGTTATTGATTACTAGCCCATCTTTGATTTATGTGGATAATCTTACAATATTTTTCTATCATTTTCTAGAAAGAAACTCAGCATTGCCTTAATAGACTTCCTTACAACTTTTATTATTACTTCTGCCTGTTTTGATTATAGTTCTCAAATTTGAGGGTACTAATAATAACAGTTAAATACAGATTTTCTATTAAATACATTTCTATGAAAAAAATCTGAAAATTCTCCAAGTATCCTATATTTACTTTATTAATCCTTTAAAAATTGACTATTTATCCCCTTCAATATTTATGTTGGTCCTTTTTTAAATCAAGTCTTTGCATGTAATTACATTATTTGTTTAATATGTGAAGAAAATGAATAAACAGATACTTATAAAAATTACCAGGGAAAACTTCATGTTGGTTTTTAAATTCTACAAATACAAGATTTCATATTTCTAAGTTGTATTTCTTTAAGGTCATAATATCCTTTTTAAAATCAGAAGGAGCTAAAGTCATAATATTTTTTTGATACTAAATTGAATTGATACTCCTATTATTTTACATGATGTTAGAACATTTCCTGTATTTTGCTATGGTCTAGTGAACTAATTATGTCTAATTCTTCCTGTTCTGTTTCAGCCTTTTTTCAAGATGATATAAAAACATGAAGTGTTACAGTTAGAGTCCTCAATGCATTGTCTCAAGAAACAATGTGTTATTAAAACAGTTCTGATATACCATCTCACACCTACCAGATTGGTCAACATAACCAAAAAGGAAAATGATGAATATTGAAGGGGTTGTGGAAAAATCGGGTCATTAATAAACTGTTGGTGAAATTGTGAACTGATACAACCATTATGGAGAACAATTTACAACCAGGCGCAGAATTCCATGAAACTACGCATACTTTTTTGTCCAATTAATAACACTATTGAGTCTGTATCCTTAAGAGATTTGATATAAGGGAAAAGGACTTCACCATATAAAAATATGTTAGAAATCTTTTTTGTAGTGACAAAGAATTGGAAACAAATTATTTATAACTTGGGGAATAGCTGAATGTGGTATGTGGTTGTAATAGAATAGTATTCTGCTATTATAAATGATGAACTGGATGAAAAACCTGGAAAGACTTACATGAAGTGATGCAAAATGATGTGAGAACAATCAGGAAAACAATATATAAAGTAACAAAAATATTATACAATAATCACCTGTGAATAATTAAATTATTCTATTTTAAACTATTATCAGCAAAGCAAGCTCCTAAGATATTCACAAGAGATTCATGATGAAAAAATGGTGTCCGCAGCCAAAGAAAGAACTGTTGGAGTCTGATTGCAAATGAAAGCATTCCATCTTCCTCTTTATTTCTTTCATGAGTGTTTTATTTCAGCTCTAATAAATGTCTTCTGTCACGACAAGTTCGATATAGACATAGATACTTCATGAAAGCACTGGTATAATTTATATGAAACTATTTGCTGCCTCAGAGGGCAGGCAAGGCAAGAAGGGAGAAAATATGAATCCTAAATTATCAGAAAGCAATTATGAAAAATTGTTTCTACATGTAACTGAAAACAACTTAAACAAAACAAACAAAAAAGAAGCATTGTACTATGGTATCTATTACTGGTTTTATTAAGCTGTGTACTGAAAAGATGTCATGATTGATGTGAGCATGGTGAAAGTAGCAAAGAGAGTCTATTCTTGCCTTGGGAATCATACTTATCATTTTTTCCCTTTATCTATATAAGCTTAGCCCTGGGGATGCTACAAAATGGTGGGAGTGGATAAGGAGTACAAGAAAAAGTTCATTATGACTCCTGTACACAGTTTCCTAATTCTTGCCTGATATAATTGTTGTAAGGGTAAAAACAGCTATCTTTCATCTTTTAGGTCCCTTAGAGATCTGATTAGAATCTCTGGGACAGTGTACAATTTGACATTTTAATCCTTGTCATTGGCAAATAAAATGGAATCTTAGATATCTTTTTTTTTAATTCAATTTTTATGTCCTCTCTAGTTCTATAATTTCAATTCTGTCTTCTCATTTAGGTATGCATACTGTAATGCAGGGTTGCTAGCAGAAGCCTTTGCTTTTGCAAATTCAACTGTAAGCAGCCCTGGCAGTTAGGGGTTTTAGAATGTTCAGAAAGGCAGTTGGAGCCTGAGGCTATAAATAGTGCTGAAGTTCCAACTTGGGGGGTTTTTGCTTTTTGGCTTTGGCTTTTGAGTTGTTGGCTTTTTGTCTCTTGGCTTTGGCATTGGCATGTGCTAATTGTCTTGGGGATGTTTGGACCTAGCCTGATTTCTCTGGACCTCTCCCTGATCTCTCCATTTACATCCCTCCTGTTTCCCTGAATTTCCCTGTGGGCCCTGAGAGGAAGGGTGGGCTTGGTGGTTGGACATTGTGGGTTTAGTTTCTGTTGGCAAGTAGGGATTCCTAAAACAAGCCACCCCTAATTTAGTGATTTGATAAATGCTTTACTTCAAAGGCAGTCAAACCTTCCTGACTGGGAGAGCTGGACTCTCTCAGTCTAACCCTCTCCTGTGACCCATCCCCCAGCACCAGCCTTCTCCCTAGCAGCAGTTATAAAAACCTAAAACCTCTTTCCCTCTGATTATTCCTGAAATTAATAAATCCCCTTTGTTACCTATACAAAGCCTCTGGTGAATGATTGTATTGAAGGTTACGGCATAGGCCAAAGAGGGAAGAATTATTTTCCTTTTATTTTCTTGGGGGAAACCTACGCATCCATCTTGGGCAGGAAGTACGCAGCAGAGACTTCCTGAAGATATCAATTTCACTGGCAGGGAGGAGCCTTTGACTCCCCCCTCAAAGGACTTTAGAAATTAACAAGAGAAACCCCCAGCCTTGATCTAAATATTTCTGACTGGCCCAACTTCCTCTTGTACCTCAGAGATACCAACCCTGCCTGAAGAACCCAGCCTGTTTCCTCTGAATATCCTCTGTCTCTAGCCTCAGTGAATAAGCCTGTTTGAGCTGCCCTCCTGTATACTCCCTTCCATTCCCTTACCTTCCTATATACCTATTCATTCATCCCTATACTCAGCTATACCCTTCATTCCTCCTCCAATCACCTATATCTCCCTTTATCCCTCATTACCAACAGATTGCCACCCTTCTTTATAACAGTATATTAAGCGAAAATGTAATAAATTTGAAAATAATTAGTAATCATATTTCTCCACTAGAGCTTAATCTAAATTTGCAGGTTATTTAAAGTCATTTTCTCCTGGGAGAAAATAAAGAGATTCATATTTTTTCATGAAGGAAAAAATTTCTTCTTACCACTGATTAGAAAGTGATCAAAAATTTTAAATTATTAGTAACATTTTAAAGATTGTCAGGGTGGCTTATTTTTGTTCATTTAATTAATTGCAGCACTAAACAGTGATATAATTGTAGACACAACTAATCATTTGTGAAATGAAATGACCTATTAAAATTAAATTATTTGAGAATATAAGTTTGTTCCCAAAAAGCAATTACAGGTAATAAAAAGAGTATATTCATATAGGAAACATTAATAGTCTTTAAAAACCTTTGATTATTTTAACCCATCTGTTCCTTTCTAGGTTTACATTTTATACACATATTATACTAGACGTAGAGTTGTTTTCAGACAATGCAATTCAGCAAACAAGGGCTTGTTGCATTAGGATATTATGCTAGATTTTGGAGAAATGGTAAAGGTTTAATTAGGTAAAGGTTTTACTAGAATTTACAGAACAGGAAGAGGTTAAGATAGAGTTTTATAGAAAGATTCTCAACATTGTACTACATGATATCTTGAGGAAGTGTATGATTCTAGTTTACTCATTACTTTTAGTTATGTTAAAGATCTATGATTTTATCAGTTCAAGGATTATCTGATATGATAATTCTCTCTAATATTATAGATCATAAATTACCAAAGACATTAAATAAGCTCTAGAGAAACTAAACTTATTTCCTTTTTTCAAAAGGTTATTAAACTTGTAGAAAAGGGGCTTATTGTAAAGATACTTGTTCTAGTTGTTAGCAGAATAATTAATGAAGTATATTATGGAAAATATAGAGATATGCACCAGTACAAAGTAAAACCCAGATTGAAATAGGAGGTTGATAACCCATAAAGATTATAGGAGGACATATATTGACTTAGAAAACAATGTGTGTGTGTATATACATATATATATATATATATATATATATATATATATATATCTTTATTTTTCCTTTTCCTTTCTTTTGTTTAACTACATCAACATGTTAAGATCAAATAAGGAGAAATTCTGGGGGGTGGAGCCAAGATGGTGGAGTAATTCTCAGCAGCTCTGTGGCACTATGAGAATTCTCTCCAATAAATATTAAAATATCACCACAAAGTGAAAACAGGAGTGAAAGAACCAATAAGGAGACAAGGTGAAACAACATTCAAGAAAACTCCAAAAGGTAGGCAACAACATCTCAGATACTGGGGTGAGAGGAGAGTAGATC
Organism: Gracilinanus agilis; assembly: GCF_016433145.1. Taxonomy (NCBI): domain Eukaryota; kingdom Metazoa; phylum Chordata; class Mammalia; order Didelphimorphia; family Didelphidae; genus Gracilinanus; species Gracilinanus agilis. The sequence continues at coordinate 302,408,282 of NC_058133.1, forward strand.
CAGCAAGAAAATATAGCAAGGAAGGAAGAGCAAGCTAAGAGTGATCCACACACCCCCACACTCCACATTTGCTATCTGAGGTTCAGGAACCTATGCCTAAGCCAACATCCATTCCCTGGGACCTTGTCTGAGCAAACAGAGGTATAAGCCAACCCATATCCCTTGAAATTTCAAACCTATGGAGAAATCTGGAGCCCCAGCCCAGGGAATTGACTAGCCTCTGACCAGATCAAGATAAGAGTGAAATCGAAAGCCTGAGGCAAGTCTTTAAGCTATCAGCATCTCAAGGACCAACTGAAACAGCAGGAAGAAGCAGCTCTCAGAGCTCTTAGCCCTCAGACCATCACTACTTGCCCTCAAGCCTATCTATTATTAGATAGGAAAAATAAGTAAACAAAAAAAAAAGCACTTAACTCTAAAGAACTTTTATGGAGACAAAGAGCAAGGTATAGACACAGAAGAGGACAGTGAAAGCAAAGTAAACACTCCCAAATTCCAAAGGAAAAATATGGATTGGACAGCAATTCTGGAAGAACTCAAAAAGAACTGCAAAAAACAATTAAGAGAGGCAGAAGAAAAGTGGAAAAGACAAAGGAAAATGATGCAAGAAAAAATGAAAAATAATGGGCCACCAGAAAAAGGAGAAACAAAAACTGAAAGAGAAAAATCAGGTCTTAAAAATCAGAATTGACAATGTAGAAACTAATGATTTCATGAGAAATCAAGAAACAATAAAGCAGAATCAAAGGAATGAAAAAAATAGAGGAAAACATGAAATATCTTACTGAAAAAATAACTTATCTAGAAAATAGATCTAGGGTAGACATTCTGAGAATTATTGGACTGCCTGAAAGCCATGATCAAGAAAAAACCTTGGCTATCATGTTAAAAGAAACTGCAAAGATAACTGCCAAGAGATTCTTGAACAAGAAAATAAAATTGAAATTGAAAGAATTCACAGGTCACCTCCAGAAAGAAATCTTCAAATAAGAACTCGGGACTATAATAGCTAAATTCAAGCCAAAGAAAAAACACTTCAAGAAGCCAGATAGAAATCTTTCAAATATGCTGGCACTACAATCAGGATCACATAGGATCTACCTGTTTCTTCATTAAAGAATCAAGAGGCATGGAATATGATATTCAGGAAGGCAAAAGAACTGGCTTACAACCCAGATTCTGCTATCCAGAAATACTGAGTATATTCTTTCAGGGGAAAAACGGATATTCAATTAGATTTCTAAGCAATCCTGAGGAATAACCCAGACATAAACAAAAAAAAAATGAAGTACAAACAGGAAACACAAGAGAAGCCCAAAAAAGTAAATCAGAAAGTGAAAATTTAAGGGACTCATTAAGGTCAAAATGTTATATGTCTACATGGAAAGAGGATTTCTGTAATTCTCAAAAATTACTCTTAATAGTAGAGAAGATAAAAGGAATTTATTCAGAAAAAGGTGGAGAAGTAAACTGTTTATGATGATACTTTATATATGTAAATATTATGATATGGAATGATATCTATGTATGATATGACCTGTATGCATATGAATGATGTAAAAAATTAATCAAGGGCTGAAAGAGAGGGCTGCACTGAGAGAAAAGGGAAGGGAGAGATAGAATGGGGTAAATTATATAAGATAAAGAGGTATGAAAAATCATTATAGAGAGGGGAGGATAAGAATGATGATGGGCAATGCTTAAACATTACTCTCATCATAAAGGGCTCAGAGAGGGTACAAGTATACTCAGTGGGGTATAGAATTCTTTCTTACCTTACTCAGTTTGGTATAGAATTCTATCTTACCCCACAGAAAAGTAGAAGGGAATAAGATAAGGGAAGAGGGAGGGAATTGGAGGGAGGGCTAAGTGGGAGGGTGACGAAAAGCAAAATACTGGTGAGGAGAAACAAAGTGAAAGGGAATAGAGCAGGATTTAAAGGGGATAATATTATGGAGGGCAATGCACAGTTAGTAATCATAATGTTGAATGTGAATGGGATGAAATCACCCACTAAATGGAAGTAGATAACAGAGTGAATTAAAAAAAAAACAGAATCCTACTATATGTTGTTTACAAGAAACACATTTGAGGCAGGGTGAAACACACAGATTCAAGGTAAAAGTCTGGAGCAAAATTTATTATGCGTCATATAAAGTAAAAAAAGTAGGAGTAGCAATCATGATACCTGACAAACTTAAGTAGAAATTGATCTGATTAAAAGGTAGGGAAGGAAATTACATTTTGTTAAAGGGTACTATAAAGAATGAGTTAATATCATTACTAAATATTTATACACCAAATGGCATAGTATCTAGATTTCTAAAAAAAATTAAGGAGTATACCTGTAAGATATGTGGGAAAGGAAGGAATTTAAGGCCAAGCGAGAGATAGAAAACATTGTAAAATGTAAAATGTATCACTTTGAGTATATCAAATTTAAAAGTTTTTGTAGGAACAAAACCAATGTAACCAGAATGAGAAGGAAAGCAACAAACTAAGAGAACATTTTTTATAACAAAACTCTCTGACAAAGATTTAATGTCCAAAATATATAAGGAACTATATCAACTTACAAATAAATCAAGCCATTCCCCAATAGACAAATAGTCAAGGGATATGAAAGAGCAGTTTTCACATGAAGAAATCAAAACTATCAATAAGCACATGAAAAAGCATTCTAAATCTCTCCTGATTATAGAAATGCAAATTAAAACAACTGTGATATACCACTTCACATCTAGCAAATTGGCCAATATGACAGCGAAGGAAAGTGATAAATGTTGGAAGGAATGTGATAAAATTCTGACACTAATGCATTGCTGGTGGAGTTGTGAATTGAACCAACAATTCTGGAGGACAATTTGCATGTATCCACACAGGGGTTTAAAAGAATGCCTAACCTTTGACCAAGCTATCCTACTGCTGGGTTTGTACCCCAAAAAGATAATAAGAAAAAGTCTTATACAAAAATATTTAAAGGCATGCTCTTTGTGGTGGCAAAAAACTAATAAACAAGGGAATATCCATCGATTGGGGAATGTTTGAAAAAATTGTGGTATCTGATGATGATGAAATATTACTGTGGTGAAAGGAATAATGAACTAAAGTATTTCCATGTAAACTGGAAAGACCTAAAAGAATTGATGCAGAGCAAAAGGAGCAGAACCAGGAGAAAATCATACACAGAGACTGATACACTGTTGCACAATTGAAAGCAATTGACTTTTCTACTAACAGCAATGCAATGATCCTGGACAATTCTGAGGGACTTATGAGAAAAAATGCTATCCATATCCAGAGAAAGAACTGTGGGAACAGAAAAGCAGAAGAAAAATGAAGGGCGAGGAAAGTGGGGGTGAGAAATCATGAATCATGTAGTCATGGAGAAATATTCTAAGGGAAAAAAAAGATCAAATAAGAATTGCATTTTGATCTGCTTTAAGCCATATTCAGGAATGTTTTTGTTTGCCTTTAATCAGCTGGATGCACACTTGACATCTCTGGACTAGAAGGTAGTTCATTTAGATATATGCAAATCCAGTTGAGAAAATTTAGGAAATTCTAAGTAAATTAGGTATATGAACATAGAATAGTACACCCATCAGACACATGGGAAAGAAAATAATTTAAGACCAAGGAAGAGATAGAGGATTGCAAAATGTCAAATTAATGACTTTGTATCAAATTAAAAAAGGTTTTGTACAAACAAAACCAATGCTACCAAAATTAGAAGGAAAGCAGCAAAGTGGGGTAAAAAATCTTTATTATAAATCTCTTTGACAAAACTTTAATTCCACAAATATATAAGGAACTAAGTAAAATCTAAAAAACAAACAAACAAACAAAATAAACAAACAAAAACAAAAAACAAGCCTTTCCCCAATTGAAAATGTTCAAGGGACATTAATAGGCACTTTTCACATGAAGAAATCAAAACTATCAATAAGCAGATGAAAAAGCATTCTAAATCCCTCCTGATTAGAGAAATGCAAATTAAAACAACTCTCATACCACTTCACATCTATCAGATTGGCCAATTTAACAGTGAAGGAAAGTGATAAATATGGGAAGGAATGTGGTAAAATTGTGACACTAATGCATTGCTGGTGGAGTTGTGAAGTGATCCAACAATTCTGGAGGGCAATTTTGAACTATCCACACAGGCGTTTAAAAGAATGCCTAACCTTTGACCAAGCTATCCCACTGCTGGGTTTGTACCCCAAATAGATAATAAGGAAAAAGACTTATACAGAAATATTCATAGCCGTGCTCTTTGTGGTGGCAAAAAACTGGAAAATGAGGGGTTGTCCATAGATTGGTGAATGGTTGAACAAATTGTGGTATCTGATGGTGATGAAATATTATTGTGCTGAAAGGAATAAAAAATGAACTGGAGGAATTTCATGTGAACTGGTAAGACGTGCAAGAATTGATACAGACCAAAAGAAGCAGAACCAGAGGAACATTGTACACAGAGACTGATACACTGTGGCACAATCAAATGTAAATGATTTCTCTAATAGTAGCAATGCAGTGATGCAGGACAATTCTGAAGGACTTATGAGAAAGAATGCTATTTACATCCAGAGAAAGAACTGTTGGAGTAGAAACCCAGAAGAAAAACATATGACTGATCACATGGTTCAATGGGGATATGATTGGATATTGAATTTAAATGATCACTGTATTGCAAATATTAATAATATAGAAATAAATCTCCAACAATGATACATGTAAAACTCAGTGGAATTGCTTATCAGCTCTGGAAGGGAGGAGGTAGGAGGGGAAGAAATGAACATTAATTATGTAGCTATGGAAAACTATTCCAAATTAATTAAGTAAAGAAAGCCTCATAGTGGTTTTTTTTAATAGAATAAAATGTGGCATTAAATGATTAGAAATTCTAGAGTCTTCATTTTAACTTTTCAGTAGTCTCTGTGAGCTGCAATTAGCAGTTCCAATGACGTTTTACTTAACTTATCTTATTTTCTCATCTGTAAAATAGGAGAAATGACATCTATAGTAACTAACCCATGGGAATATGTTGAAGAAACTTGTTCTAGCTCACTCTACATATAGGCTATAATAGGTATTAAATATATGCTAGTTATTTTGACTTTCCTTTTGGCATCTGATGCTTTGAATGGTTTCATCTCCTTGAAAAGAGATGTTCTGAATAGTAATATGATGATCACTTATGAATTAGCTATTCTCAACAATACACTGAAAGAAGACAGTTTTGAAGTACTTAAGATGAAAAGTTCTATTCACCTCCTCCAAAGAAACAGCTGAGTGAGTTTGATTACAGATCAAAGTGCATTTTTTAAACTTTTCTTTTTTTCCCCCTTGTTTTCCTCTCTCAGGCTGTGTTCTCTTTTGCAACCTGGAAAATATGGGAACATTTTGAATGACGGCACATGTATAATCTATATCAAAGTGCTTTACTTCTCAAAGAGTAGTCGGGGAGGAGAAAATTATGGAATTCAGAACTTAAAAATTATTTTAAATTTAACGTAATAATTGTTTTTACATGTTATTGAGAAAAAGAAACTAAAAATATTCTTTAAAAAATAGATGCCCCTCTGAGAATAAGCTCACTACTCTAAATCTCATCACCATTCAACTCACACTATCTGCCTCAGTCTTCTCTCTTCTCTGTTTGGAGGGCTGGTTGGTGGACTAACAAACTCTTCCAAATCTCTTCCTATATAGAGGAAAGGAAAAGTCTTTCAGCTCACTCCACTTTTCATCTACAGCTCTGTATCCTTTCAACTCTAAACAAGGTACACCTCTGGGGTAGCATATGGTTTCTCCCACACACAAACACATTTTCCTTCCTGAATTTTTTTGTTGTCTCCTCCAATTATATTGCAACTTCCTTGAGAGTAGGGATTGTCTTTTTTTTTCATCAATTCTATTCCAAATGCTTATCACAGTGCCCTGCATATAGTAGGGACTTGCTAAATGTTTATTGAATATTAGATATTGACTAATTCAGTCTTAAACAACTGTGTATAGACACAGTGGAGGGGTAGAGCAGTAGATAGAGTGCCAGTGTCAGGAATACCAGAGTTCAAATCTAGCCTCATAAACTTATTAGATATGTGCCTCTAGGCAAGTCATTTAGCTCAATTTGCTTAAACTCCTCATTTGCAAAATGAGGTGGAGAAGGAAAGGGCTAACAACTCTATTATCTTTGCAAAGAAAATGCCAAGTAGGGTCATGGAGTATTGGAGATGCATCCATAACAACACAATGACTTCATAATTGTGAATTGGTATTATGCTATATATAGAGAGAGATTTTTCAGTCCACAGAAATAAGAATAAAAAGTAAAGAATTAATCAGCCCTAAAATTCTAAAATTGAACAGGAGAATTATGGTGAACTAGTAGGTCAACAAGAGAATCACGCTCTGCTGATGGGGCCCTGACCAAGGTTATAGAAATGTATCATGAGATTGAGTAATAAAGTAGGTATTTTTCATAATTGAGAAAGAATATTAAAAAAAGAACAATTGAATAGTACAGAATTTGTCAGTGTTTCTCTGGAGGAGAGAATGTTTTAGATGACTGACCTGGTTTTTTAGGCTGAAATATCCCCAGAGTCTTGTAGGGTAATTCATCAAACTACTACAGCCTGAGCAAAATGTCCCTTAAGGACATATAACTCCATTTACTCTAATTCTGTGCTCACCAAGTAACCATCTGATATGTAATTGGTCTCTTGTGTGGCCTTATCCACCAGGAAGGTGGCTCCCAGTGTAGAAAATCTACTAGTTTTATGCTTCTCCATTCCTATAGCTACTACCAAGCCATTCTGTGGGCATATGGGGGGGGGGGTTGTAATCACCATTATCTGTGCCTGTTTTCATCTCATATTGCACAATCTTTCCATATCTGAGACTTATTTTGCTTTTTATTGAGGTTACTATAGTTTTACCAACCTTGATTTTTTATGCTTTCTCTTACCTATACAGATTTCAAGAATTTAAAATTAAGGCTTTTTCTCTGGAACTATTGTAGCTAAGAGTAACACAGGAAGGAAGGAAGGAAGGAAGGAAGGAAAGGAGAAAGGAAGGAAAAAAGCATTTTATTAAGTTCTGCATACCATATTGTGCTAAGGGCTTTACAAATATTTCATTTGTTTATCATAACTCTGAGAGATAGGTGCTATTATTATCTCCTTTTTTAATAGTTGAGGAAACCAAGACAGAGAATGCTTTGCCCATAGACAACAGAAAATATATATCCAAATCAAGATCAGAACTGCAGTCTTAACTCCTAATCTACCATTTTAGAATCTGCTAGAGTTTTTGACTTTCTATAAGAGTTATTTGGGGAGGGGGATGTTTCTATTTTTGTCTTAAGAAACAATGAGAGAAATCATTTATTCTCCTGTCAATAACAGGTAGAATGTCAACTGAGGATTCTAGCTGAAATCAGAAGTTACAAGCAGAGAGAAATCCTGAACACTTATGGTCAGCAGTAGTGAACAACATTTTCTATGTAAAAACTGGGAAAATACAGAGTAGTAGTTATGAGCCAGCTGGAAAAAAAAAAGTTTTGAATACTAGTTCTGATACTTCCTCATGGATTCCTGTAATAACATTTCCCCTCTTTGTGTCTCAATTTTTATACCTATAAGATAGGGATAATAGATGAATTGTCTAACTCATAGGGTTATAATTACAAAAATGTTTTGTTAAATATAAGAGAGGCCAGAGGGCACACTGAATAGGAAGTTTTCTCATGATCAACTCATGCCTCTGATACACATAAAGTGTGAGACCTTGTGCAAATTTTTAAAGCTTTGAGTCGCCCAGCAACTCTCTAAAATTTATAAAAGCCTTTATTTGAAATAATTTCATAAGGTAAGGAATGTAAATTATCATCACCATACTTTTTTTTAGTCTATTTAGGTATTGCATTAAGGTTAAATCTTCATAATCCAGTAGCCTTGTGCAGAAGAAAACAAATGGTCCCACAGGCTAGGTCCCTTAGATTTTATAACATACTCTCTGACTGTCCTGAAGGATCACCACTGTTTTCCAGATACTATAGAGAGCCAGCCCCCTATATGGTTTTGGGTCCTGAGTGGCGTTGGTGGCATAGGATGGTTAAGACAGGAAAAGGAAAAATGAGAACAACCAGACTAGTGGTTAGCCCATGTTGCTCTAACGCAATGGGGTTTGGACTTTATTTTATACTGGTTTCAAACAAAGAACACAAAGAAAGAGTCACAGCTGCGAAGGGGTTACAAATCATACACAATCCATTAAAGTCTAAAAAATAGAGATATGGGTACAAGGACAAGGGCCAAATTCCAACCACCAATTAGTAGGGGTTTAATTCTGGGAGCAGAAATAAATTTCATGGAGATGTTTACTAAT